>NC_139404.1:193720871-194070912 GCF_905368555.1 Meleagris gallopavo
TGATGGATTCAGCGGGTCTTTAAGCACAAATTGTGAGCTATTTATTTCCAAACAAGAGGTTCCCTGTGGAGCAAACACAGCAGTTTCTCCCATAAGCACCAAAATGCCACCGCAGCATTTTTCATGACACCAACTCCATCAGCTATCCTAGCACTGATATTTGACTGCTTCTTTTCCTTAACACCCACTAAAGCTGTGCATGCTATCTATTATGATAGCATGTTCTATTATAAACTGAGCCAGGGGAGGTTTGGGTTGGATGTGAGGAGGAAGTTTTTCATGCAGAGGGTGGTGAGGCAGTGGAACAGGTTGCCCAAGGAGGCTGTGGATGCCCCATCCCTGCAGGCATCCAAGGCCAGGCTGGATGTGGCTCTGGGCAGCCTGGGCTGCTGGTTGGCGACCTGCACACAGCAGGGGGTTGGAAGTGGGTGAGCACTGTGCTCCTTTGCAACCCAGGCCGTTCAATTGTTCTATGAAGCAGGAATCTTCCACCCAATGTTTGCACAGCTGTGCATGGTGGGTCTGCAGAGGGCAGCTGCCAGAGATGGATGTCACCCAAAGAGGGAGGTTGCAGCCACAGTTCAGCTCTGTTTGCTGATTTCTGTCATATCCCAATGTCTTTTCCAACTAATTTTAACAGTCCTCTCACACAGTCCATTCAGTTGTTATTCTGCTGTCACAGGGAAAATTCTCTTATTGATCTCTGAGGCAGCACAGTGCGCTCATTCATCAGAGGTTGGCAGCTCTGCCTCAGCTCTGAGAGGAGCTGCTGTGAGTGAGGAGAGCAATCCATCAACCTGCTAAAGAAGCTGAGAAGAGCTTCCCATCCACTCAGTGCAGCAGTTCATAGAGGTTTAGGGTTTTCCCAACATTTTAAAGCAAAACCTGAATGAGGTCTGGGCTGCAGTTCCTCAGAAATGAAGGAACACCAAAGAGCATCTTGGATTGTGTGCACAACCAACCCCGTGGTCACAGCCTTCCTGATGGAAGGCACAAAGCATGTCAGCTCACTCTGGAACACCCCATCCCATCCCCTGTGTCTCCACCCCCCCACAACCTCACTGCCCTCCAGAGGCACAGCATTCAGCAGCACCTATGTCCTGAAACACATTTCCATGTTCTGAGCTACTGTCACTTTGCCATCCTCCATCGAGGTCCCAAGGACAACTCTCAGCAGTGCTCCCAAGAATGGGGAGGGACTGATGTCCTACGAGGCACTGAACAGGCTGCCCAGAGACGTGATGGATGCTCCATCCCTGAAGACTTTCCAGGCGAGGCTGAATTGGGCCCTGGACAACCTGATCTACCTGTAGTGTCCCTGTTAAATGCAGGGACCAAATGACCTTCAGAGGTCCCTTCCAACTCTAAGGATTCTGTGATTCTGTGATGTAGGAGAGAGATAAAGAGCGTCCTGGATGCTCTTATACTTTTCCTTTTTGTGGGTAGCAAAATAGGAGATAAAAGCCATCCTTGTAACCCTCATCCCAACGAACAAACAACTGAGCCTGATGTGTAGCCCAGCTCCGAGCACCATGGGGACCATTGGGTGGGGGATGGAGCAGCAGGCAGGGAGCTGTGAGCCTGGGCACTGCTGGCTTCACAGAATCATGGAATCATAGAAAGGTAGAATGTCTTGGGTTGCAAAGGAGCACAGTGCTCACCCACTTCCAACCCCCTGCTGTGTGCAGGTCACCAACCAGCAGCCCAGGCTGCCCAGAGCCACATCCAGCCTGGCATTGGATGCCTGCAGGGATGGGGCATCCACAGCCTCCTTGGGCAAATCACAGAATCACCTCATTTCTGATTAATCTAGAGTCAGGAGAACAGGCTTGCATTCTTCCCAGTCCCCAGTTGCTCCTGCAGCCCTCTCTGATGCCCTCCCAGTGCCAGGCTCCTTGCAAGTGCGTTCCAGCATTTGGTGTGGGTTTTCTCCCCCCAGCCCCATGTCATGTCAAGGCAGAGCACACACACATGGCTGCTCCCCAGAGTGATGAGAACACTGCCTCAGCAGTCCCAGCTCTCCCCATACCCCCCCAACACAGACAGGCAGACCACATGCATTCCAGGTGTTTATTGGGGGCTATGGCCATGGCTGTGATGCAGCTCAGTGATACTTGCGAGCCAGAGCGTGAGCCACAACGTTGACCAGCTTCTGCCAGGCAAATTGGCAGGCAGGAGTGAAATCCCTGGCAAAGTGGGAAGCCAGGACGATAATCAGGATGTCCCCAAGGAGCTGCAGGAGAAAGTGGAGAGCAGGAAAGGTTAGTGCTGCTTGGATGGTCAGGGAGCATCTCCTCTTCTTACCCAGCACAGCGTCAGTGCTTGCTGCTGGGGCTGCTGGGCTCAAATGCTCACTCTTTGCCTAGAAAGCTCTGAGCTTGGGGGAAAAAAAAAAGTGGTCTGCTCCGTCCTTGCGAAAATAAAGGGGGAGTGGGTGGAGGAAAAGCCTTGAGACTATTTTCCTCAATTCTTGGGATGCTGGTTTGGCCTGACATCCACCTTGCAAAACACTGCTTGTAATTTGTTTGTTTGTTTGTTGTAAATGAGGAAATCTACACGTTTTTATTTGCAGGTTTTAGGGGAAGAGGGACTGCCCATTCTTACCCAGGTTGCCCAGAGAATCTGTGGGAGTCCTATCCCTGGAGGTGCCAAGGCCAGGTTGGATGGGGCCCTGGGCAGCCTGAGCAGGTAGAGGGCACCCAGCCCACGGCAGGGGGTGAGACTGGGGGGCTTAAAAGTCCCTTCCAACCCAACCATTCTATGGTTCTATGATTCTATGACCCAGACAGGCAGCCCATACTGGATAAACCAGAAACCTGCTCTGTCATTTCAGAACCGCTCTTCTTCCCATAGAATCATCGAATTCTATAGGATGTATGACTTCCTTCCGTGCTCTGCTAAGCATCCCACCACCTCTTCTTCCTCCAGCCCAGGCTGCACCTTTCTCTGGTTTGCTTTCATTTGTTCTCAACCCAAGTGCCTCCTTTAGCTTACAGTCTCATAATACTTTCTCCTTCCCATTGCTACACTGACACAAAAACAATGGAGCTTTTCAGCCTGAAAGCCGCCTGCCCTCCTGCAAAGAGTTCTGCACTCACTGGGTCTATGCAGGGGCGCTGACTCCAGCAGGCAGAAAGTACTCAGCCAGCATGGCTGGGGCAGCCCCCCATGTTTCAAAGCAAAGCACTGCACAGGAATGGGCTCAGGCTGCCAACATCTCACCCTGAAGTTCTCGGGGTCCACGTGCAACTTGTCGCAGTGCAGCTCCGACAGCTTGGCGTAGGTGTTCTTGATGTTGTCCAGGTTCTTCACGGCTTCCCCAAAGGAGCTCAGCACTTTCTTACCATGAGCACGGACCCTGGGGTTGCCCATGATGGCGGTGGGGCTGGAGAGGTTCCCAAAGGACGCGAAGAACCTCTGGGTCCAGGGGTAGACGATCAGCAGCCTGCAGAGAGACGAGGGACACAAGCACACACCATTAGCACTCCCTCCTAAAACTGCAGTGGTTTCAGCATGCAGGGTGCAGCTGAGCCCATCCCAGGAGCAGACCTACCTGGCCAGGGCTTCGGCACCACATTCCTCCACGTTGACTTTGCCCCAGATGCTGGTGATGAGCTGCTTCTCCTCAGCGGACCAATGCACCATGGTGGCAGTGGGGTTGGCGTGCGGCTGTGGGAGCACTCAGAGCTTGGAGCTGAGCTGCAGACCCCGGGGGTTTTTATCCACTGCTGGCAGCTCCTCCCCACCCCATGCCGTGGGGTCATTGGCTGGGGCGGGCGGGGGTTTGTGCTGGGGGGCAGGAGGGGTGGTCAGGGTGTGGCAGCAGAAAAGGGGCCTCTGGTCATCCCTGCTCTGACCCTTCCCCCAGCGCTGCCCTACCAGACCTGGGCCTCTTTTCAGAGAAAGGGCTGCACGTAGAGTCATAGAATCATAGAATTGCTCAGGTTGGAAAAGACCTTAAAGATCATCAAGTCCAACACAACCAATCATCCTACCCTAACTCTAACAGCCCTCATTAAATCACGGCCCTGAGCACCACATCCAAACAGTTTTTAAACACATCCAGGGATGGCGACTCAACCACCTCCCTGTGCAGCCCATTGCAGTGCTTAACAGCCCTTTCTGTAAAGAGGTGTTTCCTGAGATCCAACCAAGAGCCGGCCTCCATTTGCGACACACGCATGGGACTCCGTGTGGCGTGCCCTGCTCCATGGCTCCCCATGGCACACGCCGACATGCAGCCCGAGGCCACGCAGCCCAGGGTTGTTCCAGCAGCAGAGGCTCCACGAACACTGCAATGGACTTTAACCCCACTGCCGCTTACTACGACAAACCCTGACCTGGGACGTTTACTTTCCATTTTGGGGCCGGTGGAAGCTCACCCATCAGCTGTAAGGTGACTGGCTGCATGCCGAGCTGCTGCACAGGAACTGAACAGGATCACCCCTTTCAACCTAGCTCTGCTTGTGTTCACATCCATAAAGAACAGGGGAAACATGGTTTGAACTCCAGAGTTGTCTCTGCAGCATCTGATGTGGGCTCAGAAAACAGCAAGAGCTCAGCTCAGGGGTGTCCAACAGTTGGATCCTTCTCCAGCGAGGGGAGATTGAGGTTGGATATTGGAAAACATTTCTTCTCCCAGAGAGTGATGATGCAGTGGCACAGCTGCCCACGGTGGCGGTGGGGTCACCATCCCTGGAGGTGTTCCAAGCCACAGGGATGCAGCACTGAGGGATGTGGTCAGTGGGCATGGTGGGGTGGGTTGGGGTTGGGCTTAGAGATCTTGGAGGGCTTTTCCAGTTTGAATGATTCTATGATTCTATGACAAAGCTGGCACAAACCACATCTTCCCCGAGTTCAGGAGCTGTTCAGACACCACGCAAAGTGCTCTCCTGTGCCACCCCTGAGGACACAGCGCTGGGGTACCTTCCCCAGGAGCTTTGTCCCTGCGTGAGAGTCCTAAAGGCTTATTCTAAACAAATGGAGCTACCACTGCATGAAGTATCAGAAGAATGAATTATTAGTATCTTTAACCAGTGACATCCAAGAGGCACGGGGTCATGTTGAAGCAGCAGCAGGTGCTCGTATGGCTGCAGCAGAGCTGGAAAGGGGCTGAGCTCCTCCCCAGAGTCCTGGGCTTGCCTTCCTCCATAGAATCACTGAATCATCGAATCATTTAAGGTTGGAAAAGGTCATTAAGATAAAATCCAACTCCACTGAGCACCACTTATTCAGTGTCCCCCTGGCCTTGTACCAAAAATAAAGGAATGGGAGGAAAATCAATTAAAAGAAAGAAAATACTGAGGGAGACCTTCAGCCTTTTAATACCCTTTTCCCTTCTGGTTGTATACATTGTTTTACACCATGGAGTAGATCTGAATCATGGATTAGAGTTGCCTACGTCTGCCTTTTGCTGGTGATAGCTGAGCACGGCTCTCACTGTGCCTGCCCAGGCACCTGCAAGGAGGACAGCACTTTTTGTCTTAACACAAAGTGTCCTCCTATGTCCTTGCGACAGCAACAACACCCTCCTTCCACTGAGCAGAGTGCTTGAGGAGGGGTCAAGGGGCCATGGGGGCTTCGATACCCTGCAGTGAGCCAGAGGAGGAGGGGGAGATGCCATGGGCAGGGACGGAGCAGGGACAGGTACAGACTTGGTGCCAGGGATTCTTGCTGTATCCCCTCGGTTTCCCCTTCGAAAGCAGCACGTCATTCCAGCAGCAGCTGCTTTTGCTGCCCTATGCTCATCTCAATAGGATGAGTGGTTCTCCCATCCCAAGAACAACCCCCACCCTATGGAGCCCTGCGCTGTGCACATTTAAACACCTCTGTAGTTTGCATGCAAATTACATCAATTGATTTGTAGTTCCAGAACATCATTAATAGTTATTACTACTGACAGTATTAACCCCCTTCTCTTCCTCCACCCAGAACTGCAGAATGGGCAGTGTAGGGTGAAGAAGTGCATAAACAAGGTCTGTGCAAGTCTTGATAGCAAAATGTTTATCTGCAACCTGCCCCCACCCAGCTGGCTGCTGGGCTAGCATGAGTCAGCTCCTTTCAGGGAGGCTGAATGCCAGAAATGAGCCAGGAAGGATTAAAGCCTTCACTTTGTTTATTCTCTCTTAAATATATGATTTCTCTGTGTCAGTAAGAAAACTCATTTCTACAGACATAGCCTCAGTGCAAACCTCCCAGCGCTGTGCCTGCCCAGACATGGGCTTGCAGGTTTGCTTTCCAGGGGCAGATCCACGGAACCCCATAAAGCCCCACTGAGCACAAAGCACTCCATAGAGCCAACCCTGCCCCACTGAGCTCCCACTGTGCCCACGTCCCCCACCATCCCAGCCCCAGGCTGCACAGGGACACGCAGACAGCAGACGAGTGTCACTGAATGAACTTTATTTGCCTGTCACAAGCTGTCAGCCTCGGAGCATTTCTGCAGGTGCATACAATAGCTGTAGGGCGCTCCGGGATCTTTGCTGCTGGTGCTTAGTGGTACTTGCGAGCCAGGGCATGGGCCACCACACGGACCAGCTTCTGCCAGGCAGCCTGGCATTCAGGAGTGAAGTCCTTGCTGAAGTGGGCGGCCAGGACGATGATGAGGATGTCACCCAGGAGCTGTGGGGATAGGAGGACCCTCTGTTAGCAATGCCCTGAAGCCAGCCCCTCCCTGTGCCAGTGCTCGCACCAGCACCAGGGAAACATACCTGGGCTTAAAGATGACCCTATAAACTATAGCTCTTGTTAAGACATACCTTAAACTCATTAACCCTTTTGTACAGTCTAAACATCAAAATGCACAGTGTGCAAAACACACCAGCTCCTGTCTTGGCCGAGCCGCTGGGCCCAAAGCTTTCCATCTCACCCACTGGGGCCATATTTCCTCCCTCTGCTGCTACTGTGAGAAGAGCCACAGGCTATCCAGAAATCCCCCATTTGGCTGCAGGTGGGAGCTCCGGGGAGTGGGCAGCACAGCCACACTCCTGCTGGCATGTAGGATCTCCACCACTCCTCCCCATCTCACGTCTTGGGTCCCAGCATCCAGCCACTGTCCCTTGCTCCTCGCCCATCTCCATGCCATGTTGCACTCTTGCTCCTGCACTTTTCCCTTGGCTCAGACCTCTTCCCACTCCAACAGTGGCTTCCGCTTGGCTCTCCCCTCCATTTCTGCACTGCAGCCACCTCCTCACTGCCTTCCCTTCTCCTCTGTACTCTCACTGTCACCCACCCATCAGTCCCTCCATCCCCTTCGTCCCTTTCTCACTGTGCTGCAGGTTGGTCCCTTCCCTCTCTGTGTCTCCCACCTCTGACCCTGACCCCAGCCTCCAATTCCTCCTAGGGGAGATCTGTGGGGAGCACCCACACATGGGTCCTGGGGGACATAGGGAGAATCTCCTCTTGGAGATGCACTGGGATGGGACCCGGTCAAGAGCACGGCTCACCCTGAAGTTCTCGGGGTCCACATGCAGCTTGTCACAGTGCAGCTCGGACAGTTGGGAGAAGGTGTTCTTGATGTTGTCCAGGTTCTTCACAGCATCCCCAAAGGAGGTGAGCACTTTCTTGCCATGGGCACGGACCATGGGGTTGCCAAGGATGGCGGTGGGGCTGGAGAGGTTCCCAAAGGACGCAAAGAACCTCTGGGTCCAGGGGTAGACAATCAGCAGCCTGTAGGGAACAGAAGCACACACCTCCAATTGCAGCCATTTCCCTACCCAGGGAGCAGCTGAGCCATGCCCCGAAGCTGGACCTACCTGGCCAGGGCTTCGGCCCCGCAGTCGGCCACATTGACCTTGCCCCAGAGGCCGGTGATGAGCTGCTTCTCCTCAGCAGACCAGTGCACCATGGCGGCGGTTGGAGGGTAGCGTGTGGCTGTCGGTACGGAGGAGGTCTGGGCTCTTGCTCCCGCGGGGATCGCACGCTGGTGAGCGGCCGTCTGTGTCCCCACTTTTATCCGCTCCGCCGGGCCCCTCCTCTTCCCCGTGCACCCCGCAATTGGCTGCATCTCAGGAGGGGCCCCCAGCCTTGGCACCCCGGGGGAGGGAACGCGGCATCAGGGTGGGGCGCAGGGCACGGTGCCCAGATCCGTGGCCACACCACCGCCCAGCCCCCCCCGACTCCCAGCCCTGCAGCTCCATACGGGCTGCGCCATACATCCCCATGCACGGCGTGGGCATGGCATCCTGTGCCCACCCCAGTGCTGTGAGCACAGCGCTGGGTGCCGGGCTGGGTGCCCCTCACACAGTTCCAAACCACAGCACTCCGCCTTGCTGTGAGGCAAGAGACCACAACTTGGGTCTGCTGGGTCCTTCCTCCCAGCACACCAGCCACGTGCATGTGGTTTCTCTCTCTTCTTCCTGCCAGGCTTGGGTTCTCCTTGTTCTTTCCCATCAGCTATCGAGCAGCTTGCTGACTTCGGGGTAGCACTAAGTGAGCTGGGGGCAGCCGGGTGCAGAGCTCCTGCCTCAAAGAGCCTGCAGGCAGAGGGAAGCAAGGCAGGCCCAGAACGCAGAACACAGAGATCACCTGCATGGCATCAGTGCACGGGTGACCTAGGAAAGGTGGGACACACTGCATACACTGGGGACAGCCTCACTGGCAGCAGGAAAGCAGCACCTGACCTGACCCAGTGACATGGCAGTGTGCTGGGAGAGGTGCCTGGGGCTGCCAGGCTGCTGCCAGCAAGCAGGGGCTGGAGCTGGGATGGACGTAATGGGGCCAGACCTGCTGGCCCAGGGGATGGGTGGCCATGGAGCAAAGCACTGGCGTTGGCCGTGGGCTGTGGCTGACACTGGTGCTCGAAGCTGCACCAGTTCTCTGCACACTTGCTTTGGAAAGGGCTTGGTTGAAGGGCCGTGCTGCAAAGAGCTGAGCTGGGTGCATGCCTGCGCTGTAGCTGTGACTTCTGCCTTCTCCCTGATAACAGGGCAGGCGGGTGCGGGCAGGAATTCTTTGTGCCAGGATCCAGAGGTGTCCCCGAGCTGCTCTGCAACCTGTGGGCATGCTGCGAGCCACATCTGGGCTAGAATGGGGATGGGAGCCCGGAGAGCACCATGGCCTTCTGCACAGTGAGGGGACTTCAGGGAACTTTTGCTGCTGAAAAGCTAGATGTAGGGGCAGTGAAACCAAGTGCTCTGTCCTTTCTGTATGTGCAATGATCATTCTTGGAATATTTTTTTTGCTATAATAGATTCCTGCTACTATTAAATTCTGCCTTTAATAATTTGAGAATTATAACAATTTGGACAAGGGCAGAAAACCAGTACCATAAAATCATAGAATATCCCAATTTGGGAGGGACAAAAAGGACCATAGAGTCCAACTCCTGGCTCCTTTTCGTGCTTCCTTCCATCAAAGATGTTACAAACAACACACCTCATCTCTCTGCAACTGCACGTTTTTGTGCAAAGGTTTGTTCCACTTGAACTGTGGAAGTTTACAACATTAAATGCAGTGATGTTGCTGATGCCTCAGTGCAGAACCAGCGTTCCTATTTGTATTTTGGGGTATGTTTATTTTTTCAGGTCTTGAATGCTCCCTGTGTTTATCCAGCTTAGACAAATCTCACCTGCAGGAATTCATGGAAACAAAACATGTCCTGCAGTACCATGTATGTGAGCACCTCGTTCCATTCCCAGTCCCCAGGGCAGCCCCCGCCCTGACCCTACAGAGAGGCAGAGACTCTATCCTGACTGCAGCAGTGTTTATTTGGCAGTTACAGCCCAGCAGACCCCGAGGGCACCGGGAGCTCATCTCCAAGGGGCTCAGTGGTACTCGTGGGCCAGTGCGTGGGCCACCACACGCACCATCTTCTGCCAGGCAGCCTGGCTGGCAGGAGTGAAGTCCTTGCCGATGTGGGAGGCCAGGACGACGATCAGGATGTCCCCCAGGAGCTGGCAAAGGAGGAAGAAGAGAAGCCATCAGCCAGCGCTGTTCCCACCTCCTTCGTACCACGTAGCCATCCCAGGGCAGTGATGGAGATCCATCACAATGCAAGGAGCCCATTTCCTGCAACCCATGCACTGTTCCTGGCCCTCTGGCACTCACTGGGATGTTGGAACATGCCGTAGCCCCCTCCCCAAACACCTTCTCTACACCGGCTGTGCCAGTGACCCCGCTCAGCTCTGGATTTTATTCTCTCCCTTCGTTTCCCCACTACCCTGGCTCTCTTTGACTCAGATCCCCTCATTCTGTTGAAATGTGTCTATTTTCTGTCCTGGAGTAACCATTCCCTCATGTCCAAGCTCATCTCCTCCCCTCCAATCCTGTCTTTGTTTCTTCTCTTCTGCTCCCTTGCTGCTCTAGGCTGATATTGCTTCTCTCCATTCACTCTGCAGTCTGCACATAAATCACCCCACATTTTGTGCCCATCCACCGCACCTGCTTGCATCCCTCCTTTTGCACACCTCAGTCCTATAAGTGCCGCCTGTTCTCCCCAGAGGCTCACCCTGAAGTTCTCGGGGTCCACATGCAGCTTGTCACAGTGCAGTTTGCTCAGCTGGGCAAAGCTCTTCTTGATGTTGTCCAGGTTCTTCACAGCATCCCCAAAGGAGGTGAGCACTTTCTTGCCATGGGCACGGACCATGGGGTTGCCAAGGATGGCGGTGGGGCTGGAGAGGTTCCCAAAGGACGCAAAGAACCTCTGGGTCCAAGGGTAGACAATCAGCAGCCTGTAGAGAGATGGGGCACACAAGCACACACCTCCAATTGCAGCCATTTCCCTACCCAGGGAGCAGCTGAGCCATGCCCCGGAGCTGGACCTACCTGGCCAGGGCTTCGGCCCCGCAGTCGGCCACATTGACCTTGCCCCAGAGGCCGGTGATGAGCTGCTTCTCCTCAGCAGACCAGTGCACCATGGTGGCAGCTGTAGGGCTTGCTTTGGGCTTCCCTGAACAATGAGTAGGAAGTGGGGCCAAAGTCTACCCGTGGATTTTTATACACTACTAACAGCTTGCCCTAATCTCAGTTGACGTTTCCATTGGTTGCGTCTGGGGAGGGAGTTGAGCTGCAGAAGGAAAGATAGCAAATTTGGATACTGTCCAAGGGGAAGAGGGGCCCATTCCCCCTCTGCCTTTGAGTGGACCAGCTTCACTTCACACTCATGCTGTCACAGCCACAGCCCTGAGCGCAGGTGGAGCTCCCTGCGTGGCCCTTCCATGGCCACAGGTCTCCAGTGTCACTGCCAGTGGTTGGGGACTGAACTTGTGGAGGAGATCCAGTGAAACGGGCAGTGATGTCAAAGAGCTCACAGCCTTTACCTTGGCCTTGTTTTCAGACTCTTGATGGTGCCTGCACTCCTCGGAATCCATCGTGAACAGCTCCAGGCATCGTCAGCCCCAAACTGAAGGATCAGAGGCTTTCTGGGAAACGAGAGCCCAATGCTTATCCCAAATGTAGGCCTCGTGCTTTGAATTCAAGATTCTCCTCTCTTGTCAGTACTCATAAAGAGTTTCACAGCTGTTGTTCCTTCCTATTGTCCATAGTTGTTGCCCACAGTAGTTCTCCATAGTTGTTCTTTGTGTTGAGTGGTTCTCCATAGTCATCCATAGTAGTTCTCCATGGTTATTGTCCATAGTTGTCGTCCATTGATTCAAAGTGTTTTCTACTAGCACGAGAGGCTGTCAAAAAAACAAGCAAAGCACTCTTTCCACTGTCATTTTATAATGATGCACCATGGGATGCACTGCTGCACTCAGTTATGCAAGTAGCGACAGTGAGGAGCTGAGCCCTGCCTGTTGACTTCAGCTGCAATTGGTCACCTGGCCACAAACTCCACCATTTCACCAATGGCAGCTCTGGTTATGCTAACTACGTGTGAGCAATTTGTTTTTGCAAATGCTTTCTCATTTGGTGTAGACATGAAATGAGGAGGTTGTAATGACAACAAATTGCTCTATGGATGCAAGTTGCAGGTTCACTGCGAACGGGGTGGGATGGTGAACTGGTGGCTGTTGCCCTGCAGCTCAGGAGCTCCATCCCACAAGGACAGATCCAGACTTCCAACCCAGGTGTAAGGTGAGATACTAAACCAAGAGATGAAGAAGCAGCTCCTGGGGCGTGCTGACCTTCACCCGATTTCTCTTTTGCTCCTGAGTAGGACCTGAGGCTGTGTGCCCCGCTTTGCAGCAGCTGGGCCACGGTCCACAATGAGCTCACAGTGAGGTGGAGTCAGACTGGAAAGTGTCTGCAAGAATGGCAAGAAGCATTCAGCTCTTTCTGCCAAACAGTGAGATGACCGAGGGATGCTCAGCAAAAAGCAAAGAACAGCTCAGACAGTCCCAGCCCTGCACTCTGCTTTGGAGGTCTTCTTCAGGGATGACTCCATCTCATGCATCTCTTTAAGTCAGAGCTCATTTGCACCCACATGGGACAGATTCGCTTCATCCACAACCCTTCCCCAGCATCTTCCATCTGCTGTCTCCTTTGGTCTGACTGGAGGAGCCCCACGTGTGGTTCTCAGCCTCTTGCTGCACACTGGGCAATGCCAATTCCACGGACAGGAACTTTCCTACTTTACAGAATCATAGAATCATTATAGTTGGAAGGAACCTTTGAGGGCAGTTGAGTCCGACTGCCCTGCATTTAACAGGGATACCACAGCTCCATCAGGTTGCCCAGGCCCTGATCCAGCCTCGCCTGGAAAGTCTCCAGGGATGGAGCATCCACCACATCTCTGGGCAGCCTGTTCAGCGCTCACCACCCTCACTGTAACAGACTTTTTCCTTACACCCAACCTAAGTCTCCCCTCTTTGAGCGTGAAGCCATTTCCCCTTGTTCTGCCAGCACAGACCCCGCTCAAGAGCCTGTCCCCTTCTTTCCTGTCGCTCCCCTTTAGATTCTGACCGGCTGCTCTCAGCTCACCTCGCAGCCTGCCCTTCCCTTCTCCATCTGCACAGCCCCAGCTCTCAGCTGTCCTCGTAGCAGAGCTGTTCCATCCCTGGGATCATTTTTGTGGCCCTCCTCTGGATGCCTCCAACAGCTCCACGTCTCTCCTGCACTGAGGACTCCACATCTGGACGCAGTGCAGAGAGGAGGATCACCTCCCTGACCTGCTGGTCGCTCTTCTTTTGCTGCAGCCCAGGGTGCAGTTGGCCTTCTGGGCTGTGAGGGCACAGTGCTGGCTCATGCCCAGCTTCCATCCATCAGCATCCCAGGCCTCTTTTGGTAGGGCTGCACTCAATCCTTTCATCCCCCAGCTTGTAGTGCTAATGGGGGTTGCCTTAGCCCAGGTGCAGACCTTGCACTTGGATTTGCTGAACCTGATGAGGTTCACCTGGCCCCTCTGTCAGCCTGTCTGTGTCCCTCTGGATGGCATCCCGTCCCTCTGCTGTGTCACTGCACCCCACAGCTCGGGGTCATCAGCAAACTGCTGAGGGTGCACCTGACCCTACTGTTGACATCACTGATGAAGATATTACAGATATTATGGATAAATCATTCTGCTGGCAGCAAAAGGCAGCTCCGGGCCTTCACAAAAGAAGCAATGTTTGTTGGTCACTCTGATTGCAGCAAGCAGCACCCTGCGCCAAGCTTTACTTATCAGCAGCAGCGGCAGATGTAGCCTCTGGACCACAGCCAGTCACTCTTCTCTCTCCTGCAGAACACGCAATGGCTTAAGATGACAGCTGAAAGCCCTGTAAGTATCTTTGCTCCCGGTTTGTTTCTGTGATGGCCAAAGTGAGGAGCATATAAACAGGAGGGGGAATGGCTGTTTACAAGGGGATAGTGATAGGACAAGGGGGAATGGTTTTGATCCTGTGATTCTATGCTTCTATGAAGTAATGCTGAAATGCCATTTGCTGGTGGACAGGAGGGTGTTGTACTGTAGGAAAGCTTTTCTGGTTTCTGGTTGGCTTTTTGCTTTTTCCCCCCATCCCTGCATCCTCTGCCTATCACACAGGCTGGATGTGTAGCTCACAGGGGTCACAAGTGCAAATCCCTGCTTTATCTGCAGGAGGGCAGGAAACACATTCTTAAATCACATGAAACAGGGGTTTCTTCCTTCTGAGACAGACGTATCTTTCCTGCTGTTTTTTAACTTACTTCTGATGCTCTTAGACAGAACCCTTCCATTACAGTGAAAAATCATTGTTCATTAAGCTAATCTGAGTTAAAATTGTCTGTTCCTATGTAAAAACTGCCCTCGGCCCCTCTTCTGCAGACATCTACATCATCTTGCAGGGAGCGTCTTCTGCTCAGAATGCCCAAGGCTCCTGGAAAGAGCATTTTCATCTGATACAGAAAACGCTTTTTATCACCTTGAGGATACATTTTTCAGTCTAAGCTGCCTTGAGGGAATCTCTCCAAATCTCTACCCTTGCACACACTGCAGGCTGAGAAGCGTCCGGCCCCACAGCTCTGCCTTCTGTGCAGAAGAGGTCAGAAATATTCCCTGGTGATTTCTGCAGACTGAAAGCACTGCTTGGTGGGCTGGGACTTGCCAAGTGCTGGATGAGAGGCCTCTGTCCCCACATGTCCCCAGATGTCCCCCCCCTTGGCAAACCTGACTGTCTTTTTAGACCATGACGCTCCCCAGAGCCCTGAGCCCTCTTTCCCCTCTGGTGCCCTTTGCTCCCACCCTCCCCACAACAGGAGCACGCCAAGCAGATCAGACAACGTGCTTTTTTATTGACTTTCACAGCTGTGTCCTGCTCTGGGAGCTCAGTGGTACTTGTAGGCCAGGGCATGGGCCACCACGCCGACCAGCTTCTGCCAGACAGCCTGGCAGGTGGGGGTGAAGTCCTTGGTGAAGTGAGCGGCCAGCACGATGATGAGGATGTTCCCCAGGAGCTGCAGGGAGAAGAGAAGCAATGGGGTCAGCACGGTGTGGAGCATCCCCTGCCCTGCACAGGACCCAGGGGCTGCAGCTCTGAGGAGTTCAGAGATGCTCTTTCTGCAGGAAAATGTCCTGTGCTCACCACAGACACCAAGATCCACCCGTTCCGTCCTTGCATTCTCCCACCTGCTTTCTCCAGCCTCTCCACTACATTCCCAAAACGTTTCTGAGTTTGTTTGGTTTTTTCCTGCTGTGAATTCCCATGCCTACTGGAGCTGGGGCTCAAGTCAGTGCCATGTCTGCCTGCTGCGTCCCCAAAGCAGGGGCAGGAATGGAAGTCAAGGGCCTCACCCAGCCCCCACAGCCACAACCCACCCCAGCACCCTGCTCTCCTTTGCTCCCCTCTGCTCCCTTCCTTCATCTGCTGACCTTGCTCCACACCCAGACCTCTCTGACTCTAATCCCAGTCTGCTGATCTCTCCCCATCAGCACCCAGCCCCTGATGATCCCCGCATCTTCATCCCATATTGGCTTTTCCCTCTCCTCCCATGTAAGTTATCCCTGAGGGCACGGTGTGCCAAGGAGAAACTGCACATGGTCCTCGTCCTGTTGACCCTCAGCCCTACTCAGCCTCTCACCTTCCTTCTGCTTTTTTGCAACCTCCAGGCACTCAAAGCATCTCCCTCTCTCTGTCCCCAAATTTGTCACAGCCTGGGGCCCATTCCTTCAAATTACCAGATGCACAGCCTTCCCTCTCTCTCTTAAGCACTTTCCATCCAAGCCAGCCCCTTTCTCTTCGATACCTAAAATATCTGCTACTTAAGTTCCCCCGGAACCCTCCAGGCAATGCTCCACAGGATGGAGGGACAGACGGACAAGCTCAGCACATCTCACCCTGAAGTTCTGGGGGTCCACGTGCAGCTTCTCACAGTGCAGCTCCGACAGCTTGGCGTAGGTGTTCTTGATGTTGTCCAGGTTCTTCACGGCTTCCCCAAAGGAGCTCAGCACTTTCTTACCATGAGCACGGACCTTGGGATTGCCAATGATGGCAGTGGGGCTGGAGAGGTTCCCGAAGTTATCAAAGAACCTCTGGGTCCAGGGGTAGACGATCAGCAGCCTGCAGAGAGACGAGGGACACAAGCACACACCATTAGCACTCCCTCCTAAAACTGCAGTGGTTTCAGCATGCAGGGTGCAGCTGAGCCCATCCCAGGAGCAGACCTACCTGGCCAGGGCTTCGGCACCACATTCCTCCACGTTGACTTTGCCCCAGATGCTGGTGATGAGCTGCTTCTCCTCGGCGGACCAATGCACCATGGTGGCAGTGGGGTTGGCGTGCGGCTGTGGGAGCACTCAGAGCTTGGAGCTGAGCTGCAGACCCCGGGGGTTTTTATCCACTGCTGGCAGCTCCTCCCCACCCCATGCCGTGGGGTCATTGGCTGGGGCGGGCGGGGGTCCTCGCCAGGGGGGTTTGTCCATGGGGTGGTCAGTGTGCACAAGGCGTGGTCTTCCATGGAAAGACAGTGACCAGCTTAACAGGCTGCTCAGGACACAGCAGTCCTTATCTCACCGTCCTCACTGCAGCCCTGCATGTAGCAGCCCTACAGAAGGCACCAAGCCCCCTCTGCACGATGCATTCAAATGGCTTCACGCCTGCAGTGCCCACATGTTGTCTCCTCTGCAGCGTTCATAGGCTCCCTAAACCTGGGGGGCATTTCTCAGACAGGTGGGCGCTTTCCTCGCCCTTCTGCCCAGAGCTGCTACCTGGGAATGCTGAGGGCTCTTGTCTCTGGTTGCAGCTATGCAACTCTGGAACGTAGAATCGTAGCACCATAGAGTTATTTGAGTTGGAAGGAATCTTTAAATGCCCTTAGGACTCTCCCACAGTGAACAGGGACAGCCACAGCTCCATCAGGTGCTGAGAGCCCTGTCCAGCCTGACCGTGGCTGTCTCCAGGGACAGGACATCAACCGCTTCTCTGGGCAACCCGTGCCAGTGCTTCATCACCCTCATTACTTTCCTTATGTCCAGTCTAAATCTCCCTTGTGCTCTTTCTTCTGGGAAGTAGAAGACCTTGCATAAGGACAGCAGGATCAGCCACTCTACAACCAGACCTGTCACGTCCTGGGTCAGAGCCTGACCAAAGTCTTCTGCTTGGCTCTGGGTCTCACTCCCCATTTGAAACGGGTTTTTGCACAGGCAAAACGATGTTCCTGTGCACAGGCACAATAAGCCAGGGTGGGAGGCATGCAGAACCCCAGCAGGACTGTGGGGTTTGGCTCTTTCCAGAGGCAGTCTAGAAGGCTTCATCCAGTGGGGATGTGGTTAGTGGGCATGGTGGCGATGGACTGACGGTTGGATTTGATCTTAGAGGTCTGTTTCAGCTTTAATGATTCTATTGCAGGGTTGTTGAGCTAGATGACCTTTAAGGGCCCCTTCCAACTCAAAATATTCTATCATTGTATTAATGGGCATGACAGTGGTGGATTGACGTTTGGACTTGATGATCTTGGGAGGTCTCTTCCAGCCTTTAGGATTTTATGGTTCTATGATTCCATGATCCGGACCTTTGACCTGTGCCACTTACAGATCAATACTGGTTCACTGACCTCCATGGAGCAGCACTGAGCAGTGGCACAAACACAGCACTCTGAGCACCTGATCCAGCTGTGGGTGTCCTCATTCAGCGCAGGGGAATTGGACCAGAAGGTTTTTAAATGTCCCTTCCAACTGAAACCACCCTACGATTCATCGGACATCCGAATGCGATCCAGCTGGGATCACTGGTGGGTGTAATCACACTGCAGGTTCTTGCTGCAGCCCCCTAGGAGAAATTCTTACATTGTATTACCTGTTTATTTAATTATGTACTTATTTATTTGAAATTTCTCAGTCCCATGCACGGCCCGTGGGCCCCTTCCAGCAGCGAGGCAGTGACCATAGTGCTCCGATAATGCTGCAGGGTGCGGGCTGCTCAGCACTGATAAGTGTATCACACAGGTGGCCAGAGCCTGCTGCAGTTCTCACCTAAAGAGCAGACACGGAGCCACACACCCACGGGTCCTGAAGAGATCTGAAGGCTTCAGAAGCTCTTCGGTTTTTACTAAGACTCATAGAACGAAGTTGAATATGTGCAACCCCAAATGGCACACAGATATTCCCATCGTGTGTCAGCCAGCACAGCACTGAACAGAGCCGGCCAGGACAGCTGCATGCACAGCTGGGGGGCAGTGAGCAGCCCGGGGTGCCCCTCTCACGTACTGCTTGGTTATTACTTCTCTTCCTGCAGTCTGCTTTGCCTGGCAGACCCACACAAAGGATAAAATCCAAGCTACATCTGGGTTTATTATTAGCAACGCATTTGCCTCATCTGTGATGGGAGTCTCATTTTCAGCTCGGTGAAGCTGAACTCTCAATAAAAAAGATAATGATGTTTTTCTTCTGCATGTGAGCCTGCAGTATGACAGAGTTTGGGGAGGGGTGGCTGGGACAAGCAGTGAGCATCAGACACAGTGCTCAGAAGAGAGCACTGCAGTATTACTATTAATGAGGATCTGTGGTCAATAAATGCCGACTTTCTGTACTCCGTGGAGAAGCAGGCAGAGAGGAAAGAAACCTCAGGTCCCTGTCCTACACCATGGACCACTCACATCTGCTCTCATGGGTGCACAGTGGAGCAGGGTCACATCTCTGTGAGATGGATAATGGTGGTCCTGAGAGCCATGGGAGGGAGGAAGCAGAGGAAATGGGGCAGAGGTGCTCTTCGTTGTACCATGACAAGCTCACGCGGTGCAGAGCTGACCTACCCGTGCCGTGCTGCTGATGCTGAGCTGCTCCAGGGGCAACAGCAGCCTTCAGGCTACTGCCCAGATGAACCCCAAAATGGGAACCAGAGCAGAGTCTTACAGAACAGCCACAGACCCGAAGGGACAGGCAGAGCTTCTGCTCTGGGCCCTCTCAGGACAAACTTCATGATGAATTTAGGAAAATGAGAGCAACAACCAGCTGGCATGAATCACCATAACTGATTCACCTTGCCATGCCTGAACACAAACACCGAGGATTTCTGAGGATGCCGTTTCCTTAGGAGGGAACAGAAGGCAGAGAAGACTCCAGAAGATGTACGGGCACGGCACAGTGCAGTCAGAGCAGATGGTTTTGCAGCAGGCAGAAAGTTCCATGTTACTGCTGTAAGGAGAGCCATCTAACTGAGCCCTGGCTCATCACCCCCAGCTGAAAGGCAGCTCAGATGGCTTCTGTGCCACAGCAGTAAACTGAGGGGGAATATAACCGCGGGTTCCACGAGCACTGCTCTGCTCCCACAGCATCTGGTGGCACACAGCATTGGGTCTGTGCAGACAGAGGTCAGTGCCCCAGCTCTGCAGCCTGGATGCTGCTGCAGGACCCCAACCTGTTCATTCCATCTGCACAGGTCAGGAGCACAGCACTTCTGCATTGCTGGTTGTTAATAAACTTCAGCAGCGAAAAAAAACCAAAGCAAAGCACTGGTTGTAGCTGTTGCCTTAAGGAGTGCAGTGAAATTCACGGGGGTCAGGGGCTCACTCCTAACCTGGATGTCTCATTTTGGGATCTGGACTTTACCCTGCCTGCGTGTTTGCTCTGATCCAGGAGGCACAGAGCAGCCCTGGCTGTGCTCAGGTCATCATTCATGTGATTCAGTGCCAGGCACTCAGAGCCTGAGCTTCATGCCATACAAGTTACTTACAGTGCAAACATCAGCACTGGAGCTGCCTTGCAGCCTTGTGCTGTGCTGATTTAATATCATGGGAAATCTTATGTGTCTGAAACTTTAGTCTCCCCAACTCTTTGGGGCTGTTCACAACAGAAATGCACAGAATTGCACAGAGGACCTCTGGGCTCTGCAGCAAAGGGCCCTGGCCCTGTTCACACGTCCCTCTCCCCATATCCTTGTAAAGGAATTCTCCAGGCTCTGTTCAGAGGGGATGTGAGGCACGAGGTCAGGTGTGAGAGCCAGGATATTCAGACAGAAGTGAATGATTTAATTACACAACTGCTGGCTTATCCCTCAGCACAAGAAGGAATCCAGAAATGGGCCAAAGCAGCTCAGTGTGGATGAGGAGGTGTCCCAAGGCAGTTCCATTTGAGGTAAGCTTTTTCCTGCCTGTAACTGAGCTGATGGTTTGCTCTCACCTCTGTTCCTCACCAGGGAGCCCAGGATCATTGCCAGGGTGTCAGAGAATCATAGAATCCCAGCATGGCCTGGGTTGCAAAGGAGCACAGTGCTCATCTTTTTTCAACCCCCTGCTGTGTGCAGGTCACCAACCAGCAGCCCAGGCTGCCCAGAGCCACATCCAGCCTGGCCTTGGATGCCTGCAGGGATGGGGCATCCACACCCTCCTTGGGCAACCTGTTCCACTGCCTCACCACCCTCTGGCTGAAAACCTCCCTTGTCCATCTACTCAGCACAAGGATGCAGACCTGTGGCCAAGAGTCCCAGCTCCTGTTCTCTCACCAGAGCCTCTGCCTTGGGCTGGGGGCAAACCAAGCCCCCAGAACACCAGGATGGGATGCATTGGGGCACACTGCAGTGGACTCCTGGAGCAGCCTCAGCCCTTCGTGCCGTGCTGGGAGCAGCATCCCCACAGCACAACACCCCTATCAGCTGCCGTGCAGCCCGCTGCCCGCTGCCCCCCTATCGCCCCCCGGCAGCCCCACGCCCTGCCAGCCCCACACCAGATAGTTCCTCACCGCCCTGACTGCAGCCCGAGATAAATCCAGCACCGGGCTGCGCCCACCGCACCGCCGCCTGCTTTTTCCCCTTGGGGTTAGCAGACGTGGGCTGGGGTCTGGGCACGCCTCCACCCAGCAGCTGCTGTCGTTTCCTGGGGTCACACTGCTCTGCAGCTGTGGTAGCTATGGGAAAACTGAGTTTTCCTCCCGTCGTTTTCCTCACGGAGGAGAGAGGTGATCAGGGGAGGATTTCAGGGTCTTCTTCGTCACCATTGCCCAAAATGCTGACAGTGGTGCCAAGTGAACACAGCACAGCTGGTGGGGCAAGAGGGAGCTGAGCCCCGCATCTGCTCCTCCATCGGTGTGGGGTTCCTAAAGGTGTTCCCAGGGGGTTCTGTGCAGGAGGTAAGCATGGGAGGGGAAGCAGACCCACAGAGAAGGTCCCTTTGGGACCATTCAGGTGAAATACATGACTGCAGTGCCCTGACCAGGAAGGCAGCAGTGCAGAAATGTCTTCAAGCATTATGAGATGTTGAGTGCTATACATTATATTATGTCCTATATGTGACACTGTTTCCTACAAGTGATGCTGTGTCCTACATGTCCTATACATTGTGTCCTGCTCTTGGTATTGTGTACTGTATGTGGCAGTCGTGTTCTACATTAACACTGCATCTTACAGGTGCCGCTGCGCCTTACAGGTCGTACTGCGTCCTGTCACACATGTCCTACAAGTGACTCGTGCCCACTCAGCATGGAATTCCTTCTGGGGAGTTCTACAATGCAGGGCCCAAACTCACAGCTGTGGGCTCAGGAGAGCAGAAAGTGGCTGCGAGGCCACTGCCCAAAGCTGGACAGTGGGTGTTCCCCATCTCCAGGCAAGAAGGGAGCAGGGAAGGACCCCCATCCCCCAAATACCCAGTGGGAACCACAAGAACTGTGCAGCCCCAGGCACTTGCTGATGGAAGGTGCCTGTGAGCAAAGAAGGTTCCTGCGGGGCCAGGAAGGTGCACTGCTGTGCTCAGAGCTGGGCCTTCCTCCTCCTGTTTGCAGCACGGATGAGGAATGGTGAGCACTGCACTTTCTGAATAAGTTATGTTCCTCCGTTGCATTTGAAGCAATGAATGCTGACAGTGGACCAGGGATGGGCCTGAAGTCCATCACAAATTTTACTCAGCTCACAGAACCATCGAGGTCAGAAAAGACCTTCAAGATCACCAAGCCCAGCCATTAACCTGACCTACCAAGTTCCACCACTCAGCCCTTATGCCCTTTTAAATACCCCCAGGGGTGTGGTCTCCATCACTGCCATGGGCATTCCTCTCTTAACCACCCTCTCCATGAAGGAATTATTTCTCATGCCCAGTCTAAACCTTTCCCAGCACAACCTGGGCCCACTGCACAACACGAGGCCATTGTACAACACTGAACCGTAGAGTGGTGTGGGTCGGAAGGGACCTCGAAGATCACCAGGTTCCAACTCCCCTGCCACAGGCATGGCCACCAACCTCCAGCGGACTGTTGTACAGCATGAGACCAGTACACGACCTGAAACCACCGCACAACATTTGACCTTTGCACTACGTGGGACCACTGCACAGCACGAGGTCACCGACAGCCTGAGAACATTGCATAAGGTGACGCCACGGGTGACCAGCGCACAGCGTGACACCTTTCTCCCAGGGGTCCCACACCGCGCCAGCACTGACCACAGCCCACAGATATTGGCTCCCCCACCCCAAGGCCCACAGTGCTGAGGCTGCCCTGCAGCAGGGCGCTCGGAAGCCCACTTTCTGCAGCAGGATGCTGTGCTGAGTCATGGCTGTGTGTGGTTGCCATGGGGCGATAACATGGCTGGTGCAAACAGCAGGGCAGGGCGGTGATAAGGCCTTTGGCTCGCTTTTGTGCTGCGTCAGAATTCTGAGACAGCAGAAAACACTTCTGCTGAGGCAGTGTAGCAGCCAACTGAAAAATATTTAGTGCTTCTTTGGTATTTATTTGTATTTTCAAGCAGAGGCAGGAGAGCTCTCTTGGTTACTCACCGCGGGCTGGACATGTGTCCTGCAGCTGTGGGACTTCCCAGCTGCTCTCCATCCCAGGGCGGTGACCAGGGACCATAATCCCAAAGGGACAAGTGGGACACGTCCTGGTGGCCAACCCCTCTTCTCCAGGGAGGTGTGGGAGTCAGCAGGGATGGAGGCGTTTAAGGACCACGGAGATGTGGCGCTGAGGGACGCGGTCAGTAGGTGTGATGGGATGAGTTGGGGTTGGACTTGGGGGTCTAAGAGGGCTTTTCTGACCTTCGTGATTTGATGATTCTATGACCCTGTGTCTGACCCTATTTCTGTGGCACAAGACCTTGCTTCCCTGCACACAGGAAGGCTTTTGGGAGCTCAGAGAGCCCCCCGCTTCCCCATGCTGGTGCAGCTCCTGATCCACCATCAGTTCGGCTGGGGGTTGGTGTTCAGCTGTGGGGAAACTGAGGCAGGGCAGCCTCTCACCCCAAAGGTCCCAGAATGCTCCAGGCAGGGCAAGGTCCCCGTTAGGAAAGGGATCCCGGAGTGGCTGAGTGCTGCCATACCACACCTGTCTCCAACGAGTGAGATACAGCACACTGCAATCCTCTCTACCTGGGCTTCCAGGAGCGTTCAGGATGGAAGTCGTCCCAGACCCACTTCATCTCAGCTGCCTGTCACCCCCAGAGCTGCAGCTGTATACCATCCCCTTCCCACCAGGCGGGCAGACTGCAGCTGGAGGCACCTCTGCTGCTCTGGGATGTGCTTTGTTCTGTCCGTTCTTATTGCAAATCCTCCAGCATGGGGAAGAGGAGGATCAGACCTCAGGGTAATGTGAGGCAGCAGCTTTGCTTTCCGTCTGTCTTCAGCAGCCCAATGCTCCGACCAGGAGCAGCTCAGCTCTCAAACCCAAAGCCAAATGAAAGCCAATGCTCCTCTCCAGGCAGGGAAACTGAGGCACGGGTTTAAGAAAGAATGAGAGGGAAGGAAAAAAACGACAGAAAAAAGAGGCCAGGCTGGCCGTAACCCCAACCCTGATTGCAACTCTTGCTCCCCACAGGCACCCATGGGTGCTGGCAGGACATTTCAAGGAGAAGCTGCTTGCATGTGCTGAGGGGGCACAGCAGCAATAAAATCCTCTCCGTGAATTTCTGTCTTCACACTTTTTTCTCCTCCACACCCATTTCCTCCTTTACTTTGAGTCCATAACAGCACTCACGGGACCCCACATGCACCCCTTTGTAGTGGACATCAGCCATGGGCACAAGCACTGGGATGCTTTCTTATCACACAGCTGAGCCCAGCCACAGATCCCAGCAGCACCCATCTGGGCTGGGAGGGCTCCAAGGTCTCCTCCAGGCACCCTGATCCACAGAAAAAGCTGTGAAAAGCACCCCGTGACAGTGTGTCCCCTGTGCAGATGGAGCTGTGCTGCAGAGAGGTTATCCCCAACCCTGAATCCGAGCCAACTCTGAGTCTGATGTGTTCAAGGCTTGCTGTACTTTCGTGTGTCACTCCCTGGCATTTACACCCCAGTGCCCAGGATGGGGATACGCTCTTCCCCTGCCACACCTCCAGTGTCCACGGTTTAGACCTTTGAGCTGGCATTTCCCTGAGGCAGTTCCTCTTTGCAGTAAAGCCACCTCCACCACCCCCTGTGCACCACGTCAGCTCCCTGAGGTGGGCACTGCTCCTCAGAGCTGTGCTCTGCCCCCTTCCCAAGGGCTTCCACAGTGATGGGAATCTTTCAAAGACCCAGACTCTCATTTTCCCCTGGTTATGAGGGGGAAGAGGCAGCCCTGCATCTGTTCAGACCATTTTCCACTCACAGCCCCCAAACCACTCAAGGGAGTGTGGGGGTCCCTCTGGTCGGTGACCCTTCTAAGGCAGACAGGAGTTGGACATGCAGAACAGTCTGCAGGTACTGTGGGGAAAGGACCCCACATGTGAGAGTCTTAGTCCTTTCCCCACCCCTCCTGGCAGCAGGAGACCCTGCCTTCACCTGCCAGAAAAGTTCCCTTAGAAAACTGCCCATAAAAGCAGTTCCACTTCTGTATTTCTAGTGGGGGGATCCTCAGAGACATCCAGCTTTGATGCAGCTTCCTTCTGATTTCCAGTTTACTGCTATCCAGGGTCAATTTCCAGATGTTGCTTTGTCAGTAAACACTTTCTTTCAGCTTAGTAAGACCTTCTTTCCTTCCGTGGGTTTGTACACGATGTGTTGTTTTGCTGGTTTAAAAGAATCAAGGTCTCCTGATCTCTGCTCCTCAGCTGCGGTATTCCCACAAGCAGATCAGTGTCTGACCCACTATCAGCCCTTTTCTTTCACTGCTTGGTGTCTGTGTCAGTGTGTGCATGCAGGGAGATGAGCACACTCATCCTGCCAGGCTCTGCTGCGTCACAGTGCTGCTGGTGGTGGTGATGCCTCTGACTGAAGTGCTTTGGGCCAAAGGACCCCAGACTACTTGTGGTTCTCACTGTGTGTGTGAATCATAGAATCACAGCATGGTTTGGGTTGGAAAGGAGCTCAAGGATCACGAAGCTCCAATCCCCACCACAGGCAGGGCCACCAACCTCCACATCTCACAGCAGCCCAGGCTGCCCAGGGCCCCATCCAACCTGGCCTTGAACACCTCCAGGGATGGACGGGGATCCACAGCCTCTCTGGGCAGCTGTTCCAGCACCTCCCCACTCTCACAGCAAACAACTTCCCCTTGACAGCCAACTGAAATCTGCCCTCCCTCACCTTCCAACCATTCCCCTGTCCTGCTGTTATCTCCCCTTTCCAAGAGCTGACTCCCCTCCTGTCTGCAGGCTCCCTTGAGGTCCTGCAGGCTGCACTGAGGTCACCCCGCAGCTTCTCTTCCCCATGCTGAACAAGCCCAGCTCCCTCAGCCTGTCTTTGTAGTGTGATTTGTGACCCTCAGCTATTTAAGGACAAGGTGGAGCATCCCTGTCTCACCCCACTTGGGACCAACAGCAGCCAGACGGGATGCTGACATTCTTCCTGGGTGGCTTTGCATCACGGAAAACCACTCAGCTGTCTCCTCCATGCACCTCCTGGTGCTGCTGGGGAACTGGCTGCTCCCTGTTGTCATTAAGGAGAGCAGAGCCTGCACGTACCCATGAACCTCCTCCTCGCTATGCCAGCTGTGGCTGTCCTGGGCCTGTCCACATCTGAGATCCCAACCACACTGAGGGTGCTGTGAGTGGAGCCAGAGAGATCAGCTTAGCACTCGCCTCTTCCAAACGTTTTTCATTCACAGCCTCACAGACACTGACTGTGTCTTCATTCTGGCTATAGCCTTTGACCACGATGTGGCCATCTGACACCCACAGCGATATTCCTCCACCCTCACTGACTCCATCATGGAATAGGATGAGAGATAACGGCCTCACGTTGTGCCAGGGGAGGGTCAGGTTGGATTTAGCAAAAACTCCTTCTCTAAGAGTGGTGATGGAGTGGCACAGCTGCCCATGGAGGTGTTCAAGAACTGTGGGGATGTGGCACTGAGGACACAGTCAGTGGCCATGGTGGGTGGGCTGGGCTTGGGGATCTGGGAGGGCTTTTCCAGCCTTCATGATTTGATGATTCTATGAACATCTGCATAGCAATTCTCCAGCTTATGAACATCTGCATAGCAATTCTCCATCCCAATCCTACTGACCTAGCTGTATTTCTCCAGACCAGGAAGATCTTCCATCCCTTCTGCTTGCACCCAGACACCATCAAATATGCAGGCAGACACAGCAGTGTCTGTGGCCTTTTTGTGCTTCTCTCCATGCTGGGTTTGGACTTGCTCTTTGTCCTTCTATCCTATCTTCTGATCCTTAAGGCTGTTCTGAATGCTATGACTTGGAGAGAGTGTCCCAGAGTCCTCAAAACCTGCATCTCCCACATCCGTGCTGTCCTGCTCTTCCTTATCGCCTCTCTGTGATGCACTGGATTGGCAAACATACATCACCCCAGACCAACACTGTCACAGCAAACTCCCCCTTGATAGGACAAGGGGAATGGTTTTAAAGTGAGCCAGGGGAGGTTTGGGTTGGATGTGAGGAGGAAGTTTTTCATGCAGAGGGTGGTGAGGCAGTGGAACAGGTTGCCCAAGGAGGCTGTGGATGCCCCAGCCCTGCAGGCATTCAAGGCCAGGCTGGATGTGGCTCTGGGCAGCCTGGGCTGCTGGTTGGCGACCTGCACACAGCAGGGGGTTGGAAGTGGGTGAGCACTGTGCTCCTTTGCAACCCAGGCCATTCTATCATTCTATGATTCTAAATCTCTCAGCCTAAAGCTTTTTCCCCGTATCCCCCAGATGTCTGCAGGCTCGAAGAGCAGCGAGATGCGTTCGGAGGAAAGCGATCCCGTGCCACCTTCCCCTGCTGTCCCCGCACGCTGCGGGGCTCCGGATCGGGGTTGGGGGGGGCAGCGTTGGGCCGGAGCGGAGCCCCGTGCGGCTCTCTGCTGCCCCCTGGCGGGAGCGGAGCGCAATTACAGTCATGGGGGGCTCCCCCTGTGCCTCCCGCGGATCCCCGTTCCAGGACCTTCCAGGAAAGCCTGCTTCTTTTCTTCAACCTTTCCGCATTTTCTTCTTTTTTTTTCTGAGGCTCTATGTGAGGTCTCCGGTTCGAGTACTCGGCCGAGTGGTTTCCTGGAGGCGCTTTGCAGAGGAGGCGCAGTGGAGCCGCTGTGGGTTGAAGGGTGCTGAGCACAGAGCCGTGCCCCAGCCCGTAGCACAGCCGCTGGGCTTAAGGCTGTGTGTTTGCCTTCATGTTTTCACTTTTGGGCTGAGGAACGTTAAGTCTGCACCCGCTTCTCAGACCTGAGCTGCAGGGACAGCTGTGGGACAGGACAGGGAATGCCCGAAATCACAGCATTGTAGGGATTGGAAGGGATCTCCAGTCATCATCGAGTCCACCCCCCCCAGATGCTGGGCAGTGCCACAGCCAGCCCTGTTCCCTGCAGACATCTGTCCTGCTTTCAGCTGCGACAGAATTCATGCTCTTTCTGGCTGCTGCAATGGAGCTGCTTAGGACTTAGGACGGGAATAATGCTGATAACACAGATATGTTTGGGCTGTCACAGGGCAGTGCTTACACAAGCCAAAGATGTTTCAGCTTCTCACACTGCCCTGCCAGCACGAGGCTGGGAGGAAAGAGCCCTCACCTCAGCATGGAGCTCTGCACGCCGATGGCCAGGTTTGGGAGAGGTAACTCCAGCTTCACCAATACAATATTGGTTTTCAGGCATCAGAAATAACTGTTAGATGTACATCTCGAGGGGGTGAATGAGGCATGAGAACCTCGTTTGATTAAAATCAGGTGTTCCTACACTAAATTCAGCCCCAGCCAGGTGCTAAGTGCTGCAGTTCCTGTGCTGGGGCACAGGCTCACAGCTGGCAACAATGAATTCCTGCAAACATCCCATCTTCTGGAGCTTGAAAACCTAATTTTAAAATATTTATTCCCATGATGTCAGACCACAATTTTCCCAACTCAGTGAAAGAGAAAAAGAAAATATATAAAATAAGGCAATCTATCTGCTTTCATTTCAGCCAATAAATCCAGATTTATTGCTTAATTTCGGGTACCCAGGTTTTCATCCTTTTATTAGTTCCCATTCCCCCACAACCTCCCTCTCCTCACCCACCTGTTTCCCATTCCTTCTCTCTGTTAATACTGGATTTCCTTTTTATGTCCCCAAAGAGAGCATAAGGCAGCAGTGAGTGCACAGAGCAGGAACTGCAGTGCATGTTGCAGAGCAGACACATTTGCTGCGTTAATCACCTGGTGCTCAAAGCAGCTTTCGGATGCCCACGCAGGCAAAGGAAGGCAGTGAGCACAGAAGATCCTGTGCTGTCTCTGTAGGTTTGGCTGGAGGACATCAGTGCCATCATCTGTGTGCCTTCACCAACCCATCCCATCCTGCTCCCCCCATCACTGCTCCCCAGTGGTGTTGTCCCATGCTGAAATCTCCCCAGACAAACCACACTGAAGGAGTTCCAGCCCCAATCCCCTCCCTTTGGCCATGCTTTTCATCACATCTGTCCAGCAGCACAGAGCTGAGCTCTGCATGCAGGCCCCATGGGAGCACACAACACACAAACGCCGCTGCTCCCATATCCCTCTGTGGGCAATGTCCTGATTGTCACAGAGAGGGTGAGCTGTGTGCAGCTGTTGGGCACGTTGCTGGTGCTGAGGGACCTGGTTTGAGCCAGAAGGTAGAATCGTGGAATGACAGAATGGCCTGGGTTGCAAAGGCCCACAGCGCTCATCCAGTTCCAACCCCCTGCTGTGTGCAGGGTCACCAACCAGCAGCCCAGGCTGCCCAGAGCCACATCCAGCCTGGAATTGGATGTGGAAAACTCACCCAGATCACACAGCAGATTTAGGCTCCGAGGTCAGCACCTTGCAGGGGTGGTGGGAGAACAAATAGAAGTCCCAGGGCAGCACCCAGGAGAAAAGCTGCAGCAGCACCTGGTGTGCAAAGGGGACTCTGCATGGAGAGGAATGTGCACATGTTGGCCCTGCACGTCTGGTCACTGGAGGGGCTGGGCTGGGTGGGTGCACAGCTGTGGCAGCTGAGGCCACACAGAGGCTGTGATGCAGCACGGGGCACACTGCAGTGGGGCAGCACTGCACTCTGCTGTAGCATAAACACCCCACAGCACAGCGGGGCAGTCCTTGGGCACTGACTTGGGCAAAAGCTGGGGATGCTGAGCAGCTCTGTGCAAACCCTGTGCTGTTGCACAGCTCTCCTGTCCCCCAGCGCTCTGCCTCAGACCTTTCCTTCTGAATTTTGCTTTAAAGCTCAGCAGCGGCTCTGCCTCCCAGCACGGCCACTCCCTGAGATCACACACTCCACACGGAGCTCCCCTTCCACACTGCTTTGTTCTGCACTGCCTCTTGGATCAGCCATCAAACGCCATGCTGCCCTGGGTGCTGTGCCTCGCAGGGACCGCAGTCTGCCATCATACGAAGTGTGAAAGGAAGGAGGGGTGATGGAGGCACAGAAGGAAGCAGCATGCTGCATGAAACCAGCATCGCTCAGCCCAAAGCTCTCACCTGCCTCATGTCTTCTGGGCGCGACAGAACGAAAACACAATAAATAATAGCAATGAGAGCCCGGGGCCGTGGGTTCCTGGATGCTCTGCCAAGCCTGGCACTGACTTGTGGCTGCTAGCAAATCCCTCTGCTGGGTTTCAGCACCTGGTCTATGAGGCACACTTTTAATCTAATTTATCGCTTGATTTGGAGTCAGTACTACAGCACGTCCTCCAGTGCGTGAGGGGAATCGTATTTCCAAACAGCTTCGAGATCCAGAGCAACAAACGGCTCCAGCAAAACCCAGGTGTGTTTCACTCCTTAAGAGCTGTGCTTCCCACCCTCCCCATTTCCGCTTGCAGGGCAGAGAGCCCAAACCAGCTCAGACATCACCTCACCGTGGAGGCTGCCAAACAGAGCAAGCAGCCTGCTTCCTTCCTGCTGCTGGGCCAGGAGCTGCACGCCGGGCTCTCCATCCCCTTCTGCCTGATGCACATTGCAACACTCCTCAGCAACCGCCTCCTGTCTGTCAGTGTGATGGAGCAAAGCGTCCAGGTGTGGAGCCCCCAGCACAAGAAAGACAGGGAGCTGTTGGAGAGGGTCCAGAGGAGTCACAAAGATGAGCAGAGGCTGCAGCACCTCCCTACAAAGACAGGCTGAGGGAGCTGGGCTTGTTCAGCATGGAGAAGAGAAGCTGCGGGGTGACCTCAGTGCAGCCTGCAGGACCTCAAGGGAGCCTGCAGACAGGAGGGGAGTCAGCTCTTGGAAAGGGGAGATAACAGCAGGACAGGGGAATGGTTGGAAGGTGAGGGAGGGCAGATTGGAGTTGGATGTGAGGGGGAAGTTGTTTGCTGTGAGAGTGGGGAGGTGCTGGAACAGCTGCCCAGAGAGGCTGTGGATCCCCGTCCATCCCTGGAGGTGTTCAAGGCCAGGTTGGATGGGGCCCTGGGCAGCCTGGGCTGCTGTGAGATGTGGAGGTTGGTGGCCCTGCCTGTGGTGGGGGTTGGAGCTTCGTGATCCTCGAGGTCCCTTCCAACTCAGACCATTCTGTGATTCTATGATTCTATGAAGCCTCCATGATCTCATGCACCTTTTCCTGGCTCTGCTGGTGGTGTCTGACCTCATGTTGTCCTCCTCCACACTGCCCAAGGCCCTGAGCATATTCTGGTCCCTTTCCAAGGAGATGTCTTTCCATGACTGCCTTACTCAAATGCTCTTCTTCACACACACGAGCTTCACTGCAGAGTCAACCGTTCTGATTGCTGTGATGCTGGACTGCTCCATCACCACCTGCGATACCCTGCGATGCACCACTGTGTCCATGCACGTGGTGATAGCCAAGACAGGGCTGGCTGCCCTAGCCCAGAGCTTCTGCACGATGTTCCCAGCCACATTCCTCCTCCTGAAGCTGCCGTTCCGTGGGCACAGTGTTATCCCACACATCCACTATGAGCATACGGGCATCGCCCGCTTGGCCTGCATCGACATCTCCACCAACATCTGGTTCTGGTTTGCCACCACCCTCCTTGTGCCCAGGGTGCTCATCACAGCATCCTACAGACTCATCTTCAGGGCCATCTTCAGGCTCTCCTCCATGGCCACTCAGGTGAAGGCAGCTGGGACCTGCAGCTCTCATGTGTGCATTGTGTTGTATTCTACACACCAGCACTGTTTTCATTTCTCACTCTTTGCTTTGGCCACAACATCTCCTGCCATGCCCACATCCCTTCGGCCAACCTCTACGTGCTCCTACTGTCCGTGTTAAACCCCATCATCTACACGTTTAGAAACAAGCTAATCAGGGAAAGGGTGTCCCAGATGCTCTTTAGGACCGGACAGTGGCAATGACAGGGATGTTCTTCCTATGAAAGGAAATTGTCTGCATCAGATAAGCAAAGTGTACGTGTGTGCAATAACACGGCTTCCTCCTTTTTTAGACTCAGCATCTCAACTGAGCAGATTTCCTGGTAGATTCTTCCCCAGAACAAATCACATCACTCCTACAAAAGGAAAAAATAGGGAGGGACCACGTAGCAGAATTTTGGCTGAAGCAGCCTGGTGCTGTCCCGTGAACATCAGAGCTTTGTCAGCGGGTTTGGTTGTCTCAAGGCCAGGAGAAGCAGCTGAGCCGAGGTGTGTTGGAAGGACAGTCCTTACTGCATCTCTGGTAGCACGTGGTCAATGAATGGATTATCACAGAACGGTTTGGGTTGGAAGGGACCTTCGAGATCCTCTATTTCCACCCTCCCTATTGCTCACAGCCTGGCTTTGATTGGATGGGATTTCGAGCAACCCGGTCTGGAGGGAAAGCCTGGGAAGGCCTGCAGCCAACCCATGACCCAACTACAGGAATCCACCCCGAGGAGCTCCTGGGTCAGCTCTGCAGACCCACAGCCGGGGTGTTCAGGGCTGTGCATCTCCTGGGCGCCTGCGTTCACTTCCACTGTCTCATCATTAACTTTGTACCACTGAGAATGACTCTTCTTCCTGATGACTGCTTTCAAGTCTTTGTGATCACTGTGTTCCCTAATTAGCTGATACAAATTGCTGCTGTTTGCAGCATAATATTCATGGATATATCCAGTACTTTGTTGGCAACGTTTTAAAATTTATTGAAGCATTTACTTCTTTTTATTTAACCGGAGAAAGCAGACAGAACATAATTCCCCATTAGACATCGTTTTAAGAGGCAAATCAATAGAAAAATTGCATTTGGTTAAAATGTTTATGCAGTTCTATCACTCACAGTCGTACGCATTTGTTCTAATTAATAGTATCTTGTGTGCAGTGCAAGAAGCCACGTCTGACCATAAGGATGGCTCACATTTCAGCTGACGTTTTATTGCCCAGGTCCTAGCAGAGTTATTCAGGTTGGCAGCAGGAGACGGCTTTGCCCCTGCGATCACAGATAGACCCTCAGCTCCGAAAAGTGGCTGTGGAGTCACTTCTTCTGCAGCTTCCTGGGGGCCAAGCACAAATCTATTTGGTTTTCACGTCTCATTCAGTGGGGCTCACCGCGGTGGACCAGCAGGCAGATGTTGGCCATAAGGACATGAGCAGAGGGAGGAGGATATTTTCCCAAATCAGAGGTGGGCTGATTATTGAATGCCCATTCCTGCAGGCATTCAAGGCCAGGCTGGATGTGGCTCTGGGCAGCCTGGGCTGCTGGTTGGTGACTCTGCACACAGCAGGGGGTTGAAACAAGATGAGCATTGTGGTCCATTTCAACCAAGGCCATTCCAATTTCTGTGATGATTCTATGATTATTGGGATGTGAAAATGTAAGACAGCGTAAGTAGAGGAGACACGGATGTTCGAGTCCTTTAGTGCTCCTCTTCAGACGCAAAAACTATGCCAAAAGTGTTTCTGTCTCATAGGGGTCACATCAATGTGACCGGGTCACACTGGTGACATCCCAGTGCCCACAAGAAAGAGTAAGATGGAACACTGACCCACTGATACTGCAGCCTGGTCAGGAGGAAGGAACACCACCAGTACCTCTACGGTGGCCAGCCTCATGCCAGTCCATGGCCATGGAGCTTGTCACGATGGATGTACTCCCCATGGGCTGTGCATGTGACAGCACACAAAATTTGGAGATGGAGAGGAGGGGAAGGAACACATCTATCAGAGGTGTGCACCGAAGGGATGTCTCCCAGACTCCGGCCCTCCAGCCTGGGGCTGCACTGGGATGGCTCCCTGCAGGATGCAGGCTGGACCCAGAGCCCAGCTGTGATCCCATCAGTGCCAACTGAGGAACCACAGCAGCTGCAACCCAGCCTTCATGACAAGGTCTGCTGGTGGAAGAACATCTGCAGCCCACAGGGAGCCCAGGGACTGCTCCTCCTGCAGGAGCCACAGCCTTCATCTGAAATAAAAGCAGCACTTAAAATGTAATTTAAAACAAAAGCAGTGGGACGAATCTGGTCAGGCCTAAGGCCATCTATGGCAACAGCACACTGTGTCCCAGAGCACTGTTTTTATTTGTGCTAATTGCCATTATAATAACGACTGCTGTGGCTCAGCTGTATATTTGAGCTCTGTGGGATCTACGTTCTGAGTTGTGTTTCACGATCCGTGAGTCATTCTGATTGCAGTAAGGCTGTCAGCTCACAACCATCCTAATTTATGATCCTATCTCAGCTGTCCCAAGAAGCTCTGATGCCCTCTGGAAGTGTCCTTGCAGGGGCTGGGGTCAGTGTAAGGAGCACAGTGATGGAAATTCCTCCCTTGGTTCAGCTGGGAGTGCCCTGTTTTTCATAGCATCATTAAATCACAGAATGCCCTGGGTAGCAAAGGAGCACAGCGCTCACCCAGCTCCAACCCCCTGCTGTGTGCAGGTCACCAACCAGCAGCCCAGGCTGCCCAGAGCCACATCCAGCCTGGCCTTGAATGCCTGCAGGGATGGGGCATCCACAGCCTCCTTGGGCAACCTGTTCCACTGCCTCACCACCCTCTGCATGAAAAACTTCCTCCTCACATCCAACCCAAACCTCCCCTGGCTCACTTTCAAACCATTCCCCTTGTCCTGTCACCACCCACCCTCACAAACAGCCGTTCCCCCTCCTGTTTATCCGCTCCCTCCAAGCACTGAAGGCCACACTGAGGTCTCCCTGCAGCTTCTCTTCTCCAAGCCAAACAATCCCAGTTCCCTCAGCCTTTCCTCATAGCAGAGCTGCTGCAGCCCTCTGATCACCTGGTAGTGGCTCAAGCTCAGCAATGCACTCTGGCTCACTTATAAAATCACCATACGATGTACATGCTACTTCATCTCAGAAATTAAGACAGATGGACAGAAGGTGTTTTGCCCTGTGTATAAACTCTGTCACCCTCTCACAGCAGATAAAGGATCTGATTGATCTGACTTATACTCAACAAATTATTCAAGTTTCTGCTTTTCTTCTTCATCCACCAAAATCATTTATTTGCACACATTTCCTAGGGATCTGGGTTCAAATTTACCCTAGAATTTAAACCCTTTGGATGTGGTGCTCAGGGACACAATTTAGCAGAGGGTTGTTAGAGTTATGGTAGGATGGTTGGGTTGTGGTTGGACTTGATGATCTTTGAGGTCTTTTCCAACCTGAAAATCCTATGATTATGTGATTCTATTCCCAGGGAGGCCCTGACCACGAATTGCTGGGCGGTGTGATGGAGCACAAGGCAATCCATCCCACGAAGCTAAAGAGCCCCGACCCTGACCCTAACCCTGTGCTGGCTCCTTACTTTTCCCTCTGGCCATGATCAGGCCGAGGTACTCTGTTTACTGGAAGTTTCTTCTCTCTGGAGCAATCAGACCACTTTTTGACCAGGTTCAGGGATATTTATTTTCTCTGCCTTTTCCAGGCTTCCTATATTTCCTCCCTCCCTCACCATTGTGTCTGAATGGCGGTGAAAAGGTAAACCTGCTTTTTTTAGTAGCGCTCAAGGCCAAGATTAGATCAGTCATCAGTCTCAGTATATTACCGTGAAATAGAAATAAAAGCACTGCCTTTCTCAGAGGTTCTCTGCATTTGGGGTGGTTTCAGTGAGAAATGTCAGGGTCTGAATGCAGCAAGGAGGAGCTCGTGGCGCTTCAGGTCCTGCTGCTCCAGAGACTCTGTGCTCCCAACTCTGTGTCTTCAAGGGCGAGACATTAGTAGGGCTTCTGCTGATTACCAACAGCAAGATGAAGGATCCGAAAGATAACATCCATCAATAAAGTGATTTTTAAGCAGATGTGGGTAGATGGTGCCCTGTTTTTCTACGCCATGGAGCATCTGCTGTGACCAGTGCAGCAGAATCAGGGCTTGTGCTTCCCGTGCTCCGAGTGCCTAAAAATCCATAGATGTGTTTTATATGAGAGTTGTATGGAGTCCTGAGGGAGGACTTGTCATATAGCCCTGCAGCCCCTGCACTCACACGCTCAGCCAGGAGCCTCAGCTGCTATTTATTGCTTTACACTGCAAATAGTGCACAAGCAAGGAAGCACTCCCTGCCCATTAATTCAGTTCAGAATGATCTTTGCCTGGGTAAGCCTCTGCACTTAATTTCTTTTTAATCTCACTGATTGCAAAAGACAGAAGTGGTGACTCCACTCCATAATAATCGGGCAGTGGAACAGGAGGGTGCTGAGCTGAAGGAGGGCTGTGGTGAGCCAGGCAGTGTCACAGCCCAGGGCAAATAGCAGACATCGCTGTACGCTTACAGCTCGTTGGTACAAGCTTCCCATTTCACACCGTCAGTAACACAATAAATCCATTCTGTGCAGACTTCAGACCTTCTATGCACGTATATGGAAACACAGCACTCGGAACACCAGCTGCAATTCTGCTCTTTATGGTGCTTACAGACACAGTCCTGCTGCTGAGCTGCTCCTGGGGAAGCCATCCCTGCAGGCAGGCAGCCACCTGCTCAGGTCAGATGAGAGCAGGTGGACACATTCCCTTTTGTGCAGGGTGGAAAGCAGAGGGAAAACGAGGCAGAAGTTCTCCAGGGAGAGGTACATCTTCAAACCAAATGGAAGCCCCCAGCCCTGCCCCCTGTCCTGCTGACCAAGGGAGGGATGTCCCTCCCTGCCAGAGCTGGGCTCCGAGGCAACCAACAGAAGATCCAAAAAATGCAAACTCTTGGTCCCATTGGCCTTGCCTCCAACAGAAATGTGAGATACCATGAATCCCAGAGCCATTCCCATCCGGCTGTGTTTAGTGGTGAAGATTGCTACCCTTCAAATCTTGCGAGTTTGAAGGACGTTTGTAGTTCCTCTGACCATCAATTAGTCTAATTAAAGATAGCAAATGCATTCACAGAATGGCCTGGGTTGCAAAGGAGCACAGTGCTCACCCAGCTCCAACCCCCTGCTGTGTGCAGGTCGCCAACCAGCAGCCCAGGCTGCCCAGAGCCACATCCAGCCTGGCCTTGGATGCCTGCAGGGATGGGGCATCCACAGCCTGAGCTGAGTGGTGTGGTTCAAAGCAATAGAAGGGAGAGAGGGCATCCAGAGAGACCTGGTCAGGCTTGAAAAGTGGGCACATGAGAACCCAGTGAGGTTCAAGTGCAAGGTGTTGGGTCAGGAGCTTACAAACAGGAAGGAGACCAAATTCTTACACAGTCTGACAGAGATAGGACAAGGGGAAGTGGCTTTAAACTAAAAGAGGGGAGATTTAGGTCAGTTGTGAGAAGGAAAGGGGTGACATTAGCCCCATGGTTCCAATTGTCTTTAAATGAGTGTTCTGCCAGCCAGAAGGAAAAAGTGCATCAAACACTGGCATGGGGGCTGGAAACAGGGGATGCTGGTGGGAAACGCCTGACATGGACACCCACACCTTCCCTGCCAGCCCCTCCGCTCATGCACAGTTTTCCCAAACTGGGAGACAGCAGCTCTTTGAAGCTGGAAGGAGATGCATTATTGATAGGAATAATCCCCTGGTTGCATTGGCTGAGTATTAGAAATGTTGCTAGTGTTTGGCTTTGGCTGCACTCAGACTACAGCTTTATCTCTTTTAATCTGCAACTTGACATTTTTACAAATCCTTCTTATTTTTATTGACACGATACCCACTGTTCTGGCAGGCAGTATTCTGCCATGAACACCCCATCAGTGGGGAGTCCCAGCTGTAAAACAAACCAGACCACAGACCAACCTACCACCTCACCGCCCTTCCAACAACACCCTTCTCTTCCTTTTTTTGCTCCTATTTCTCCTTCCTGCCCCACCACAAACCTCCTCCAAGTTGTCCCAGTGATCATTCTTGACATTCTCTACAATAATCCCAATGTTATCTTCACTCCTTTTCTCAGCCACTTCAGCTTTTTGTCCCGTTTTTCCCATCAGTGAACTCTCCAGAGAGGTTGCTGCTCAGCCCAAGCTCGACTTGTGTTCTTTTTCACCCTACGTATGGCTCCAGGACACAGCACTCGCTATGAGCAGAAACATTTCTTCTTGGTGCATCCGCTTCCTTTGCTTGGTAGTGCTTTCAGTACCTGCTCCTCTCTCCAGCCCTCTCAGCAAGATAAAGGCTCAAGAACTGAGCTCACCCAAGTCATCGAACCACAGCCGTTAAATGAGTGCTTCACTGGTTATTTCATTGGGATTATGTCTGGCTCGTTTCTGTGAATCAATATAAGCATCCCATTGAATCTGCACACGGATTCAGCACTGATATTTATTTATCTGCAGTTGTGCAGTTAGGCGTGAGATTTTCTTGTTTTCTAGAGGCTATATTGCAAGTTAAGGATTTCATTAGCAGAGTAAGTTGGAAAATTGAGAGGACTGAGAGCGTTCAGATTTCCATGTTCACGTTGCTCCTCTTAACAAAATCATCTGGGATGGATGAAACCTCCTGTGCAGTAAACCAGCAAGACTGTTATGGACGAAACACACAGCAGTACTGTGGTAGTGCCACTGACATTGGCTTGTGATGGATTGTGCAGTCCTTCAAGAACACAGCGAAGGCACAAGAAATGAAGGTAAGTCTCTATTAGTGAACCAAAGACACAAACTAGAATCGATCCGATACCATCAATCTGCCAAACCTGCACAAGCAGATTTCCATTCTGCACTTCGGCTGCCTCGCTGTGCTGCTTTATGAACTGCTGCTTAAAGGAGAGCTTGAGGGTACAGGAGCATCCCGTCATGGCAAGAGTCAGTACCACAAACCCCCACAACATCTCCAATTACCTGTTACTGTGATAAATACCAACACGTGGGGTCACAACTACTACCAGCATTATTAGTTATAGGAAAAGTAGTACTGGTCTGGTATTAAATGTGGGGGTCGGTGGCCCTGCATGCAGGGCTGGAGCTTCGTGATCCTCGAGGTTCCTCCCTGGGCCATTCTGTGATTCTGTGAAAAGAGAGGACAGTTTGCCTTTGTCCCATAGACAAGCGATGGATTTGCAGTGCTGCCAGGCTGTGGATGCTGCCCCGAGCTGCAGGGACAGCTGTGTGGATTTTGTTCTCTTTCCCCATGGGGAATTTTCTAAATACCTGGTAGGTGCACAGGGCTTCCAATCAAGTGCCATTTACATGGCAGTGAGCACAGCCAGGCGCAGCAATGTAGGGCTGAATCACCCATAGTAGGCACTCTGCTCAGAGTCCATGCTGAGAAGGTAAATCTGACTTAATGCGGGCTGGATTTGCCGTGGTGGCCAGGAATAGGGCTGACTGCTGCCCAGTGGTGCCTTCAGGTGAAAGGGATTTCTGAAAACTGAGTGTGTGTTGGTGCAGGACAAGGGTGAGCTGTGGGAGGCTCCAGCCCACGGTCCTTTACCCAGCTGAAGTCTGAGCTCTGACCCCTGAAACACTGCAGAGCACAGCAAGAGTCTGCAGAACGGGGCCAGTGTCTGTAGGTCAGACCCTCTGCTTCACACCCCACTGAGCAGCCCCTCGGTTACAGCTCAGAGGGATTTAGGAGGAAAACTCCTGCTGAATGCTAGGAGTGGCTGGGACAGGAATCAGCAACAAGAAGTCCTTACTGTGCTGCATGAACCCAATGCTCACTCAGTGCTTTGCCCAGACTGCACCCCATGCTCAGGGTGAGGTCGCACCATGCAGTACCCAATGCTCTGTCGCCCTCCCAAGTCACCCAGCTTCACTTCCAGTGGCCATGCATTTTTTTCCACATAAGCTGAAGAAGAACCATGCTCAGCAAAGCCCATCTGCTGCCCTGCCAACATTTTGCAATTCCCTGTTACATGCTTTTCAGGGATGCTACTTAAAAAGCGACCAGTACTAGTGGACCTCAGTGCCTTCAAAAGCAGTTTCCCAGAGGATCTTGCCAACTAGTTCCCCAACTGAGCCTGAAGTCTGCTCTCATAGAATCATAGAATGATAGAATCACAGAATCATAGAATCACAGGATCACAGAATGCCCTGGGTTGCAGAGGAGCACAGTGCTCATCAGTTCCAACCCCCTGCTGTGTGCAGGTCACCAACCAGCAGCTCAGGCTGCCCAGAGCCACATCCAGCCTGGCCTTGAATGCCTGCAGGGATGGGGCACCCACAGCCTCCTTGGGCAACCTGTTCCAGTGAACCCTCTCCCCTTTATCCAGCGGAGAGCTCAAACTGTGGTGACAGCTTTCTCCCTGTCACTGTTTTAAACTCAACTGTGATTCTGTGATTCTGATTTCATGGTCAATATGGCTGAGACAGCCACCAACTGCCACCTCACCCATGAGTCCCTCTCTGCTTACAAGCAAGACGCTGGCTATAAATCCCTTGCCGAGCATCTGCCAAAGGTAAGGAACCTCTCAGCTTCAAGGAGTGACCTTGAGAGGCGTCCCTGCTCAAACAGAAAATCCTATTTGTCTCCTATTTATGGAGTAAGATGATTGACTATTGCTCATCTTTGCATCCCAGCCATGTCGGGTTGGCATTTTTGACCATCACCCCTGCATCCACCTTAGCCTGGTTCTGCTGTCACAACCAGACCCATCCATCCTGATGGCTCTCACCCGAGAGGGGTATGAGAGGAGGGCCAGGCTGTGGGGCAGGGCAGCACCGACACAGTCCATCCCATGGCCACAGACAGTTCTTCTGACCCTCAGAGCAGCAGTGTGGTCCCCTCTCACCTCTGTGCCACAAGTGGTGCATTGATCATCTGTGCACTTAGGGATCCTCAGTAAGCAGACTGTGCAGAACTGCTCCTTGTTAAGTATTACTCCCCATGTTTTGAGGGGCTGAAGTTGTACCAAACCTATATATACGATATGATAATAAGTAGATAAAGGAATACCTGAGGTAGTAAAATCCCAGCTGGATGAAGGATGAATAGGAGGCAACAAATCTGCACTCTGCGTATAACCCAGTTATAACTACTGATAAGATGTAATGTAACAGGAGGTGATTAATCAAAATCACATCCCATAATTACAATAATGTTAAAAAAAAAAACACAAATATTTGAGCGACTACTTGTGCCTACAGCAATATTATCTTCCAATATAAAACCACAAAAGGCTTCCATATAAACACAACCTTTTCCAATGTACACAAGCTCAGTTTCATCAGAACGCGTTTCAAAATGACAAACATTCTGTTTAGCACCAAGACAAATATCTTGGGCTTTGGTGGCGTTACTCCCACAAATAAATCCTTGTTGTTCCCCAGCAACGCACACGTTCACATCAACAGTTTGCCATTTGTTTCTGGTTCATTGGGCCCACTTTCAGTGCTTTATGAGCACCGTCCCGCTGTGACTCAGTCCTGGTGCAGTGACTGAGTGCACGGTGTACGCCGAAGCATTTGGTGTGATCAGGATGTGAGAGCTTTATTGGTGATGGGGCTGCCAGTAGAATTAACCAAATATCACCAAGATTGGGATTTGTCTTCAAATTCAATTGGACCATCCCAAATCACTTCTCAAATTTCAGAGGTGAGGTGCCTTCCTCGCCTTCTCTTATCATCGTTACTGCCATAGACTAATTGCACCCACAGTTGAGCTCTGACACAATCAAGAGTTCGTGTTTCTTGAGCTCTTACATCCACAATTAGTTGCTTGTTCTGACTTAACATCTGTACGCAGAACTCTGAGATGCAAAGTATTTCTTTCCTTATTTTTCCTCTCTCTCCTATTTTTTCAAACCGCAATAGCAGATCAGGGCTAACGATGGCTCTCGTACCAGACTGCTTGGATTTCAATTATGCTAACTGAATCTTTTGCTTGATGCACTGTGTGGTTCCACTTCTCTCATAACAACGCCCACAGCCCTGGCAGCAGCAGAGCAGCAGCCCGTGGGACCCATCTCACACCTCCAATGGGCTGTGCCGTCCCAGCGAGCTCCGATGTGCTGGAGGTGTGCGGAGGTCCTGGCAGGGACACCGTGCACACACTGCGCCCAAAGCATTCACCCCACGGCTGCTCCCCCAGATCTGACCCCAGGGCAGAAGCACCCTGTGACGGATGGCACCAGGCAAAGGCAGGTGGTCCCCCCCGTCCCATGGATGAGTGGATATGGGACCAGGCTGAGTGGAAATGGCCCCATTTTCTGCACTGCCATGTGTACAGGTACCCCTGTGCAGGCAGGGAGCACACGTTCGTGTGGGACACATCAAAGGTCTTTCTGAGGAGATGCAGGGAACCGTGCAGACGTGGCATCTGTGGGGAAAAAAAGCTGCAGAAAACGTGACAGAAATCGCGACTACAGCATCTGCGTAGATAAATGTGAGAACGAGGTGGGAATGGCTCTCCCAACACACAGATGAGTCTCTCCAACGTACTGAGGGTCTTCAAAGAAGAGGAGCAGGCAGACCCAGGGATCCCCTCTGCCTGGGTTCCAATCCTGTGGGGTGAGGATGATGTCCTGCACGCTGGTGAACAGCTGAGCCACGAAGCAAAGGCATGTGGCTGTCCTCTACAGCAATCCCCTGCAGGTCTGTGCTGGGACCTCTGCTCTTGATCCAGGCAAACAACAAGGCCACGAGTGTGGTGATGGGATTAAATCGCTGCAGGAACAGGAGGACCAGCTGCAAAACTCTGCAAAGACCCTCGTAAGGCTGAGTCACCAACAATGAAACAACAGAGAAAAAAAATCTGTTCTGATCAACATGAAAGGATGCGTTTGGGGAACAAAGCACAACACTTCAGATAGAAAATGACAGGCTCGTGGCTAACAATTATCTCCCAGGAACAAGCTGTCACAGCTCTGATAGCTTTACAGCAACACAGTTCAGTGATCAGCAGCTCCCAAAAACAAACCCGATATTAGAAATTCCTCAGTGAGGAACAGAAAACAGGAAGGGCAGCGCTGTGCATCTGAAATGCTGCTGCTGCAGTGCTGTGCCACGGGGAGCAGGGAGACGTGGCAGGAGGGATGAGCAGGCAGTGTGGATGGGGTTTGTAAAGGGACAGCTGGGAGGAGATGGGGCACAGGAGGCAAAGGCACAGAGGAGGTGAGCGGGGGCAGACTGTGCTTGTCACTGCCACTGTGACAGCTGGAAGCACAAGGAACGGGAGCAGTGCGCGTCTGGCTCAGAACCAAAGAATGGCTTGGGTTAAAAGGGACTCAAGGATCACGAAGCTCCAATCCCTGCTGCATGCAGGGCCACCAACCTCCCCATCTCACAGCAGCCCAGGCTGCCCAGGGCCCCATCCAACCTGGCCTTGAACACCTCCAGGGATGGACGGGGATCCACAGCCTCTCTGGGCAGCTGTTCCAGCACCTCACCGCTCTCACAGCAAACAACTTCCCCCTCACATCCAACCTCCATCTGCCCTCCCTCACCTTCCAACCATTCCCCTGTCCTGCTGTTATCTCCCCTTTCCAAGAGCTGACTCCCCTCCTGTCTGTAGGCTCCCTTGAGGTCCTGCAGGCTGCACTGAGGTCACCCCGCAGCTTCTCTTCTCCATGCTGAACAAGCCCAGCTCCCTCAGCCTGTCTTTGTAGGGGAGGTGCTGCAGCCCTCTGATCATCTGTGTGGCTCCTCTGGACCCTCTCCAACAGCTCCCTGTCCTTCTTGTATTGGGGTCCTCAGACCTGGACGCAGTGCTGCAGATGGGGCCTCACAAGAGCAGAGCAGAGGGGGACGATCACCTCCCTGTCCCTGCTGGCCACCCCTCTGCTGATGGAGCCCAGGATCCCCTTTGCTTTCCGAGCTGCAACAGAGGGAGCACACCAGTGCTTGTGCAGCACGTGGCCAGGCTGTGGAAATCACCAAAATAAGGTCTTGTGGAGCTACATTTTCAGGAGTTCACTTTAAGATAAGCTCCTTAGGCAGGCGGGTTCACCTCCAAAGTTCAGTGCTGGGATTGAAGCAGAACAGCCCCCAGCCTCGCTGTAGGAGACCTGCTATTGGGAGGGGGTAGACGTGATCCCTGGCTGTCTCTCCCAACACCAAAATCCAAAATGTGATCCTGTGGAAACGTTCGCTGTGCCAGTAGGAAGCTCTGCTGGTCTGTGGAGCTTTCCTTCTTGGTCAGACCCCCACTTTTCCTTTCGGTTACTGATCTCACAGCTCTGCAATAAGTGCACTGCTCCCCTCCACCTGCTGGCCTCTATTTTTGTGCTGGCAGTTATCCCTCCTCCCCCCGAGACAGCAGCACTTATCGTAGAATTATGGCCTGGGCTGGAAAGAACTTCAAAGATCATTTAATTTCAACCTCCCTGCCGTGGGGGGGTTCTGCGTGCCCTGCTCTGTGATGAGCACTTCTATATTTATTGGTGGTGCATGGCAGAATCCTGGATCTGCCCTCCTTCCCCTGTTTTATCTCATGTAACTGCCTTGTGCGAAGCAGAAGGAAAAGGACTCTGTGAGTGGCCATAGCAGATAAGAGCCCAGTCCTTCCCACACACCTCCACCACACACCAGATCGCTGCAGAAGGCTGGGGCAGCCTGTTGCTACCACACAACTACTTCCAAGGCAATGAATGCTGGCTGGAGTCAGAGCTCCTTAAGCACATTAAGAAAGTAATTGCAAGTGCCAACACCTGTGTCAGAAGGTTTTCCTATTAAAGCTGACTGCAGGAGGCTGCTGCTCTGAGTGCTTTTGAGGGGGCTGAATAGCCTCTAGGTAGGTAATGTTGCTTTCTGGTTGGGTTTGTTTGATGAGTGAGGGGTTATTTGGGCTGTGATGTTGGTGGCGTTTTGTTTTTGTTGTTTCTTTCTTTCTTTGTAGGTTTGGTGCAAGTTAGCTCCATTCCTTGGGACTGAATGTGTTTTCTTAGTTTTGAAACCACTCCTTTCTGCGTCGCTTCAATGCTGTCAATCCATACTTCTGCGTTCTATGAAATGCTCTGTAAAATCTGGAGTCATAGAATGGTTTGGGTTGGAAGTGACCTTCGGGATCAGATAGTTCCAAACCCCTGCTACAGGCAGGAGCATCTCCCTCTAGAGCAGTTGCTCTGGTTTGACCTTTTTCCCTGCACTAGCAAGGGATGCAGAGCAGCTCTGCTGTGTAAGGAGGCAACTACTGAAGTTCTGGGTGTGCAGAGGAGGAGGCATGGTAACGTGAAGTTGTTTTCTGTTTCCTTAAGTTTGAACTCTAAGTTGTAGGTTTCTGAAGACCCAAATAAAGCAAATAACAACTTTTCTTTCTTGATGTGCTCCTAGAAACAAGATGGGTCTCTTGCAGTTCTTGGTGTACTGGCGCATTTAACTATGACTTCTAAGCAGCTTGCCACAAAGATTCTTGAATTAGAAAAGCATTTTCTAACTAAGTACTTAAAACCTAAAAGTTCTGCAGGGGGTGGCTTAACACAGAAAGGCCCCAGCTCCAAATGGGTCCCATACAGCATCCCTCTTCTGATCAGGGTGCTCCATAGCACACTTCAGGCTGGCAGTTGAGCACCCTGAATGCAAAAAGGACACTGTGCCTCCCAGGTGGAGCTGCTCAGAAAACAACACGTGGCTGACCTTGCTGCCTTGCCTGGGGGAGCTGCTGTTGCGTCCTTGCTGATGAGCATTGCTGGCAACCCGCCTGTGTGTTTCCAGGAGCTTGTGCAGTGTGTTGGCTGCTGCTGCTCTGTGACATCCCCGACCCCACGGGGCTGGCTGTGGAGATGAGAGCAGGGCAGGTGCTGCTGGTGCTGCTGGCTGCCTCTGTGGTGATGCCTGCCAAGGACCCGCTGCTGAACGTCTGCATGGATGCCAAGCACCACAAAACCAAGCCTGGCCCGGAGGGGATGCTGCATGGCCAGGTATGGTGTTGCTGTTGGGTTGAGTGGGGCTGTCTGCACTTCCCCACGGGTGACTGGGGCTTAGCAGCCACCCGCCTGAAGAAGGCTTGTGCTGAGAAGGAGGCCTGCTTGCTGCTTCTTTCTAGGCAAGGGCTATGGCAGTGCTGTGGGTAATTGGAATCGTGGTCACACTTCTTTCACCACGGGGCCTCCTTCCCAAGGTTTAGGTCCTGAAAATGAGAAGATAACGGATAGCAAGGGAAAGACGTTTTCTCTGCTCCCTCTCAATGCTACACCCCCTTCTCTTATTGAAGGGCTCTGATGCCAGGTCCTTGGTGTGGATGGGACTAAACAAGCCAGGATGCAGGAGGTGCCCATTTTTCCATTCCTTTGCTTGGCACCCATTTCTGTTGAGGATCTGACCCTCAAGGTTCTCCTCTTATTTTTCCTCCAACACAATTTTGCTGCAATCTTGAGTTGTTTGGTCCAAAATACCCAAGAGCCCCCAGGAGAAGAGAAAGTACTCTTGCTGGAGGCTTTATGGGATGCTGACACGTGCAGCATCCTTGAGCTCCCTTAAAGCCCTCTGCACAGCCTTCTCCTGCTCTGTTGCAGTGTGCTCCCTGGAAGGACAATGCCTGCTGCACAGCCAACACCAGCTCGGAAGCCCACAGGGACCAATCCTACCTGTACAACTTCAACTGGAATCACTGTGGGGTGATGCCACCCAAGTGCAAGCGTCACTTCATCCAGGACACGTGCTTGTACGAGTGCTCACCCAACCTGGGGCCCTGGATTGACCAGGTAGGGTCAAATTCTGTGTGATGGAGTGGGGCTTACAGTGGTGTCACATGCTATATGGTGGTCCTCCATATGACATGCTGTGGCACGTATAGGTGTGTGCTGCCCAGGGATGCTTCTGTTTTTCTACTGGGTTTGAAGAGGTGGGTGGAATGGCTGCCTTACTGTCCAGGCTTGTCTCTCTAGGGCTGATCTTTTGGCACTGGTTTTGGAGAACAGCGGTCTGGGCCGGGAGGGGACTGTAGGGTGCAGCAGATCCGGTGCCCCAGCTTTCCAGGGCTCCCACCAGCATGCATGGTCCAATTCCCTTGTAGGCTGACAGCAGCTGGCGGCGGGAGAGGATTCTGCATGTGCCACTGTGCAAAGAGGACTGCGAGGAATGGTGGGAGGACTGCAAGGACTACGTCACGTGCAAAGAGAACTGGCACAAGGGCTGGAATTGGGCAACAGGTCAGTGGGCTCTGGGAGAGCCTTCCCTCCCCCTGCGGGAAAGACCCTGGGAGTGATCCTGCTCCCACCCTGCGCCTGGAGCCCAACCAGTGGCTGCTGTCACTTTTCTGGGGGGGGGTTGCAGACTGGGAGGCAGCCAAGCCACCAATGTCACTGTTGAGATGTGATGACCTGTGGGCAGGCTGCTGGCCTGCTCTTCCCTATGGAAAGAAGCAGGCAAATAGCTCACGTTTCCTTCTCTGCTGCTTTCCTCAGGAACGAATCGCTGTCCCTGGGGCTCCATGTGCCGGCCCTTCACCCAGGTCTTCCCCAGACCCAAAGACCTGTGTGAGAAGATCTGGTCCAACTCCTACAAATACACCACAGAACGCCGGGGCAGTGGGCGCTGCATCCAGCTGTGGTTTGACCCCGCGCAGGGGAACCCCAACGTGGTTGTGGCAAAGTACTACGCCTGGAAGAAGCGATCCTCTCCTGCCACGATGGAGGACGTGGCTCCTGAGACAGGCAGAGCTGTGTGTGCTGTGCCGTGGCTCATCCTGCTGCTGGCCCTCGTGCTGCTCACTGCAGGCTGGGGGTCCTATGTGTGGAGGTCCCTGTGACAGCTCCCCGAAGGGATGCGGCTCTCTTTCCGTGAAGGAGTGGCACTTAGTCTGTTCAATTTGCTCGTGTGCCCCAGCGGATGCTCAGCACGGGCTGTGCTGTTGGACTTTGGTGTCTGCTGCTGCCTCCAGCTGATGGAGGCGGTGATTTCCCATCCTTTGTGTCTGAACTCCTTCTGTCTTCCTCCCCTGTGCTTGCTGCCTCCTACAGCAGGTGTTGATGTCTGTGCTCTGGGTGGGTGCAGCGTTTGTTCACAATGCTTTTCTGAGCACCGCATCCCTGGAGAGCGGAGTTGGTAATAAAAGAGCTGCTCTGAATCAGCCTTGTCTGGAGGCTACGTCCTACCAGGGAGGAAGAAGCACTCTGGGGGTGGAACAAAGCTACTGGTCTGGGGGGTGGCAAGGGATCTGCAGGTGTGGAAGTCTGCCCGGGGTTGGAAAGCTGCAGCCTTATCTCCTGCCCCGCTCGCTCCTTTAAAAATTATGCTCTGCTCCATCTCACTGCAGGAGATGCAGAGTTGCTCACATCCCTGCATGGGGATCCCACAGCAGCCCGTGCCCAGACAGGGCAGGATTGCCTGTACTGTCTTCTCCCTCATCAACCACTCTGCTGTGTTTCTTCCTCCTCCATCTGAGTGCAGGGACTCTGGGATCTTCTAGGCACAGCTTGCTAGAGCTACACTACTGCTGCAGCCTGGTGCAGGTGGTACGTGCTTTTCCAGCAGCTGCATCTGAGAAACATCTTAGCAGAACAGAGAGGTGTGGAGTTTCCCCCTTTGAGATCTCTAAAGCAGCACGGGTGTTGTCCTGTGCACCCTGCTCTGGGTGTCCCTGTGGAGCAGGGCTTGGACCAGGCAGACCCTGAGGTCCCTTCTGAGGTCAGCAGCCTGATTCTGAGAGGTGCTCATCCTGCAGCTGTGCATGCCTTGCATTTGGGAGGCTTCCTCTCCCACACAGCTGCGGTGAGGCTCAGGCTGATGGTGCAGCTCACAACTCAGGCTTTGGCCACGTGCCTGTGCTGCTTCAAAACATTCTCTTCCCTGGAGGCAGCAGCTCCCACCCTTTACTTTGGATTTGCAGACTGTGGAAGGAGCTGTGCGAAGCTCCCTGCTGTGCTGGTTTGTTTTCTTTCTTCTGAAGTAGAAACAAGCCTCTGAAGGAGGGCTAGAAGTAGTTTTCCTTTTGGGAGGAACAGTGAGGAGGACAGTAGTGGGGAAGTGCACGGGGCTGCTCAGCCCACAGCTGTCTGGTCTGCTGGGCTTTATTTGATTTAAGCAGGCTTGAGATCAAATCAATTATTTCCAGAAGCTTTTGTCTTTAAGTACCTTAATGATGCAGCCTCTTGCAGCTGGTTACTTACTACCTACTTGTACATGGAACAGAACCTTTTTTCCTTCTTCAGTGCATTGTCTGCAAAAGCTGAAGCTGACTTTGCGCCCTGACTTTGGAAAGGTCAAAAATGGCTTTGGGTAGAGAGTGAGGTTTGGACTGCCTGACCCAGCTGGGGATGGGGAAGGGGAAGCACCTGGAGCTGCTTCCTGCAGCATCGATCTGCTTAAAGGACAGTAAGTGAAATTCCTTACACTTGAGGAGCTTTGCTTTCTGGAGGAATGCTGTTCAGGCAGCTCCCTGTGTCTGTTCCATGCTTGCTGACCACGCAGTTTCTGGCCAGCTCTGCTACTGTGTCAACAACCAAGTTTCTGTCTCCTGTAAGTGTTGTTGGATCCCCTTCACGGCTGGAAGGGGCTGTCCCACATCCATGTGCATCCATCCTGTCCTGAGGGAGGTCTGACCTTGCTGCTGCTGTGTGCTGTTCTGTCCTCAGGAAGTTGCTCTAGGCTCAGCCCACATCTCTGCTTTCTATGGGAATGTTCTCATAGAACATAGAGATGCTCCCCGTGTGCTCCACCAGCTCTGCCGGTACTGTGCCACACTTGACAGGGGCAAGGTCACTTTTCCTGCAGGGTGAGATCTGCGTGAGCAGGTCTGCAGCTCCAGTTTGGGTTTTCTTCCTGTTGTGTGTGTGTTCTTGTTTTGTCTTTTCCTAGTTTGATTTTTCAAGGCCAGGCTGGATGTGGCTCTGGGCAGCCTGGGCTGCTGGTTGGTGACCCTGCACACAGCAGAGAGTTGGAACTGGATGAGCACTGTGCTCCTTTGCAACCCAGGCCTTTCTATCATCCTATCATCTGTCCACTGTGTTTTCTTCTCCTTGTGCCAGCTGTGCTGAGTTGCATACAATTGTTTGTCACCAGAACTGTTTAGTGGCTCCCAAAGCCCAGTTCCCACCACAGCCACCATCAATTTGGGTTTGTCTCTGTCTGCAGTGCTCAATCTATTGGTGACGCAGTGGGACTTCTGCCCATCAGAACAGCCCACCATTGCTTCACCATCTCTGTCTGCCCTCTTCCGACTTGTCGACATCACGCAGGGGTGAACCAGACCACGGAATGCCTGTGTCAGAGCAGCTTTGGTGTTGAGGGCTGTGCTGCAGGAGGGCAGGGCTCCTGCAATCCAAACGACTGCTCTCCAGATAATAGATTTCACTTTTGAACTGATCTCACATCTCTGATCTTCTGGAGCCTCTGTGCCTGCACTGATGTCCTCCTTATGTCAGCCACCCATTTATCCAGAGCCACCGAGTACTTCTGCAGTAGCACACAGAGCATGTGAGGGGCAGAGGGGCTCTGCTGCCCTCCCACAGATCTCACTGGGGTTCATTGGGGTTGGCAGCACCTTTCAGGCAGGGTTGTGAATCACTGGGAATAGGACAGTCTGGCTGTTCCTTTAGCTTTGCAGCCATCAGCTTTCCCTGACTCTGCTCTGGGTTTGGTGGCCATCCATTGGCCGGGACCTTACTCAGTGCCATGGACAGCATCCCACATCCCTCTTCCTTCTGTATCTTTAAGGACCTGCACTGAATTAGGGGAGGATCTGAGGCCTCTGCTGCAAATGATGCATCTGGGAAAGGGAGTTACTGACAGGCAGGAAGCACGGGTGAGGTTAGCACCACTGTTAGAGTGACGACTGAGCTCTGTTCCTGGTCAGAGACCAGGGTGGGAACATCTTGCAAAGGCAGCCCCGGGTTTTCCCAGCTGCTCTGTGCAGAAACAGGTCTGAACACAGTGGGCTCAGTGCCCTGGGTGCCCTGCCAGCTGTGCTGGAGTCAGGCAGTGGGATCAGACAGGAAGGAGGAAAAGATCCCATAGGATGCCAGTGCGTGAGGTGAGCAGCAAGCAGCCATCAGGATGGGAAAACAGGCTGCTCTTGCATGCTGGCTGCTCTGAAAATGTCAGTGTGTGCAAGGAAATGCCATTGCAGCAGAGATGTTGGAGAGCAGTTTGCTGAGAGGGAGAGGAAGGTGAAAGGGCAGAAAGCGAACCTGCCACAGGGTGAGCAGCAGGGCTGCCCTGTCCCAGCGTCCTCCTGCAGTGTGTGAAGGTGTACGGTCTGTAGGAGAATGCTAGGAGTCAGGCCAGAATGAGCGATGTCACAGAATTATTAGGTTGGAAAAGACCACTGACATCATCTAGTCCAACTGTGTCCTGGGGATGCTGCTGGAGCTGGGGATGGGCAGTGCAGAGGGGTGATGTGCACGGCCCGATGCCCGTTGTGCCCTACCAGTCACCAGGAGTCGTGGTACCAAACAGGAACACTGTGCCTGCCAACTTGGTATCCTCTGTGGGTGCACTCGGTGCCTTCACCCAGGTCATCAATAAAGGTGCTGGACAGGGCAGGCATGTAAAGGAACACTAAATTTCACATGGGATCAGGGGTAACCGTTTCAAAGACAGAAGCAGTTCCACCGTGTACAACTTCTAAAATAAGGTTTCTTCTGAACAGTCTTTCGTGTTTCCTTGTTTGTCTGTTTTTATGCAGGTGAAAGTGAACTGAAAAAAACTGAGTGCAATATCTCACGAGGAAAATATCTAGGAGGAGATTTCTCAGGAAGCTATGTCCTGAAAACTGCAGTGGTGGTGATGGTCCTTTTCAACCCAGGCCATTCTACGATTTCCTGGAGTGCAGAATACCGGTGCTTGATCAATTTCAATTTCAGTGCTTAGATGTTTTTCCCTCTCCTCTCAGGCGCGATATGCAGTCGAAGGACAACCCACGTCTGAGTAGTCAGCATGATATGGGGCTTTATTGTACAAGTTATCTCCTCATTACCCCGGGTTCTGAGAAGTAAAGCCTTACGGGGCCCCACAGGCATTTATTACTGACCCCCGCAGTGCCCTGACACCGGCAGCCATCAGGCCAAGGTGACTCACCCATTAGGAAAAGATAGCTTCCACATCGCTAATTATTTCATCTCCATTCATCAGAAGGACACGGTTTTGCTATTGGGAAGCAGGGTATGAAATATTAGAAAAAGGACGTGTGTTTTTTTTGAAAATCTAATGGCTTTAATGCGGCCCACTGGTACCTCCAGCCAACAACAACCACTGATGACGCATTTTCTGAACGATGTGTTTTTACCAAGCGCCGCCTGGCTGACCCTGCCTTTTAGTTCAGAAGAAGCATGATTTCTTTTATTAGCCCAGAGGATGCAGTTGGAAGACGAGCTTGCAGAAGTGCCTTCTTTCTGTGAAATAAATAACAGCCTGCGACCACTCTCAGTAGACACACGTCTCCTAAGGGTGCCCACGGCTCCAGGCAGAGAGGGACCAGAAGGGAAACTCCGCCTGCGTGGGGGCATCCCATGTGTGGTCCAGGCAGTGAGGAGGGCGCAGCAGGAGCGTTTCTGCTCCCAGCCACCGTGCTGCTCGGAGCTGAGCCGTGCAGACTCGGTGCCTGGCTTAAACCCAGGGCGTTCTGGAACAACAAACAGACATACCTTTATTTTTAGCACCTGAGAAGTCCAGTCTGCACTGCAGTTCGCTGATGGAAATATGGAAGGGCCAAGAATGATAGTAGGGCTTGCCCAAGCAGGTTGTGGATGCCCCATCCCTGCAGGCATCCAAGGCCAGGCTGGATGTGGCTCTGGGCAGCCTGGGCTGCTGGTTGGCGACCTGCACACAGCAGGGGGCTGGGACTGGTGAGCACTGTGCTCCTTTGCAACCCAGGCCATTCTGTGATTCTGTGATTCTTCCATTTCTTGTTGCTGAATATGTTGTGTGAAATGAGTCAAAAGCCTAATTAAGGTCGAGGCAGATCTAATTTCCAGCTTCCTCCTCACCAGCAAGGCGTGCTACCTGCTCTGAAGTACAAATCAGGCTGCTTTGTCCCCATTCATTCCTGAGACCTTCATGGTCACTCTGCTTATTTCCTTGGTACGTTCCCTCTGCGCCGTAAGTATTTGGATCAGCTGTTTCAGTATTTTTTCAGAAAATAAATGCTACCCCAGAAGGTTTCTATTTCCTCTTCACTTTATGCTTCCCACCCTTCTGATATCGGGGTTACTTACGCTGTGCTTTCCATCTTTGTCTCTCTCCTGCTCATCCCCAGGGGTTCGCTGCCCTCGCATCCCCCCAGCCCCAACCCTTGTAACCTAAAGCCATCTGTCACCTCAACTTTTATTTCCTCCTGCTCTGACGTGATTTCTTACTTTGTTGTTGACGACAGACTATTTTAAAGTGTTACGTGTGCTCATATGATTCACCATCCAATCTGCTCCCCTAGTATTTCAGTAACACAGCGACTCTTGCATTGATCTGTCTCTAACTAAATACAAACTTCGTTCTTCCTTCCCATTCCTTTCTGCTTTACATGCGTTGCTGTGCCTTTCCGTAAGTTGCTGCTAGTTTGAACAAGCTCATACATTCATGTTTCTTTTTCTTTCATGCTAGGGATCACTGCAAGTGTGGTGATTTAGGCATGATGACTTTTAGCAGTCTTCTTGCTTATTTATTCTATTGGTAAAGTTTGGGGGAAAAAAAAAAAGTTCTTTATATTCATAGAGTCACAGGATGGCCTGGGTTGCAAAGGAGCACAGTGCTCACCCAGCTCCAACCCCCTGCTGTGTGCAGGTCGCCAACCAGCAGCCCAGGCTGCCCAGAGCCACATCCAGCCTGGCCTTGAATGCCTGCAGGGATGGGGCATCCACAGCCTCCTTGGGCAACCTGTTCCACTGCCTCACCACCCTCTGCATGAAAAACTTCCTCCTCACATCCAACCCAAACCTCCCCTGGCTCACTTTCAAACCATTCCCCTTGTCCTGTCACCACCCACCCTCACAAACAGCCGTTCCCCCTCCTGTTTATCCGCTCGCTCCAAGCACTGAAGGCCACACTGAGGTCTCCTTGCAGCTTCTCTTCTCCAAATAGAGAGCACTGTGGTCAGAGAGCTTATGGGAGAATGACTGATCTACAGAGGCTCCCAGCAAACACAGAATGTCATTTTTGCCTGTTTCACTGAATGGACATAAACCAGACTCCACTGAAGAGCCGCACTGATAGGGCTCTGGATAAGAGCCCAGGTCATATGTGTGGCTTTCAGTGGTGAAGAGAAAGCTCGAGGAAATATTTCAGGGTTGAATATTCTCAGAAAATTCTCCCGGGTCTGGTTGGTTTCTCCTTGCTCCATTTTGCACTGTCCATGAATCCCCCAGCTTCCCCAATCTCACATCCACCACTTCCCTTCTATGAGCTGCAAAGACTGCTCTGACCCTCTCTGAAGCTGTGTTTGGTGCTTTTAATGGCCCAGCAATTAGCAACCGAAGAGTTTGTCTTTGCTTTTCTCCACGTTACCTGCTGAGTTTGTTTCTCTCTGCACTTTGTGTCCTCCTTTTGCTTTCTTGGCGTGACAGCCTTCAACACCTCTCACCTCCCACATACCCTTATGGGCACAAGAGGGATTTGGGGAAGAGAAAACACAATAAACAGAAGAAAGGTTAAAATAAACAAAACAAATCAACAATAAATCAGTAAACCAAAGGCAGGGAAAAGGAACCATGCAAGGAGGAAGGGAGTGAGGGAGGGTTCTGCAGTCTGGGAGGGAGATGGCTGCCATAGGGGGGGTCAGCAATATCTTGAAGAAGGCATTTAGGTGTAATTGCTTGCTGTCTCTTTCAATACAAGAGCTAAGACACATTAAAATAGCAGGTGGCAAATTTAAAACCAATTACGTGAGTTGTTTTTCACTCAATAGGATTAAGCTTTGGAACATTTTGTCGGAGGGAGCTGCAAGGACCAGAACTCTGCAAGGGTTCAACTGAGCAATAGGACAAAGCTACAGGAAAAGAAAAAAAATCCGTTAAGGAATACTCAACACAAATCACTGCTCTTGGTTCAGGATGTTCCAGAGCCTCGGGTCAATGGAGGCACACAGCCGTGAGCCCTCCGTGCCTGCTGTGTGCTGATTCCTGCACCAAACACCACCAGGCTGCAGGATCCATCCCCACGGAGCATCATGGAGCGTGTGACAAGGAGATGGGACACGGGGCTGGAGAGGTCATGGGGGATGAAGGGTGGGAGACATTTGCTGTCACCTCACTGAGCACACAGGAGTGATGGAGCTCCCAGCTCAGCGGGAGCTGCTTTGCACCCGGAGGTGCTGTCCATGGGCCCCCCATCAGAAAGGCACTCGGGCCCTGTAAGGCATCGCTTAGAATGCTTTTTATGAGAGCTATTTTACAAAGAGAAGACCATGTAGACAACCTCACATTCCTCCAGGTGCCGGGAGCCCTGAGCAGTGCAGCACCAAACACTCCTCTGCTCATCCCACAGCCAAACAGACCCATCTGAGAAAAGGTTACACCGTTTGGGGTGTTTGAGTTACTCTGCAAAAACCCACTGCCATAACCAGAGCTTCAGCAAGGATCCCGCAATGCAATGGGAAGAAAGTGTGAGCAAGGCTGGGGGAGCCCAGCACACATGGCAGCAAAGACGAGGCACATATGGCATTTGTGTGCACCTGCACCACGCACAGAGCAGGCAGTGCTGGCTGGAAAGTGACTGGGGCTGATAAATGCACCCCTCTCAGTTGGACACAGCACATGGATGAGTTTAATGCCACGGGCATCCAGGAGCCACAGCTCTGCCCACCCCAGGCTTCGGCTCCCAGCATCACCCATCAGACAGCAGCAATCCTGCTAAAGCACGTGGACTGTATGTCCCAGTTACAGAAGAGTTGGAGAATACTAGATTGGAAAGGATCACTGTGATTATTTGTTCTGACATCCCCCATCGCACTCACAGAAGAATTTCATATCCAGTTCTCTTATCAAGATCATCGTGCTTTTCAGGCACCACATACGTCATGCATTTGTCTTCTCTTTACGGATATTTTATCCTACAGACATAAAAGAAAAGGGAAGAAATATCAGCAGCCTATTTATTAACCACGGCTAGGGACCTGAGCAATTTATGAAATCTACATCACTTACATACATCACTGCACAGTTGTGTTCTCTAGTCCGTGGCAGCACACGCAGTTCTTACTTCAGGGCAGAATCTCCTGGTCCATCACATGGCTGTCCAGCAGCTCCAGCTCCTGTTGTCACACATTCACCCTGATGGGCATCCCAAGTCTGGAGGCTGCTCACCTCTGGCTCTCCATTCCTCTCACATGCATTTACATTTCACCCCTTGTGGGGAACTGAGCCATTCTCTTTGCTGCAGAACCGATCCGAGCCTCCACCAGCCCACGTACCATTTCCTGCCCATGCTGGATGTCTCTGATTTAGGTCTCTCTCTGCAGTATTTTCTGGGTGAACTGCTGCTCAGGGTTACTTCATTCATTTCTTCTCCTTCTTAGAGTCCCCAGTGCTCCTGGCCATGGCTTTTGATCACTATGTGGCCGTCTGCTACCCACTCAGATACTCCTCCATCCTCCCCCTAGCCGGGACAGGCAGGACTGGGCTGGCTGCCCTCTGCAGATGTCTGCTGAGTGTGCTGCCATCACTCTTCTTGCTGAGAAGTTGCCTTTCTGCTTCTCCCAGCTGCTCTCCCACGCCTACTGTCTGCACCAGGACCTGGTCAAGCTGCTGTGTGCAGACATCGCGTTCAGTATTATGTACACATGAGCTGTGCTCATCCTCATAGTGGTTCTAGTTCCACTGCTTATTGTTCTGTCATACATTGCGATTTGTAAGAGAGTTCTGAGCACTGATCCCAGAAGGAGCATCTCAAGGTTTTGAACAACTGCTGGTCCCATATCCTGGCAATCCTGATCCTGCACATTCCCACGGCTGGCTTGTCTGTGGTTCACTGCTTCGGCAAACACGATTCTCCCCTCATTCATGTCCTCGTGGCCAACACCTACCTGCTGCTCGGCCCCTTGCTGAACCCATCCGCTGCAACATCAAAACCAAACAGATCTGCAGGGGGGTCCTCAGGTCCTCATGGCAAGGAAGAGCCTCTCTACCACAGCACACAGAGTGCCTTCACAAACTGCTCACCACGAACTGCTGGGATGCACTCATTATGCCATGCAGTTTGTGTTTGCTGATTGATAGCACACTTCTGGGTGAAGATATAAACAACGGATATGAATACGTTGGCTATTTAACCTTAAACCAGAGTCCATACTCTTTTATCCTGTGATTTATCAGATTATTCCGTCTGCATCAAGAGATTTGTTATTTCCACTGCTCACTGAAGAAGCTCGTGCTCTAGGCAAACTTCACCAGGAGAGCTGTTTTTTTCTCTTGAAAACACATTTAGTAACACAATTTGCTCAAGTGTTTGCAACGAGTACTGTAATGAAGAACTAAACTCCAGCCTGAGAAATAATTCAGCATGTAATTAAGCCTGAGTACCTGTTCTGAAGCCATCAGAAACCAAAGAAAGCACAAGTCTTCCACATCCCTGTACTACCTGAAGGTGGGTGAAAGCAACACAATGAGTATTTGCCCACTCTTCTTTCATGGAAGCCCGACTCTGCCTTGGGGAGCTCAGCCTTCCAGGCACGCAGCTCCTAGAAGCAGCATGGAATGGCAGGAGGGCAGGAAAGCTGCGCCCACTCCTTAACCCAGCGGGGAGTTGGGCGGTATCTCTGCGGGTCTCTGGAGCACACAGACCCCCTGTTTGTCTGTACGTTACGATGGGACGAATTTGTGAGGTTCTGGATGAGGAGCTGACTCCACACATGTTTTGCTGAGCACGGTCTTCCTTTATTTATTCTCCCCCAGTACATTAAATGTGTCTGTGCAAATGGCTACGCTAAAGCTAAGTCACTCCGAATCTTAATGCCTGCTTAGATTGAGCTTCTCAAACCAAATCCCACAAGTTTTCCAAAATGTCCAAGGGCTCAGATCCCAAATCCCACAAGGAAGAATTTTTTGTTTTATCATCCAACCTAATTTTCCCCTACTGTAAGTTTTGTCCTCAGCTTCGTGTGTGTTCTTCTCCGGGCAGCCTGGGCTGCTGGTTGGCGACCTGCACACAGCAAGGGGTTGGGACTGGATGAGCGCTGTGCTCCTTTGCAACCCAGGACAATCTAGGATTCTGTGATGAGTGAGACTGTTTTTCCTGTCACCTCTTTCAGGTATTAGAATGCTGAATGAGAAGCTTCTTTTGCCTTCTATTCTCCTGTGTTTGCATGAACACAGTTCCCCCAGCCTGCCTCCCCTTGGCACAGTGGTTGCACTCTGCTGTGCTGGGCTCACGTCCCCCTGCTGCCCACCAGACCCTTTCTGAAGAGCTGCTCTCCAGACACTTGGTCTCAGGCAGCGTCAATGCAAGGGATGTTCTGCCCCAGGTGCAGGAATTTGCACTGAGGGTTTTTTCTGTGAGATTTCTCACAGCTGTTCAACCCTACACGGTGCAAAGAGCTCAGACACGACTCAGTGCCCCCTGAACCCCACCAGGGGCAGCTGATGCCCGAGCTCTTTGCATCGCCCACCTGCCCAGCTCACATCTTTTCCACAGTTCACATTTCCAGGCAATGAGCTCTGAGCTGGAGCACTGTCAGACCCTGCAGGGCTCAGTGTGCCCCAGGCAGGGAGATGCTGAGGCTGGTGCGACTCCAGTATGGAGCGTGTTATTTCAGGCACCCTGTAGGCACACAGACGTGACATATGCCTTAGTCATGATGATTCACACTTGATGCAGAGTCAGAAATGAGCAAATCTTAACTCTGGAAGAAATTATTCAGTAGCATATTGCTATTCTTAATTCCTATCATAACACTGCCTAAAGAGGAATGCAACAGGCACTGTTTCAATACGTATTTGCCCACTCACTTGCACTTGAACAGAGGCAGTTGGATGTGGGCTATTGCCCAGCAGCCAGCAGAATGAAATGCTTCACCCCTGACGTCCTTTAAGCATCCCTGAAAATCTCTTGTCTAGTAGTTGGTGACCCTGCAGATAGCAGGGGGTTGAAACTGGATGATCATTATAGCCCTGTCCAACCCAGGCCATTCTATGATGCTATGATCTCCGTCAAAAATGTGAAAGCCACATCCCTGCTAATTGGTAAGAATCACCCACAAAGGGGAAACCTCACAAAGCATACCAGAAGCCTCCTCTAGTCCTTGCACGTCAGCTAAGCTGAAAGTTAATTAAAGACATCTGTCTGCTCCTCTTGCACAAGCAAAGCTGCCATCCCCTGGCATGGCCACAGCTTAACCCTTCTCAATCAGAGTGAGACGTCCTTGATCTGCTGGTGACAGCTCAGACCTCCAGCAAAGGAAGCAGTACATCTCAAGGCTTGTGAGCTGCCTTCACCCTGACCATCTTTTTGTGGGGATCTTCTTTGGAAACAAACCCAGAGACCTGAGCTCACAGCCCAACAACGTGGCTGGAGGCAGATTGATCCCACTGAGGTCTGTCTGTCAGGATTTTACCTGCCTTGCCCCCTTTCTAATGCCGAAGCATTTTGTGATTTGAGTTGAATTCATGTTGCGGTTCTCAGACAGAAGCATTTCTCTGTGATCCAATGCCAAAGACAGAGTGGTTTTTTTAGGAAACCAGAACACAGGGAGAATGTTCACACTGAGACAAGGGACAGGAAATATTCCCCATCTCCTTTGAGCATTTAGGCTGTTATATGACCACAGAGAACATTAAAACTCAGCAACAATAACAAAATCCGGGCCTTCAGGAGGTGAATTCTGTGCTTTCTGTGCTTTGCCCGGTGCAGGGGCTGCTAAGTTCAAGCATGTAACTGCTGCACGCTCACATCCCTTCTATTCTCCCAGGCATAATAGGTCAGGATTAGCTCAGCCAGTTGTTTGGAAACGTTTAATAAGAGCGATGAGTCAGCATCTTGGCATTTCATTTGTGTTGAAATAGCACTGGCGGGGCTGTTGCTGCCTCGCAGAGCAGAATGGCATCGCACAGCACAGCTGTCCCCGCCAGGACCAGCAGGTAAGGCTGTAGGCTCCCCTGGGCTCAGGAAGGAACAGCCCATGGGTTCCATTTCCTGCAGTGGCCCAACAACAGAGCAGGAGCTGCTCCACACTGGGACCATCCCTGATGCTTGGTGTTGAAACCAAGGGCCGGATCTTGCATCCAAGGCCAGGCTGGATGGGGCCCTGGGCATCCTGGGCTGGTATGAAATGTGGAGGTTGGTGGCCGTGCCTGCGGCGCAGGGGTTGGAGTTTTATGATCCTTGAGGTCCCTTCCAATCCGAGCCATTCAATGATTCTGTGATTCTGTGATTCTGAGGTGGTGCGCCCTGTCCTGGTAGCCCTTCTCTGCTGAAGGAAATGGTGTTTGTGGCTCATTCCCAGTAAAACTGCTTTCCCATGCAACCTCGTGGTGCCATACAGCCTGCACCAGCCCTGCTCATGTACACAGCCCATTTGCAAAGCACCCTTTGCTTTTCCTGTAGGCTGCCAGTGACCTGTGAAGGATATATGGAGAGAAATCTGCACATGTGCTCTAGTTACTGCAGTATCTGTAGGGTGAGTTTGCACTCTGTCCGTGCTGCTGCAGGAGCTCACAATCTCACAACATGGCAGGTACCCAAGGGAGAGGATGCCAAAATCAACATGTGCTCTGAGAACAGATCCAGGGTGTGGATTTATTTGCGGTGAAACTTGGATCTCCAGGAGCTCCCGTCAGACCACAGCATCCACTCTGGCTGCAAGGCTGTGCTGTGCACATCAGCCAGGATTCCTCTCCTGCACAGTGACTGTAGCAGTCAGTCCACCGTAGAGACAAAGACCCCCATTTTCCATCACTTTCAATTACGGCTCTCAGCAGCAATTAGGAGCACTCCAACTGCGAGATGAATTTTGCTTTGTTTTTGAAGTTTACAACTGGGACACTTTAAAGAAGAAATGGTTTTACTTCTATCAGGAATGCATATACCCAGGCAAAAACGCAGTGGGTGCCTTGCTGTCGTTCCTCAGGAAGGGTTTGTTGGAAACGTAGAAGCATTAAGGTTGGAAAAGATCCCATGATCATCAAATCCAACTGCCCACCTACCACCGTACTGCCCACTGAACCACGTCCCTCAGTGTCACATCTCCATGTTTCTGAACACCTCCAGGGATGGTGACTCCACCAGCTCCCTGAGCAGCCTGCTTGGGACATGTTCCAGTCACTTCCCTGCTCCTCCTGGCATCATCATTTCTGACACGAGCCAGGATGCCATTGGCCTCCTTGGCCACCTGGGCTCATGTTCAGGCAAGCATCGACCAACACCCCCAGGTCCATTTCCTCTACACAGTCACTCTGCCCCACAGCTGTAGCATTGCAAGGGGTTGTTGTGGCCCAAGTGCAGGACCTGGCACTTCGTCTTGTTAAAGCTCATGCCATTGAATCTACCCAGCCCTCCTTCAGCCCCTCAATGTTCTCGGGGTCAGCTGCAGGACAGCCAGGCAAACCCAACTGGCTTCTGCAGACAGAGAAAGCCAGTGCAGATGTGTAGTTTGGGCACAGATTGCCCCATGCAAGACTTCCCCATTCAAGGCTTTAGGAGGAGGCCATGCTCCAGTGTCCTAACATCTCCCTACTCTTCAGAGCCACAATACTGGATTATTTTCGTGGCCACCATGCTAGGAAATGACCGCCAAGATCGACAAGTCCAACCATCAACACGACCTACCAAATCCCATCACTGAACTATAGAATCGGGGAGTCACAGGAACATAAAGGCTGGAAAAGCCCTCTGAGATCCCCAAGTCCCATCCCCACCCACCCCCACCATGCCCACTAACCATGTCCTCAGTGCCACATCTCCATGGTTCTTCAGCACCTGCAGTGATGGGGGCCCACCAGTGCCCCTCGCAGCCCATCTCCGCGCTGATTCCCTGCTCCCAGGACACCCTGGTGTCTGACTGGCCCACAGACTTCTCTTGGTCTTTAGACTCAGCCATTAGACAGCAGCATTATCCATATATCACAGGGATCATTTGTTTCTAATGTGCATTTTAGCACTGCTTTATGGCCCTGGATACTGAGAGATGTGAAACGCTACAGCTGCCCTACATCAAATCAATGTAAACACAATGAGAATGAGACAGGAGAAGATGAATGTGAGCAGTACATGATAAAACAATATTTCCTGTATGATCTCTGAAGCCAAAACCTAATTGTGAATTTATTTTTATTGCATTACCTGAGAGGCCACACTTAAAAACTCAGAGCAGCCCTACCCAGGAAATTGATATCTGTTGTGTACCACTTTCTCCTGCACAGGGGAATGGATTTCTCATTCTGTTGCCTTCACATGATGCTGCAATGCCAGCTTTTACATCTTACCTTCACACAGTGTAAATAAAACATGTTCAGGAAGAGAAAAAAAAGAAAAGGGTATGGTTACTTTGCCAGTAGATCCACGTAGTGTAGAACTGAAGGCAAAGTTAGCTTTTCATTTCGCAGATCAGAATTTAATCACTTGTCAAAACAGAAATTAAAATAGTTTGACATAAATCTTGTTTGGATTTCTCTGCCTGAAAACAAGCAGCCTGGAGACATTGTTCAGAGGAACCAAAAATGTTTTCTTCCACTTGCAATGATAAGAAATGTCAGCGTGGAGCATAACGTAGACAAGAGAGCACCTTCTGCAAAGGCAGTGATTTCAGCATTTCTTCCTCAGTCATTTAAGTCATTTAATGTGACATTTGCCCAAGGAGGCTGTGGATGCCCCATCCCTGCAGGCACCCAAGGCCAGGCTGGATGTGGCTCTGGGCAGCCTGGGCTGCTGGTTGCACACAGCAGGGGGTTGGAAGTGGCTGAGCACTGTGCTCCTTTGCAACCCAGGCCATTCTATCATTCTATGATTAAGGACACTTGGATCGACTTCCTGTGATTCCTACAGATGGCAGAGGGGTGAACACTGCACACAGACGGGTTCTTTCCATGCACCCTCTGTGGATTCACACCCATCATCCATGGCCCCTAGTGATGAGCAAAGCGATTGTTGCTTTGCACTTGGCATGCACAGCATCCCACTTCCCTGAAACAGCAGGGAAAACCATCCCTGGTGCCTCAGAGACACTCATTCCCCAGCATCAGCTTCTGCTGACCACAGCCCATAGAAATAAAGCAGTGCTTTGCACGTGCCATACATCTAAACCACGAGGTGGTTTGTGCAGTGCTGATGCCACCATTCCAACCACAGCCACGAGCAGACAGCCCGTCGAACTTCCCCACCCAGCTCCTGGTAATTAAATGGTATACAGCGATCTTGTTTGTAACTAATATGTCCATCATTCTTTATGTCAAGAACTGGAAAAACTAAGAACTAAATGCCCTGGATGTGGCATCGAGTCCTGAAAAATGCAGTGCACAGAATTCCTGTTCCATATGGCACTTCAGGAGCCTTCAGGACCTTTCCGGTGCCCTTTAGCACAAGGCAAACTGGTCAGCCTCAAGGTTATACCTGATATTGTGCAGCTGAGATTGTGAGCACGGAGGCAAAGACTTGGGCCCAGAAGCAGAGACATGAATCAAATTTCTCTCTTGCTTGCATACAAAGCAGCAGGCACCTCATTGAAAAGCAGACATGTCCAAACATGGCAAGCTGAGTGCTTCTGAAGCAAGCTAACGCTGCAGATAGACGCTGCCTTGTGCATTCTGCACAGTCAGGAGGGGTTCTTTTGCAGTGGGTTAATCCACACACATAGCAGCCAAGTTCCCCTCTCTGCAGGCAGGTCTGTGCCCACGGACCAGCAGAACTTCACTCTCCAGCCTGAATGCAGTTGGTTCAATCAGCACATCTCTTATAAACTTTGTTGGTTTTCTGGTCATGTTTCAGCTTAAGCCTTGCGCAGTACTGCAGGATTCTGACTCCTGTATCCCTTGTTTGGCCTTGTTCCCTGTGTGCCCACCTCACTTTACCCAGTACGCTGAGCATTTTGCCTCTCTCTTGCTAAATCCCATCATTTCCACAATGAAACAATGGCAAGTCATAGGGAATTCATCAGCATAAAATCCCAAGACTAACACCTGGGCTGTGCAGATGGGGTGTGATGGGAGTGGTTGTAGTCATACAATCATAGAAAGATAGAATGGCCTGGGTTGCAAAGGAGCACAGTGCTCACCCAGCTCCAACCCCCTGCTGTGTGCAGGTCGCCAACCAGCAGCCCAGGCTGCCCAGAGCCACATCCAGCCTGGCCTTGGATGCCTGCAGGGATGGGGCATCCACAGCCTCCTTGGGCAACCTGTTCCACTGCCTCACCACCCTCTGCATGAAAAACTTCCTTCCCAAGCGGTGCCCAGAGAAGGGACATGGGATTCTCAGTGCCCCTATGAGCCCAGGAGACCACGGGGGGTTGATGGGACTGTGGTGTTCAAAGCACCTCACTGAGCTGAGCGCCAGCAGAGCCTTCTGGCATGGAATTACAGAATGGTTGGAATTGGAAAGGACCCTTCGAGGCCATCGGGTCCCACGCCCTGCAATGCACAGACACCCACAGCTCCATCAGTGCTCTCAGCTCCTTCCCCTGCCCTCGGGTGTCTGCAGGGATGGGGCACCACCACCTCTGTGGCACCCGGTGCAGTGCCTCGCTCAGTTAAGGCACAGCCTTCAATTTCAACTGAGTGTTTGTTCTGCAGAGCCTGTTTGGGTGGTGGTGCAGCCCGGAGGCAGCGCTGCAGGTCCCTCAGTGGCATTAAAGTGTTTTCCTGCTCAGCGAGGTGCTGCTGATTCAGTTCTGCGGGAGAACTGCTGCACAGGAGCAATGCTCGGGGCAGGATGCCCACTCCTAAACCAAACCTACTGCGAAACATCAGCACAGAGCTGAAAGATGCACACGGGGAAATTCCTGTGCTTTGCACAAGGATGAGAGAGATGCAGATTTGGGAAGATAAACTGAACCCAAATTAGTGCTTTGACCTGATGTAAATTAAATGCTGGAAACCGACGCCGAATTGAGATCAGTTTCTTATCTCAGCACTGTTCTGTGATGGGTGGTTTCTGGCCAAAGGAAAGGCACTGTCCCTGCATTATGAGCTGTGGGAGCTCTGTGTGCTGCCAGCTCTGCTCTCCTTGGAGCTCTGTGCCCGCGCTGGGTTCATCCTCAGCACTTCTGGAAGGAGAGAGATGTGATCCATTTCAGAATGCAGACGGTTTCTTTCTGAATTATTTGTTGAAACTTGGGATGCACAGCCAGGAGCGCCAGGATCCGCACAAGTAAAAGATATGAAGTGCTACAACAGCCATCAGGGGCAGCATTCATTACAAGCTTAAGGCAGAGCAGCTGCTGCACTGAGATGGGCTCTCAGGGGCTGTTTGCATTCTGTCCGTGCTGCTGCGGAAGCTTAGAATGGCATCGTATCATTTTGGGTGATTTTGGATATCGCTGCAGGAACTCGAAGGGAACGGGGTAATCTAATGACAAAAGAGCTGACAGGAATGTGATCAGCCCTACAGCTGCTGCTCTGAAATGCTTTGGGCGGCTCCAGACATCCTCCAACCTCTGCCCACTGCTGCAGTTCTGCTCTGGGAGCATCCTGCTCTGCTCCCTGCAGCTGCTCTTGCAAAGAGTGCCCAAGTGCTTTTGAAGCCCTTGGCTTTGCACTCCAGGAAAACAGCCGCTCTGAGCAAGAATTTCCTTAGGACCCGGTACCGGTTTGACTCAGTGCTCAGTTAGTCCCTGCTTCCCAGGTGCCAGAGCTCTCAGAAGTGTGTGACTGCGCTGCTATCGGCTCCTGAAATGGAGGACCTCAGGCCCACAGAGATGTACGTTGTTCCTCCAAATGAGTTGAAACTGCCTTTCCCAATCCAATTCCAGGCTGGATGTGGCTCTGGGCAGCCTGGGCTGCTGGTTGGCGACCTGCACACAGCAGGGGGTTGGAGCTGGGTGAGCGCTGTGCTCCTTTGCAACCCAGCCCGTTCTGTGATTCTGTGGTTCTATGAAAAGAGCACTAAGATCATCAAATCCAACTGCCAACCCAACTCTTTTTGGAACTCTCTTTTTCACCCAGCTGTTCACTTAAAGCACAGACAGATGTTATGTAGTTAAGGAATAAAGAGACTCCAGGCGTGCTAATCTGCAACACTTGGTTTTATTTCTGTTATTCCTTCTAGAGACTTTTCTAGTTCAGTGACTTTTTAATAAAGAAGCGGTTCCTGCAGTGAGCTCCATTGTGTGTCTGTGATTAGAGAAGGTTTATTACTTGCCTTGTCCCCTGACTCCAGCACAGACGCCGAGATCTCCATCACACCACAGTGGAATCCTCACTGCGGGTCCCATGGGTGGCACTGCTGGGGTGGGTCCTCCCCTCCGTGGGCACCCTCTTTCTGCAGCCAACCAGAGGGCCTGGCATTTGGCTTCTGGTTACACAGAATTACAGAATCTGAATTACAGAATTGAGGTTGAAGAAGACCTCCAAGATCTCCAAACCCAGCCCCAACCCATGCCCACCATGCCCACTGACCGCAACCCTCAGTGCCACGTCTGCTCTTTTCTTGACATCTTCAGATGGGGGGACATCTTCAGGGACATCTTAACAGACCGCTGGGGAATTCAGGGTGGGGATGTGGGGTGTCCTGTGTGTGGGGCTGCAGATTTCCTCACGGTGCCCAAAATGGTTCTAGGGGAGATCTGGGCTCTTGGAGCCCCACCGAGGCATTCCTTACACGTGGCTCTCATTCCCGCAGCAGATGCGTGGTGGGGCGGAGGAGCATCTTCACCACCTTCTCTCTTATCAGCCGTGTCCGCACGCCGTACACGATGGGGTTCAGCAAGGGGGGGAAGAGCACGTAGAGGTTGGCCAGCAGGATGTGGACGTGGCGTGGGATTTCCCCCCCAAAGCGGTGCGTTAACACGGTGAAAAAGGCAGGAATATAGAAAAGGAATATAACACAGACGTGGGAGATGCAGGTGTTAAAAGCCCCGGAGCGGGCTGTCCTGGATGGGAGTCTGAATACTGCCAGGAGAATCAGGACGTAGGAGGCAGCAATGAGGGCGACATCCAGCACGACGGCTGCGAAGGGCACGGCGAGGCCGTAGAGGATGTTGGCGGAGATGTCGGCGCAGGCCAGGCGGGCGATGCCCATGTGCTCACAGTAGGTGTGCGGGACCACGCTGTGCCCGCAGAACGGCAGCCGCCGCAGCAGGAACACGCAGGGGAAGATGATGCAGAAGCTGCGCAGCGCGGCCCCCAGCCCCGCTTTGATGATGGCCGTGGGGGTCAGCACGGCCGCGTAGCGCAGCGGGTGGCAGATGGCCACGAAGCGGTCGAAGGCCATGGCCAGCAGGACGGCGGACTCCATTGAGAAGCTGAAGTGCAGGAAGAACATCTGCGTCAGGCAGGCACCAAAGGAGATCTCCCCAGCCTGGAACCAGAAGATGGCCAGCATCTTGGGCACGGTGGTGGTGGACAGCATCATGTCGGCGGCAGCCAGCATGCACAGGAGGAGGTACATGGGCTGATGGAGGCTCTGCTCTGCCCTCACGACCAGCAGCAGGATGCCGTTCCCCAGCAGGGCAGCCAGGTACATGGAGCAGAAGGGGATGGACAGCCACACATGCAGCTCCTCCATGCCCGGGATGCCAACCAGCACAAATGTTGCTGGGATCGAGCTGGTAAGGTTGGATGGTGGCATGAGGCGCACCTGATAGCAACGACAGAAAGCAGTGCAGAATGGCATTTCATAGAATGGTTTGTGTTGGAAGGGAGCTCTGAAGGTGATAGGATCTTAGAATCATTAGGACTGGAAAAGACCACTAAGATGGTCTCGTCCAGCCCCAACCCATCCCTGCATGTCCACTAAGCATGTCCTCAGTGCCACATCTCCATGGTTCTTAAGCACTTCCAGGGACAGCAACTCTGCCACCTCTCTTGGTCATTTGTCCAACAGCCCCATTCAACCTGACCTTGGGTGTCTCCAGGGACGGGACCCCCACCACCTCCCTGGGCAACCTGTGCAGTGCCTCACCAGCCTTAGTGTAAAAAACTTCTTCCTTATATCCAATCAATTCTCTCTCTTTTTTCTGAAACCATTTCCCCTTGTCCTGTCACACAGACCCTGCTCAGACACATCTGCCATGCCCGAGGTCTTCCCCCGCTACCAAACACCACCATCACCTCTGAGCTGTGAACATCATGGCCATGGGCACCATCCCCAGTTCAGAAGTCCCCTGGGCTGCAGTGCATTGCAGCAGGCACTTACATGTTCCTGCTCCTACTATGCGCCAATGGCAGCGTCCAAATTCTCCCTTTTTTAACATGATATAATGCATTTTTTTCACCAAGTACTTCCATGTAGACTAGAGCGAATAGAAACGGAACCAACCCACACTGCACAAATACCTGACACTGATGTACTGCCTGCCTGGAGCAGAGGGAAGAGGTCAGACAACAACAGGAGAGGAAGCCCAGGTGGCAGCAGGGCTGCACAAATGTTCTCAGACATCAGCACCTGCAGAGGGGACAAGTGGGATTTCAATTTCCTGGGCTCACATGAGGTTTCCTGGGTTCACATGAGGCACAATCAGCTCTTGGCCTGAAGCAGCTGCCCGTTCTTCATCCTCACCTCCAGATCTCTCCTTCTCTTTCCTTTCGGCCGTTGGGGCTGAAGAGCCCCCAGTTTGGTTTGCTTTGCACCTCATGGGCAGAGTGGAATTAAAATGTAATGAGGAACTGGAAAGACCTTTGGGGCAGGGGAAGAGCAGCGCTGCCCTGCTCAGGTTCAGAGGAGGCAGAGTCAGACCCAGACTCACAAATTATGGCTGGATTACTCTTTTCCAGCAGCTTCTGCAATAGCAGTCAGCTCTGAAATACCCAAACTCCAAATTGGAATTGGTCCTAATGCAGCTGAAAGGAGGAAGTGTGGTGCTTAAAAACAAACCTGTGGGGTTGCTGTGCTCCAAAATATTGGCTCCAAGTATGAGAAAGCAACTGCATTTTTTGAGCTGGAGATGATTCCTCAGGGAGACAGCTTCTGGTCTAAAGGGAAATCCAAGGAGCTGTTGTGTAAGAACAAAACATCAGTGGGTGGTTTTACAGAAACACTGAAGGTAATAATCGTCTAATAATGTAAATGAATGAGCACAATTCCATATAAATATTGCATGAAGTAAAAAGAGATGTGACGCACGGGAACACATTGCCCAAGGAGGCTGTGGGTGCCCCATCCCTGCAGGCATTCAAGGCCAGGCTGGATGTGGCTCTGGGCAGCCTGGGCTGCTGGTTGGCGACCTGCACACAGCAGGGGGTTGGAACTGGTCATCATTGTGGTCTTTCCAACCCAGGCCATGCTATGATTCTATGATTCTGTGATATTAATAGACCTAAAATGCTACTGATTGTAACAGCAGATCCACGGGTGCAGTTACACCCGAAGCAGAGCTCCTCCTGCCAGCACTGCGCCTCGGGGGGGCATCGCAGTGCAGCCCCTCCTGCTCCAATCGCTGCCCTGCACCTCACGGACACAGGCACAGCAGTAAGGAAGCCGTTTTCTGCTGTCCTCTGGAACTTTTTCCTCCTAAAATCTGTGTCAGAGCTGCAGGCAATGCGCGGTGTGCAGCACAGCAGCTGTGCTGTGGATGCTGTCCCGGGTTCAGCCGGGACGGAGCTGGCTTTCCTCATGCGATGCTGCACTTTGGCTGCAGGAAACAAACCCAGACAGTCATACACCGACATTTCAGTTGGTGCTGCACAGAGCCGAGCTCTCACACTGCTCTGCCAGCGAGGGGCTGGGGGGCACGGGGAGCGGGGAGAGGGCAGAGGGCAGAGCCGGGACCCAAAGTGCGATGAGCTGAGTGCCGGGGGGCTGCATCTGCTGGGGGACCGCTGGGCATCGCTCAGCAGATGGTGACTTATTCTCGTTTTTCATTACTTCTTCCCCTTTCTTATCCAACTGCCCTCACCTCCGGGTTCTCTCACTTTTACCTTATTGTGATTCTCCCGCACCGCACGCGGAGCAACGAGCGGAGCAGCGGCACCGCGGAGCTCCCCGTCCGGACACGGAGCTCCGCGGGGCCGGAAGGGTTCGCTGCTGCCTTTCTGTCTCGAGAACGGAACCGAAGGAAGCGTTTCCCAGTACCGAAGAGATGCGCGGGGTCGGGGATGCTCTGCGCGCGTCCCCCGCACCCGTCTCGCTCAGTTCCCGCTGCCCGGAACGCAGCTTCCAGCTAAAAGCGGAGAGGGAAGGAGGCGGTTTCGCATGGGATACGGCACCTCCGCGTCCCTGCGATCCCCGGGGCTCCGATCCGGGCCGGGCTGCGGTGCAGCTCTTATACCCGCACCGTGCTCACCGCCCTTCCCCAGGGCTCCCCAGTGCCGCGGGGATCCCACAGGAGGGGCTGCTTCACTTCATCCGAAGGGCCGAGCAGGAAACCAGAGATACAGAGTGGGCACAGATGATGACAAGACAAGACTTAATGCTTGTTTAGCAGTCTGCTGTTTGCGTGGGCGCATGATGCTCCCGGAGATTATCACAATAAAGCAATGTGGAGAAGCTCCCCATGGCCATGAGAGAGAATCCTGGGTGGGATGAGGCCTCCGGGGGGAGGGGGAAGAGCTGCAGAGCTGTCCTCAAAAGTTGATGGGACACTGCTGCCCTGGGTGACTTCCCCTGCAGCCCCTCACCATGGCTGCTTTCTGCACATCATCAACGTCCCAGGACCAGAGATGGTGCCTCATCCCTGGAGACACCAAGGTGAAGGGACAGGGCTCTGAGCAGCTGATGGAGATCATAGAATCCTAGAATGGCCTGGGTTGCAAAGGAGCACAGTGTTCAGCCACTTCCAACCCCCTGCTGTGTGCAACCAGCAGCCCAGGCTGCCCAGAGCCACATCCAGCCTGGCCTTGGATGCCTGCAGGGATGGGGCATCCACAGCCTCCTTGGGCAACCTGTTCCAGTGCCAGTGTGGATGGACCACATCCCTGTGGCTGAGGCTGGTATTGTGAGGGAAGGCCCAAAGCCAACAGTAGATGGAGGACAGCTCATCAGTTCCTGCCAGGGATGCTGCTGAGGGGAGCTGGCCTTATCACAGCTGCTCACATGGGGAGTGGGGTCTGCTGCCAAGAGAAATGCGTTCAGCCTCAGCCTAACAGGCACCCAGCACATCAATCACCCTGCACCAATCCTCCTAATGCCTCCGGAAAGAGAGAAAGCAGACGTGCAAAATTGTGAGGAGGGACAAAACAGAGGAAGGATGAATTTGTCCATTCAAAGGCCCTCAGAATGACAGAGAGGAAGAGGAGGTGGGAGAAATGGATTGAAACCTCCCGTTGGATGTGCTGTAAGAGGAGGATGCTGGGAGAGAAAACATTTGCAAAAGAAAGGAGTGGGAAACCTGGAGTGGGAGGATGGAGGCTCACAGCATTTGTGCCAGAAGGCAAGGGCAGGAACAGGAGGGGAGGATGTGATGGGAATGGGCAAAGTTGGGAGGGGGCACAGGGAGGGGTCTGAGCTGATCCCTGTGGCTGGGAGAAGGGAAGCAGATCTGGGAGGGCACAGCAATGACTGCTCCTTCTGCCTGAGGCTATGGGTTCGGGTCTGCATCACTAAATCGTGAAGCCATAAATGTCCCCGTCATTTATCATGGTTTGTGTTATAGAGGCTCTGAAAAGCATTGTGGCATTACTCCATCCACAGCCTCACACACACAGCGAGGCAAAGGGGGAATTATAGAAACCTGTGCAACAATGGCTGGGTTAAACCCGACTGTGAATGCACTGGGGATAAAAATGTCAAAGTGCCAAATGGGCTCTTGGAGTCCAAATGGGAGCCAAGCCCCCTCACCATCCTGTCTGCAGCATCTCCAGACCTCCGTTCTTAACCTGCTAAAAGGTGCTTTTTCCTTCTCTGGTGGCTTTGCTGTCATGTTTTCACCTGTGTACACATCTGGATTCTGCGTGCAAATTGACAGCACCACATTCAGGGAGGCCTTCCCCATTTCAGAACAGTCCTCATTTGATCTGAGTGCAAGAAATCCTTGCAGCTGAGGGGGAATTAATTATCATGGATGCAAGAATGCTACAGCACACAATGTAGTATGTGCCTTGCTGCATTTAATGTGTGATGAGACTGAAACACGGTCAACAAACACTCGTTTCATTGCTGGGATGACCCAGTTGCTGCACCTCATTGGATGGAGGTTCTTTTGCCAGCACCTCGGCTGCTGTGCTGATCTCTCCCCTGTATCAGACACAGAATGCAATTTGGCCTTTGGTCCTGGAAGCCCACGGCACGGAGATGCCTATGGCTGCCACTCATCCATCACTGTCTGCTCTTCTTCCTCACTCTGCTCCGACACCAGGCTCACATCCTCCACCCCGCTGCTTTGTGATGAGCCGTCCATGCCCTCCAGCTCCACAGGCTCCTTGCCCAGGCTGAGGATGAGGTCGGGCACCTCTGCACGGAGGGTGTTGAGCCCCAGCTGGACCTGCAGCAGCGCCTGCAGCGCCCGGGGGTTCCTCAGCAGCGAAGAGATCTCCGCGTTCTCCATTTCCAACGGCAGCTGCTCTGTGCTCTGGTTTTGAGGCGGGGAGTTTCCATCGCTCAGTGTGTGATCGCCATTAAGCAGCATTTGCACCGGGCTGCCGGGGTTTGTTATCGCGCTTTCCAGGTTGTGCATGAGCTCCGAGTTCTCTGCCAGCTGCTGCACCATGCTCTGCACCCCTCCGTGGCTGGGCTCCACCACATCTACTGCAGGGCCCAGGCTCACCTCAACAAGACCATCACCGCTGCAGGCCAAGTGCTCGTCCCAATCAAAGGCACGACTGCTGCCCCTGTTGGGCTGCGGATCCCAGGGGTTGGGCAGCGGCCGGCGGTTCTCGGTGCAGGCGGGCAGCCTGGCCCCTCCTGGGGCTGGGTTACTGTCCAGACCAGCAAACACGCTGTCCTCCATCTGTGCCTGCACCGCATCCAGGATGGGCTCCTCGATTTCTCGGTACAGCTGCTCCAGAATGCTGTACCCCCCAGGGATGCTTTCCAGGTTGTTCATGGCCAGGTCGTGGTTCCTTATCATCTCCTGCATCACAGCCGGGCTGCTGCAGGCCTCCAGGATGTCCTGGACTGTGTCTGAGCTGGTGAGCACGCGGCTGATCTCGGGGTTTTGCTCAGCCAGATGCTGCACCTGGGGGTTGGATGCGATGATATCACTGAGCAGGTTGGGACTGGAGAGGATGCTCTGCCTGAAGGAGCTCTGTGCCACCTCTCTCAGCAAGCTGTCTATGGACACCACGGGGCCTTGGATGCTGCTCACCACCTCCGACACATCTGCTGAGTCCAGCCCTAGGATGTTGGTGCCCGTCACCCCCAGGAGGAAGCCCAGCAAGAACATGTTGTTGTTGATGGCGTTCATGTCCAGCTCCGAGTTGATCATCCTCAACAAGAGATCTTCCGTGGTCTGGGCCACTATTTCCTGGCTGGAGGTCAACAGCCCCGGCAGGTTCTGGGGGATCAAGATCAGGCTCTGCAGATCAGCTGCGCTCTCCAGGAACAAACTGGGGCCGCTGTGGCTGGGAGGCTGCACGAGAGCAGCTGCAGCTCCTTGGTCTGCCAGGTCGTCCTGCGGTCTGGTTGGGGATCTGATGACGAGGTGGATGTTGGCTCCGTTGTGAACTCGGTGCTGGCTCAGGGTGTCGTGGTCTTTGAGGATCTTCCCAGCAAATATCAGCACCAGCAGATCAGGGGGAGTTTGGAAACGTGCGGCGATGCCTTCCTTGAACTGCTGGATGGTGCTGCTCTGGGCAACCTCAAAGTGCTCCTTCTGCTTCGGGGTCTTCACCACCACATTGATGACATCTGCAGAATCCGTGGTGACGATGGGCTGACCTGCGCCTGCCGCCCCTTTGTTCTCTGACATCTTGGTGGCTCTGCAACAAGGGCAGTGATTTGATCTGTCGAGTAGCAGAGCTGTGGGAAGGTGGGGAGCGCCGGGAGGGGGCAACGGCTGCCAGCCAAAGTGAGGGCGGTTCCTCCTGCTATGGTGACAGCTGGGAGGGAGCAGTGGCACGGAGAGGGACCGCCTCTCTCTGCAGCACCAGAAGGCACATACCAGCCAGATGTGGCACAGCTGCTCCACTCGCTCACCACCCCATCGTCCCTGCCCTCATAGAATGCTGGCCCCGTGCTGTGACATCACACTGAGCAGGGTGGGAGCGGAGGGGCCATCTCCGTGGGAGATGAGCTGGGCCATCCTCACCTCCACTGCCCCCAACAACCGAGTCCCAGGCTGTGCAGTCCTTGTGGAGGCCGTTCAGTTCAATTCTGTGTTCCCAACAAAAACACGCTCAGCACCATTAGCAGAAAGCCTCTCCCACATTAAGCTGCAAAAGCCAGTGCTCCTCCTCAAACGTTGCTCATATTGTGGAGGCAATTTACCCAAACCCTGCTGCTCTGTGACCAAACCTTGAGGAGGGACCTGGTTAGAGAGTTCTTCTGAGCTCTGGGTTTTCTGGAAGAAATTTGCCATCCTCTGTGTGGTTTCTTTCTGCTGCTCATCCTCGGTGGGAGCCCTGCAGTGCTGCTGGTGGCACTCAGGACGAGGAGGAGATGCTGAGTGGTCCTTGGTATCAATGCAGGAGAACAAAGATTTCACTGGGAAAACAGCACTGCACCTAATAGCTTCCATCCTTCTCATAGGCATATGGTCTAGATTGGGGTATCACTGGTGGAAAACTGTTGCTCTCATGAGCCTCTTACTGCACTCAATTATTCTCATTATTCAAAATAAGGCTCTTCTAATTGGAATGTGTGTCTGGCTTCGTTTTTTCACTCATACAAATTCTTCCTTCTCAAAGGCTTCACAACAGCCCTCATCAGACATCAGACGTTTTCCCCCATTCCACACTGAAGCCATCAGTGCTCAGAGCCCCATCCCTGACCTTGGTGTCTCCAGAGATGGGACACCACCACCTCTGGGCAACCTGTGCCAGCATCTCACCACCCTTATTGTAAACAACTCCTTCCTTATATCCAGCCTAAGCCTCCCCATCTCTATGCTGGGTCTGCTCACAGCCCCAGGGAGGAGTCAACCATCATGGCCAGCAGTTCTCAGAGCTATTTGTTGTCCAAGCCCAAAGGCTTATTTCTTGTCACCTTCAACTCCTGGTGCAACCTGGAACCCTCATAACCACCTGTGGGCCAACCGTCACCCCAAGTGCCCCCAGCACAGTGCTCCTTCCCACAGCCCCCAGCTGGGGGATGACATCCACACATGACTTTGCACCACCTGTCTGTATGACAGCCTCTCCTGGCCAACAGCATGGCTGCGCCAGCCTTTGTGCCACCTAAAAACCTCGTTACCAGTGATTTGTGTGCTTGTTTCTGCACAGCTGTAACAGTCAGAGCTGTGTCCAATCACTGCTGAATCTCCCCAGCAACACACAGAGCACGGCTCTCAGTGGGGAGCTCACACCAAGGCTGCAGTTAGCCAGACTCCACCAGCACCTCCTTTATTCACAAGTAGGTGTAGTGGTTGTTTGTCTGTCTGTCCGTCTGCCTGTCTGTCTGTTACAGTGAGGTGTATATCAGATCGCTGTCACAATAAAAAAATTACGGTTCTACTCAGTCATCGGGAAACTCAATCACCCAAAAATGGAAGGAAAATGCAGTGACATGATTCTATGGAAGCTAAGCACCAGAAATAGGCACTGATTGCTATTGATTACATTATTACCTTTTTACTGTTATTGATCAAGTCTCACATTCACATTTCATTGCGTTATTTGGAGTTAATGTCAAACTGAGCAGGGTCCAATTTCTCCCATCATCCCCTTCCTCCATTTTAGCACTGGCACAGGGCAGAAGGAGTGGTTCTGTTGTCTGGGTTTGCTGGGCTTGACGATGCCTGCAGAACCCTCAGGTCTGGTGGCCTCCAGCAGCTCCTGCAGCCCATCCGGACCTGACGGCTTCCAGCTGACCACAGCTCCCAGAGGCTAGGGAAGGGATAATCTGCAGCTGAAAATGGGCAAGATCACAGAATCAGACTCGCAGAATGGCTTGGGTTGGAAGGAAGCTCAAAAATCGTCCGGTTCCAACCTCCCTGCCGTGGGCAGAGTTACCATCCACTGGATTGGCTTGCCCAGAGCCCCATCCACCTGGCCTTGAAGATGTAGGATTAGATATGGAGGTTGGTGGCCCTGCCTGCAGCAGAGGGGTTGGAGCTTGATGATCCTTCAGGTTCCTTCCAAACCAAGCCATTCTACGGTTCTATGGTTCTATGATCTGGGTCACAGTAGAATAAAGCACAGGCAGCCCCTCCACAGGCAGATGAGGATATGCCAAGGAATGCATTGGGTGAATCAGTGCACTGGCAAGAAGACCAGTGTGTAAAACACAGCATAAAGGGAGTTGAGCTCGTGATAAGCAAGGCTCAGGTCTCAGACACTCACACTTCTGAACCGTATTTCGTCTAGAAGTGCTGAATGCTGGCACTTCAGGTTCCTCTCCTCTATTCCCTCCACTTGCACTCGGCAGCCTCGTTTCTGCTGTTTGAGTCTCTGAAGTAAGAAGTCTCTGGCACCCAACTGACCACAGCTGGTGGGAACCAGAGCAAAATATACAGCTGAGCTCCTGGAACAGCTGTCACCAGATGCCTTTCTGGGACACGTTTGGGTTGTGATGTAACTGCAAAATCTTCAGGGCTGGAGGGATTTTTAAGAAAATTCCCCACTTCCACAGAGAAGGCAAGCACACTGCACTGCACATCCTGCCCAGGGATGCTGCTGGCAGAGCACCCAGCCAAAGGGAGTCAGAGTTCAGAACCTGCCTCTGGAGTCAGAAATCCCATCGGAACCGAGGGTCCCTGACCCAACCCACGGGGAGCCCAGCGGGACCGCGACCCTCAGGTGCCAGCACTGCCGTGCCGCTCAGAGCCAGCGTGAGATGCTGTGGTTGTTTGGTGCTCCGCGGGGCGTCGTCAGCTCTGCTCCCCCAGGAGCAGCGGGGATCTCGCGGCCCGCGGTCAACAGGTAGAGCGCTAACCGGGCGGGGACTGCGGAGCCCTGCAGACCTCCGGGCCGTCCTCAGAGATGCCCCTGGGGCATCACCGCCCCGACCGCAGTCATGTGTGTGCAGTCGCTGCCTCCTGCCGGCGCTCGGGGGCTTCCCGGGGCCGTGGAGGAGCCGACGGGCACCGCTCCGCTGCCTTCACGGCAGGGGCTGTTTCAGCTTCCTGTGACCCCCGATGGAGAGGAATTTGGTGGAGATCAGCAGACCTTCCTGCTGCAAAGCTCACTGCTGACTTTGTCTCATTTCCAATTTTAGAAGAGAGTAACGTGTTTACGGGACTGCCTCTCCTCCAGAAACCTGCAGAGACCCCAGGCACACCAAGCATTGGGTGCTGAGGTCAGAGGAACCGCAGCCAGCACCTCCTCCACCGCCACGACCTCAACACGGCAACCTTCAAGGACCTTCAAGGACCTTTGAGGGCCTTTGGGGACCTTTGGGGACCTCAAACACATCAGGGCAGGACAGAGTAAGTACCAGGATGTGCCATTTATGGCTTTCCACTTACAAGGTGTGCTGGGAATTTTTATTAATTAACATTTACTAAGACACTGTGATGACAGCAGGGAGACGCAGTGAGATCATTCAGCTTTGCTGCTATAATTTATTAACCACTGCAGCCTGCAGATGAAGAGCAATTAATAAAGCACTGGTGTGGGCAGCGGTAGAAACGAAGGTAAATGTGGCACCCGAACACATCAGGCTTTGTTCACCCTGAATGCTGTGCTTACCTCCATCTCCCTCCAGTGAAGCACTCACTGAAGCTGAGCATTCCCCCTCCCAGCTCCGAGCCTGACTCAGCACCTGAAGCACGACGAGCTCATGCAGGTTATTTAGCTAACATTTTAACCATGCTATGAATATAAATCTTCCCAACCAACTGGCTAATACCCCATTATGCATGCCCCTCTGGGCACTAATTGCACAGCTGGTGATTCATTGACCCAGGTACATTTTCCCATGAGACCTGCATCCTGACCCAGCCAGCACCTCCGTCAGGGCTGAGGGCTGTGCCTCATGTTCAGCTGTTCCTGGAAAGCCAGAAGAGCGGCAGAATCCCTGCCATGAACCCACCCAGTACACACAGAACCCGTCCCAAGCTGCCAGACTGCTCAGCCTGGGCGACACTGTGGTGCCTGCAGGGATGTCTTCCCCCCGAGAGGCTCCCACACACTGGACATGTCCTCAGGTCAGCAGAACCTGAGCACGGTGCTGTTCTGACCCGGGGATGCCAAGACCCAACCTGTGGTCCAGCACTCTCCTGTTCACAGAATCAGAATCACAGAATGGTTTGGGTTGGAAGGGACACTTAAGGTCACCTCGTTCCAACCCCCTGCTATAGGCAGGGAACCTCCCTCCAGATCAGGTTGCTCACAGCCCACCCAGCCTGGCCTTGAATGCTTCCACAGCCTCGCTGGGCAACATGCTCCAGTGTCCTGTTGTCGTTGTTTTCTATGCATTTTCCAATACTTGGCTTGGAAGCACTTTGAAGCTGGGTCTATTGCTTTGTTTCTCACCTGTGCAGCTCCTGCTGAGCGTGGTCCCACTGCTCCCTAACTCCAGGATGGGCAGTGATAAGAGGGGCCATTCCCAGCAACAGACTCCAACTTGTGTGCCCTGAGCACACCCACTTGTGGCCAAACTGCTGCTGTGCTTACAGGTAACTACACCCCTCAGATCATCAGCAAGGAGAGGCAACAGAAGGGTAGCAGAGAAGACAGCAAAAACAACCATAGAGCTGAGACTCCATGGAGCTGAACTGTGTTGCAAAAGTGAATCTGTGGGTCAGCTGCCACTTGAGCTGGTCAGAAATCTTTTGGGAGAACCTCTTCAGCAGAAGGGTTTGTCAACCAGCTCGTGCTTTGGGCTGGGGGTCCCTGCAAAGCCTCCTGCAGACACAAGCATCCAGATTCTCACCCCAACCTCCGCGCTGCTGTGACAGCCCTGAAAACCCCAAAGCATCTCACTGCAGCCTGAATGTATTCATGCTTTGGCTACACCAGATTGCTCTCCCGACCTGTTGCTTTTGATATATGCAGTGTCCTATCAGAGATCATGTGGGCTGCTCTCCGTAAATACTCTTTGCTAAGAGAGATACAAAAATGCTTTGAGAACAGCAGTACGAGCAGCATTTCCACCGGCTCTGTTATCACTGCTAAGCAAACAGCCCTGAATGAACAGATGCACAGACCTTCATTTCCGCCTTGCCTCTCACAGGCTTCCCAGCTTTGACGAAAGCGCACACAAAAAAAATAAAAGCACAAAGAAAAAAAGAAATGTGCTGAAAGTGCCACGAATTGTTATTATTTTTTTTAATTCTGAAACCGTGGATCTCCTTCTCTCCTTCTTCTCTTGAACTTGCAGCAGTGTCACTGGGAGGCCCGGAACGGAGCGGGGTTGGGTTGCTGCATCCCTGCCCATCTCATCCTGCCCATCTCGTGCCCCTGGCACCACCACACAGCACAGTTCCTTGGGTCTCACTGCTGACACGGAGCAGAGCATCCCGGCTCCTGGCACTGCTGTGGGAGTGCAGGATCAGCCTCCAGACACAGCCCCCAAATCACTGCACTCAGAGGGGCTGTGGTTGCTGCCCAGATGAGGATGGTTTCACTGGTCAGGATGCATGAAGCCCCAAGCTCAACACAGGCACAAAATTGTCTCCAAGTGGGGGGTAGAAAATATGGATCAGAGAGCAGGAATGATGCAGGGGGGAGAGGAAAGCCTTTATCTCAACTCCCCACCCAATAAAACACAAAGGAAAGATGAAAGAAAGGTCTCCGGGCTCTGGTGACTCCCTACTCTTCTTCATCCCATGGGCGATGGAGATTTTGGCACTTAACCACCGAGCCAGAATGGCCACTGGGACCCGGCCATAAGGACAAGACAGCAGAGCTGTCCCACTCACCTAAGTAACGCTATGCAGAGCTCCAGATGGAAGGATGCGGATGGAAGGACTGCTGTGCTTCCCTGCACGATGGAAGAGACAGAGCCATGGCTGAGATGCTTCCAGGGGACTGAGAAGCTCCAGATACATCTGGTGCTCACTCTGCATCGTTGCACTGAGGCAGGTTGCCACCAGCTTCAGGCAGAACACAGTGTGATTGGTACAACTGATCTGCAGACCAAAGTGAGGAGTGAGAAAACGTTGGACAATGCTCTCCTGGTGGTGAAGGATAAGTCGAACGTATGGCAACAAATTGGTGGGTGATCAAAGAGCAGTACGGGAGGAAAGGACATGCACTTTACACTGAGCACTGCTGTGCTGTGAAACGATTTTGTAAGAAAAAAATGTCCCTATGGGATGTGAGGATTTGAGACCATTGTCTACCTCAAGTTCTTCACTATGAGAGCGGTGAGGTGCTGGAACAGCTGCCCAGAGAGGCTGTGGATGCCCCGTCCATCCCTGGAGGTGTTCAAGGCCAGCTTGGAGGGGTCCTGGGCAGCCTGGCCGGTATGAAATGTGGAGGTTGGCAGGGGGGTTGGAGCTTCATCATCCTTGAGGTCCCTTCCAACCCGGGCCATTGTGTGATTCCGTGATTCGGTTTGTCGTGGAGTTTTGAGTGTGGCACTGGACATTGTGGTTTAATGGATGTTTCCTCCTCCGACCCACGTGTCCCATCCCTGCTGCATGGAGCACTCAGGGGCAGCGTCAGTAGCAATGAAGGGGCTGATGGCTCACGTATCCAAAAACCCTTCGGCTTCTCCAGAGCCTGGTGGACAAACCCATTACCCCAATGCAAGCACACCTCACGCTGCCTTCCAGAGCCCATCCCGTGTCCCCTTTCCCTCAGCAGCGGCTCCCACAGCCGGGATGGGGACACTGCCCTGCAGGGCAGAGCAGGCGGACCACGCGCTCGCGGATCTGCCGCGTCCTCACCCCGTACACAATGGGGTTGAGCATCGGTGGCACCACGACGTAGAGGTTGGCCAACAGGATGTGGACGTGGCCCGGAATGCTGTGGCCAAAGCGGTGCGTGAGGAAGGAGAAGAAGGCGGGCGTGTAGAACATGAGGATGACGCAGAGGTGGGAGCCGCAGGTGCTCAGGGTTTTGAGGCGAGCCTCGGGGGACGGCAGCTGGAAGACGGTCCTGAGGATGAGCCCGTAGGAGATGGCGATGAGCACCACGTCCAGCCCAGAGGACAGCAGCGCCGTGGTCAGCCCGTACCAGACGTTGGCCCTGATGTCGGCGCAGGCCAGGCGGGCGATGCCCATGTGCTCGCAGTAGGTGTGGGGCATGACGTTGTGCCCGCAGTAGGGCAGTCGTTTCAGCAGGAAGATGGGAGGGAACATGATGCAGAAGCCCCGGAGCACGGCGCTCAGCGCGATCTTCCCGATCACCGAGGGGGTCAGCGTGGACGGGTAGCGCAGCGGGTCGCAGACGGCCACGTAGCGGTCGAAGGCCATGGCCAGCAGGACGGACGACTCCACGATGAAGCTGAAGTGGGTGAAGAACATCTGAGTAATGCAGGCGTCGAAGGAAATTTCTCGGGCGCTGAACCAGAAGATCGCCAGCATTTTGGGCACCGTCGTGGTCGAAAGCATCAGGTCGGACACGGCCAGCATGGCGAGGAAGAGGTACATGGGCTCGTGGAGGCTCCGCTCCGTGGCGATGACGAAGAGCAGGACGGAGTTGCTGAACAGTGCAGTGATGTACATCAGGCAGAAGGGGACAGAGATCCAGATGTGGGACTCCTCCATGCCCGGGATACCGGTCAGGACGAAGGTGATGGGGTCGAAGCTGCTTTCGTTGAGCTCATACATGGTGCTGCTGCTCCCGGCGTCAGCCCAGTTCTGCTCACTAAGGGAAAGAGTGCAGGATAAATAATGCCGTGTGTTAACCCCTGCCCACCAACACACGAATGTTGCTGTGTGCAGCATCCACTTTGCAGCTGGTCTCCTAACGGAGCCGTTCTGAGGCTGAGGGCCTCAATGGGTGCATTTTGCTGCACAGAGGAATCTATTCATCTTTGTCTATCAACCCCCATGAACTGTGTCTGAGCGAAAAACATCTTCTCCGTCCCTCCACATGAACTGTGCAACAGGTTGGGTCCTGTTCTCTCTCTTATCTACTGCCACAAGAAGGCACTTGGTTTGCTTTGTGGCAGACAGCGGGCATTGTCAGCCCCACTTGATGAAACAATACAATGCCTCCATCTGTTCGGATCAGTTTCTGAGAGCTCTTGTTAAGTCAGGAATAAAACCAGCTCTGATGCTGCCGGGTGTCTTGGCACCCCTGGAACTTCTGCTGGACCAGTTTATCCCTCTATTTCCACCCACAGAAACGTGTTGATCCATTTGTAAATGACATAAAGTGTTTTTTCATAGAATCATAGAATCACAGAGTGGCCTGGGTTACAAAGGAGCACAGTGCTCATCCAGCTCCAACCCCCTGCTGTGTGCAGGTCGCCAACCAGCAGCCCAGGCTGCCCAGAGCCACATCCAGCCTGGCCTTGGATGCCTGCAGGGATGGGGCATCCACAGCCTCCTTGGGCAACCTGTTCCACTGCCTCACCACCCTCTGGCTGAAAAACTTCCCCCTAATATCCAACCTAAACCTCCCCAGTCTCAGTTTAAAACCGTTCCCCCTCGTCCTCGTCCCCCCTTTTTGTATCCTTGTCCCAACCCAGAGAGGCTGCAAAGAGCCAAACCCGGGCAGACCTGCAGGAATGCAGACATTCCCAGGCGCCGCAGCCATTCCGTGCTGACTGCCCTGCTTACAGGGGTGCAGAGAGCCCTTATCCCTCTCAGAGGTACAGAACCAGACTTCTCTCACCTGTCAGCTCACTGCTTTCTGCTCCTTTCAAGCAGGAATCCTTGCCCGAACACCGATGCTGGCACAACACATCCCACAGGGTCAGCCCAGCTCTCAGCTGAGCCCCAATGGCAGCAGTGCAGGTCCCCCCTGAAGGCTGAGGGCCGTGGTTAAACCTTCCCCTCCCGAACCACAGCAGGAGCTGCGGTGTTCTGTGGGCTTTTAAACTGCTCTGCATTAAAGATTAACCAGAAGTGAGCCTGCAGGTGAGTGAAGGCATTTCCTGCTCTCCACAATTTGCATCGCACTCTCACTCAGTGCACGCAGCAGAGCCTGCATCATCCTGCTGATGGGCCCTGCACTGTCCCACCGGCTGCCCGCTGGCTTCTCGTGCTCTGAAACCTCCCCAGCAGCCCCCAGCTCTGCCCCTGTCTCTGTGGGAAGGGTTCCTCCCTCTGACTCCAACCCACAGTCAATGATCTGCAAACAGCAAAGCGGCCACGTTGGTGTGCTCACACTGCACAGCAGCTGCAGAGGTCCCTGCTCAGGTCGAGCTGCTGGTCTGGGCCAGCACTGACCAGAACACCAGAACTGCATAACTCGTAACTCATGGCTACTGCAAAGGCATTTCTAACATACGGGATGGTGGCCAAATAAAGGAACTGGAACGACAGCTTTGTTTGAAGGATGCAAAACAATACTAAAAGATGGTCTGAAAACACCTGCCTGCATCTGACATGTTGAAGATCTGTCCACGCAGCAGAAAAATGAGCCTGAAGTCCTAAGGACTCTGTGAACTGGTGATTTCTTTCCACCCAGAACCAAAGCAACGTGACTGAGAGTAATTGTGTTCTTTGTGGATGAAACCAGCAGTGTGAATTCTGTACAACTTGTCTTGCAGTGATTTCTTGCATGGTTCCACTGCTGTACTGCCTCAGGCTCAGAACAATATATGTAACCAATGCATGCAGACAGCAGATACACCTTCAGTACTTCCATCAGCTGCACACCAACAGAGTCACAGAGTGCTTCCCCCCGCGGGCTGCCCAGTGCTGCCCTGCTCCACTGCCCTCTCTGCCCATCACCCGCCCTGCTCCTCCCTGCCTCATCCTGCCCCTCTTTTGCCACCTCCTGCCCCTCTCCTGCCCAGCCCTCACTGCAGGAGCTCTGCATCTCATTCATCTGGAGAACACCCGGTGGGTTCCTGGTACCATCAGTACCAGTCACGCTCAGTCCTGCCCACGTTCCTGTCAGCGTTTGCTGTAACTTTCCAGTTCGGGTCTGCTGTCAGAGGGACCGGTGCCCCACAGCACCAAGCTGGGAGGACCCGGAGACACCAGGACCGAGAGGATCAGCCCCACCATGCAGGGCCGGAGTTGCTGCTGCCCCACGGGTGCTGGGGCAGCCCCGGTCCATCCGCGTGCACCAAGCCCCATCCCACAGGCAGTGGGGCACGATCTGTTGGGGGTCAGCAACGAGCAGAGCGCTGCTGGGGTCAGTGCTGGGTCCGGTCCATCCAGCATCACTGCTAGAGGTCTGGGCAACGGGACAGGGCACACCTTGGTACATTCACAGACAGCACGAAACGGGGGAGTCTCTGTGGGGCCGGCACCGCGTGCTGCAGGCTGGAAAAACGCCGTGTGCTCCGGAGTGGACTCTAGAGGTCTCTGTGAGGTAAGAAATACTTTAGGGCCGCAGCGCAGGCAGTGGGATCCTTCCCGGGGAGATCCTGCAGCAGCGGCACTGAGCGCAGTTGTGGTGAACGTGGAGGGCGAGGGGCTCCACAGCCTGGCAAGGAGGGGACGCCAGCCCCCAGGTTTGCGAGGCACGGCGTGGCACAGCCCCCTTCAGATCCTCATCATCTCCTCTGGGGAATGGTGGCGGCACAGCACGCACTGCAGCGAGCAGTTCCCAAACACCATCGCTGCTTTAGAGTGCACTGCCACCCCGTCACACACATGTGTGCTCACACTGAACACGGACCCTCTGCACCGGGTCTGGAACCTCTCCTGGGGGCTGCTGGCCACACGTCGGAGCACCTCTGCAGCCCCGTGCCCGGGGGCAGCCAACGGCACAGTGCCTGGTGAGGGCCCCCTCCTTGCTGTGCTGTTTTCCCCTCTTCCTGCTCCCCCTCGTTAGCGAAGCCTCTCCCTGCAGCGGGGCCGTGGGGACACACGGGCTGTGCACGGTCTGCTCCCTGCCCGGCATCACCTGCTCACGTTCCCAGGCCGCACTCAGCTGGTGCTGCCAGCTCTGCTGACACAGCCACTGTGCCATTGTTTGAAGGCTTTTCAATTATCACTGTTTATTTCACAGTCCTCGTCCTCCCAGCACACGATGCTTTCCTCCCCACTCTGTGGGTGCAGAAATCACGGCACAGCCTGGATGAGACGCAGTTCTGCTCTGGCACAGCCCCAGCAGAGCAGAGCTCCGTTGGGTCGGTGCTGATGCTTTTGGCATTTCTCTCCCACAGCCGCTTGGAGCCACCGTTTCCTCAGAGCTGAGCGCTTTGCTGTCAGAGCAATGAGGTCCCCGTGGGACCCGAACACCTCCCCACGCCGGGAGCAGTGGGTCAGAGTGAGACGCAGCACTGCAGCTCTGGAGGTCCAGGAGGAGCTGTGCCATTGGCCCCCGCCTCCTCCAGCCCGTTGCCTGATGCCTTCACTGCCCAGATGTCTGCAAAGCAGAGGAGAAGCCAAATACTGCTGGGAGCAGCCTGCCCTCCCTGTAGATCCTGCCCCACACCAGTGCATGCTTCAGTCTGAAGCCATGGGGCAGATCTCAGCACATGCACTCCAGCTGCTCTCCAAAAGGCACCTCTGCAGTTCAGCTCTCATTTCACCACTGGGCTTGATTCTTTCAGTTTCCAAAGCAGAACACTAAGAATGTCCCATGAAGAGATCAGAGGCACAACACCAAGTTGGTTGCATTTTCTTCTTCCAGAGGGAGGGGAATTGCTCAAACCAGAAGTGCCCAGGAGGAGCCCATCTCCTGCTCACGGGCCATTGCTGGGCTGTGCTGTCCTGGGGGGAAAGCTGAAACCCTCAACTCTGTGCTTGCCCAAACATTTGCTTTATGACTGCATTTCCAACCACAGAACTCACTGAGCGATGCCCAGTATATATTTAACCTTTAAGTGTTTTCTTTCTGGGAGAAGAGGAGGCAGAACACAGTGTCACCGCTCATAATAGCTCGGCAGCAACCACCACACGGCCTCGAGGTCAAGAGAACAGAAATGCAGAGAAGCAGCAGCACGGATGCTCCAGAGATGCTATTTTTGCTCCCAGGACCATCTTTCCCCTGAGAGCTTTCCTGTGTGACGTGGAGATCCCACAGCAGTAGGCGGGTTGCAGGGCAGGGCAGTGCCAGCAGCAGCACGCTCTGCTCCAACCTCAGCACTCTCAAATTGCCACGGCACATTTATCAGCCCCGCTCAGCACGACCATCGTGGTGCACACAAAGCAGCTGTGCGCCATTGGAAGCAGACAGCTGGCAGCACAGAGCTTTTACCTGTGTGGCAACAGAGACACAGAGCACAGCAGCACCAGCCCTCACCTGTACAGGTGCTGCGGCCATGGCCACACTCACTTGGGTCCCACTGCTCCCATGGCCATGACAACGCTGCACGGGACAGCAGTGTCACCTCATGTCTCCTAGGGATGGTGCTCGATTCTTCAGTTTGGGGCATGGTGGGGATGGGCTGACATTTGGGCTCGATGATCTTGGAGACCTTTTCCAACCAACCTCTCCATTCCAAGCCAAGCCATCCTGTGCTTCTATGAATCCAGGCTGCTGGGCGCTGCTCTATCCTCAGTTATTGTACACAGACTCCTCCGTGTTATTTTCTATGAGCTCACAGGCAGTTGGCTGCTCTCCTATTTCTGTCCTTTTCCCATTTCTGGAAGGAATAGCACCAGTGCCACATCAGTGCTGCTGGGTTCCACGCCGCAGGCTGACACAGCACAGCCATGCTTTGGGGCAGTGGGCAGCAGTGCACTCCTACTGCTCACTGAGGACACATTGAGGATCACTTCAGGTGCACAGGTGACATTTGGTGTCATGTGGAGGAAAGACTGCACTGGGTGCACTTCTCAGGTCACCTGGATTTGCTGCCCTTCCCTCTGGTGGCCTATCCAAAAGGGGGCTGGGAGGAAGGAGGGGACACTTTTCAGCAGGGTCTGTGTGATAGGACAAGGGGAAATGGTTTCAAACTAAAAGAGGGGAGAATTGGATGTAAGGAAAAAGTTGTTTACACTGAGGGCGGTGAGGCACTGGCACAGGTTGCCTGGAGAGGTGGTGGGTGACCATCCCTGGGGACACCCACGGTCAGGAGATGGGGCACTGAGCATGGAAACACAGAATGGTTTGAGTAGGAAGGGATCCTTAAAGGCCCAATTTCCCTACAGTGAATTGGAACAGCCACAGCTCCATCGGCTGCTCAGCGCACTTGGCCATAGGAGCAGAGCAGAATATGGGTACAAACTGCCAACAGTTATCTTCAGTGACTGCTTCCATGTGGAGGAAAGGCAAGCAGCAGGACCCCGGCTGTGGCACTCAAGGAAAGGAGTTCACCACTGGAAGATGAGCATTGCCCGGGGGGTGCTGGGATGGATGCCCTCAGGCCGAGCCCTCCATCTCAGACTGGTACGGCTGCAGTGCACTTCAAGGGCAGAAGCACTGCTGCTCCAAAAGCAGAGCCTTTGTCTGCACATCTCGTGCACCAACCCTAAAGCTCCATCACTGCGGCCATCAACCCAGGACAGGCAGATCTTGTCGGGCTGCCCCCGCCACCTGCACCTCCCCAGTGCCCCAGGACCCAGCAGGGACCTGCGTGGAGGTGGGACTGTGGTGCACGTCAGCCCCACCATGGGTCTCACAGGTAACACCTCGCCCCTGGTCCCCAGTGGCTCTCGTAGCATACAGCCCTCCTGCTGACATGGCAGAACCACCCTATCTACCAGTGCACCCACAGTCTGCGTGGGTCTGACCCAGCAGAGGCTCCAGCCCGCTCCCTCGGAGGACAGAACTGGGATCTCTCCCATTTTTGGTCAGGTGAGGCGGGTCAGTGCTTGGACGTGATGATCGCGGAGGTCTTTTCCAACGCTGACGACTCTACTCGGATGCTGTCTTTCCAAGAGAAAAACAGAAAGAACAGATCAGTGAAACAAAGAACAAAACCACCTCAGAGCTATCAGAAACAGAGGTGGTTTCACCTGCTTTTATTGTAATTAGTCCTGGTGCTGCAAGCACCAGTTTTCATTTCCACTGCTGCTTGTTTGCACTTCCTTAAGCAGGTTAACCACTGCATGTCATTGTTCTGGGGATTGTTTTCATTTTGCTTTTTCTGCCCTTATCTGATTTCTCCCTCCCGACACTTACTGCTCTTTTCTGACTTCATTATCTCCTGATTAACAGTCAGTCTGAGCAGTGCTGTGTGGCACTGAGCAGGAACCATCCAGGGGGCTGCAGAAGGATCCTATGGGGCCTTTATAAGCCTGGTGCCCACCTACGACTCATCCAGTCATAGCATCACGGAACCATCACTGGAAAAGCCCCCCGAGATCCCTGAGCCCCACCCAGCCCACCCCACCGTGCCCACTGACTGTGTCCCTCAGTGCCACTTCTCCACCAGGCCCTGCTCTGCCTGGAGTGGTCCCCAGGAGAGGATGGGTGATGTCCTGGGAGACGATGATGATGTTGGATGAGATGATCTTCCAACTTTATACCTCTATGATTCTCTGTCCCAGGAGATGGTGCGTACCCTCCCAGGAGATGATGGAATTGTTCCAGGACATGATGAATACTGTCCTCAGTCTGTCCTAGGAGATAAATAGCAGCTCCTATGGTGGGATCCGAAGTGCTCTGGTGCTGCAGGTTCCAGCCCACCTGACAGTCCCATGTGCCCCCATGAAGGACAGGGACAGGGACAGGGTAGGGGACAGGATGGGGATGAGGATGAGAACAGGGCCAGAGATGGGGATGGGGATGGGGATGGGGACGGGAAGGAGGTACCACTGTGGCCCCACTGCCCAGGTGCTTGCAATCCCTGCTCCCATTGGAGGGGACATTTGGTGGCTTTCAACAATTAAATGTTCTCCAAAGCTGAAGGTATCATGATTGTGAAATTTCTTATAGCCAGCAGAGATCTAATCATGCAGTAATCAGACTGTTAAGCCTCACACCCCAAAGAACACCGAGGCCATTATCTCCTAATTACTTCAGCAAATTTTAATTAGACCAGAATGTATTATCCATAATCCCCCTGCAGAGAAAGCGATGTCCCCACCAGGGAGAAACCTGGGGGGTGCAGGTGCAGCTCAGCACTGCCGATGGAGCAGTGCAATGGGAACTCTCCAAAGCAGCAAACACCGTGACAGCCCCATCTGTCTGTCTGTGTTTATCTGTCAGTTTGTGTATGTACGTCTGTGCCTGTCTGTCTGTCTGTCAGTCAATGAGCAGAGCACAACTGTGGCCACAGCTGCAGGTCTGGGAGTGCAGGAGCTGAGGGTCCTCAAGGGGAGGATGGAAATGTTCAGAAATGAGATGGAGCCACGTGTGATGGAAGTGCAGAGAACCAAACAGCAGCACACGTGCATCAGCAGTGCTGCAATGGCATCAGGAAACAAAGGGAGGGCTGCAGTGCCCCTGACTGATGGCAATGGGATGAGAGCATCCCAGGAGCTCGGTGAAAAAAAGCCCATGAGGACACTGAGACCAAGAGCTGCGGGCAGGAGAAAGGAGCATTCAGTGACACTGAGTTCCCTCAGGGCCGGAAGAGCTCCAGACCCAATCGAGTTAACAAATTAAATTCCTCAACAGATAATGGAATACAAAAAGTGTTATCCAACATATGGAAGGAGAGTTAACTCGGCTCTGTGCCATCCCAGCTCTGTGCCATCCCAGTTCTGTGCCACTCTAGCTCCATGTCACCCCACTCTGTGCCACCCCTGCCTTGGAGATGCCTGCCCAGGGTGGGGGCACACAGGAGGGGCAGAGCTCCGTGGGGCTGAGAAGCAGCAGAGGGTTCAGGTTCAGCACATTATGGGGCAGCAGAGCAGAGGGTCAGCACTGGGCAGATGATCCGAGTTTGGACACAAAGCTGCAGAACCTCACACTGTGCTGAGCGACTCACACATGGCCTCCATCACTCAATCCTTCAGTTTCTGCCTTCATAATTGTTCTCGGATGGGATGGGATGGGATGGGATGGGATGGGATGGGATGGGATGGGATGGGATGGGATGGGATGGGATGGGGGTGAGGATGGGGATGGGGATGGGGGTGAGGATGGGGATGGAAAAGGAGAAGAAGGAGGAGGAGGAGGAGAAGAAGGAGAAGGAGAAGGAGAAGGAGAAGGAGAAGGAGAAGGAGAAGGAGAAGGAGAAGGAGAAGGAGAAGGAGAAGGAGAAGGAGAAGGAGAAGGAGAAGGAGAAGGAGAAGGAGAAGGCACCAGGGCTGTCCCATAGGGCACTGTGTTTATTGGGTCTCGCCCGCTGCAGAGGAAAGGTCTTTCATTACTGGGCAGGTTACTGATTTGATCTGTGCTTTCTGTTTTACACTGTGGTTTATATTTCTCCTTGGGCACAAGCTCTGTTTTGAAAGCCCTGTAAAATATCAGTAGGTGAGCTAACGCAGTGTGCTGGCTGCCCCTACAGCTGACGGGGCACCACACTCATTAACCTTTGCACCATGCTGAGCACACATCTATCCAACTGCCCCTCTCATCACCCTGAGTAGTGCTGCCCGTGGTTGGGGCCACCGTTGGCCAAGAAAATAGGATGTCCCGTGTCCCATCCAGCAATGGGAACCGCCCCGCAGTGGTGCTGCATGGATGGGCGCAGGCACAGCGTGGCCTCGAGTTGCATCAGGGGAGGTTCAGGTTGGGTACTGGGGGGGATTTCTTTTCAGGGCAGTGGTGATGCTCTGGCACAGCAGCTCAGGGAGCTGGGGGGGGGGGGGGGTGCAGCAAAGGGGCTCAGGGATTGAAGACTGAGGTCAGGTGTGAGGCGGGTGAATTTCCCATAGCACTATGGCTGAATTGAAGAGAGCAGGGAATGGCAGGGAGGGAATGAGGAGCTGAAATAAGTGCAGGGTGAAAGAATCTAGTTTCCTAATGAGAGAATTAATTCCAAAATTTGTCTGACCTTGAGAAAGTTGGATGCAGAGAGAAAGTGGATCACCAGAAGCTGCAGCAATTAACAAAATTGCCACTTGTCTGGTGAGAAGGGGAAGGGAGGGGAGGGGAGGGGAGGGGAGGGGAGGGGAGGGGAGGGGAGGGGAGGGGAGGGGAGGGGAGGGGAGGGGAGGGGAGGGGAGGGGAGGGGAGGGGAGGGGAGGGGAGGGGAGGGGAGATCATTACTGTTGGAAAAGCCCTCCGAGATCCCCAAGCCCAACCCCAGCCCACCCCCCCATGCCCACTGCCCACGTCCCTCAGTGCCACATCTCCACAGTTCCTGAACACCCTGGGGATGGTGACCCCAGCACCTCCATGGGCAGCCCGTTCCAATGCACCACCATTCTTTTAGAAAATAAATTTTCCCTGATTTCCACCCTGAACATCTCCTGGCACAGCTTGAAGCCACCACCTCTCCTCCTATCCAGCTTGGCCTCCAGTACTGCAGTTTCTGTAAGCTTTCATCACAAGGAGGGAATTGTGGAGCATCGGCGTGGCTCCAAAGTGCCACAGCCCCATGGAGACCAGCGGGGACACGTCCAGGGGCAGCAGGCAGACCCTCTCTCTCCCTTTTCTGTATAGTGGGGCCACAGCCCTCCTGCCACCACAACCTCCTTCCATTGCCAGCCCGGAGCCACAGCAGCGTGTAGTGGCACAGCGGGGCCCCAGGTAAATCCCCCAGTGCTCCCTGCAAGAGGGGAGCTCAGAGCAGGGCCTGGGCACGGGTCGGCCTCCTGGACGTCACTGTTCTCTGCAGGAATTGCAATTGGGTTGCTAAAACAGGCTGATAGGGATTAGTCACAAAAGCAGCGCATCAGTCCCACAAATCTGCTTAAGCGAAGCGCAGCAGTGAGGGCAAAGCACTAATTGTGCTGGTGAGGGAAGGCTCTGCTTAATCTCCCAAGGACGGAGCCCTTGGGACGCTGCCATGGGGAGGCGGCAGCCGTTCCGGCAGTGCTCTGGGCACGGCTGGATCCAAGCCCTGCTTCCCACTTCTCTGGGTGCTCCCCCCATCCTCTGTGCCCAATGCACAGCTGTCCCTCTGCTGCCCCACAGCTGGCGGCTTCTGGAGATCTCCGAGCAGGAAGAACTCCGGCTTCTCTCCGTGCAACTCAGCGGACCGAAGGGAAGTGCTGGGTGTCCTCATAGCATCCTTCCACCTTCCAAAGCCCATGCTGAGCTGTAGGTGAGCACTCGGTGCAGCACATCCACGGGGTGCAGCAACGCTGTGCACAGCAGTACAAGCAGTGTCTGCTGGGACAAAACAACGATCAGGAACTGCCACGGCTGGTGGTGAGCAGCACAGCCACCGGGAAGCCAACACACCTCCTTGTCCCACACGCTCCCCTGTCCCCCTGATGGATCACAGCTCCATCTATCCCGCGGCTCACTCTGAGAGAGGGAGAAGTGCTGTAATTGGGGGCTGTCCGTGCAGAACATAACCCTGCACACAACTGCAGATAGAAGCCAAGCTGTGTATTGGAAAGAATCTGAATACCTGAGCCTTCTGACAACAGAAAAAAAGATAATTTCCTTTGCATTTGTATTCAGGGCTCATCCGCAGCATTTTCTGTGCTGCCTGACTTCAGACTGGCTGCCCTCCTGGCAGACACGCATTAAGAGGGAACAATAAATTGCAACACGGTTCTTCTGTACCTGGGTACCGGGCAAATTGAAATAACTTTGGAACAAAGCTTTATTTATGAATTTGGAATTGGATTATCAAGTCGTTGGCATAAACAGCGGCAGCGCTGCTTTTTTAAGACCTTCAAGAAATTTCCAGGGAGATGTAATCCCTCCCTCTGACGATCTCCAGACTGTCCCTAATTTCCTAAGCTCCCTGATAACGTTTCTCTGTGCTCATGCTGACGTTAACATTCTTCATACATCAGATCACAATCTTGGAGCTGCAGCACGGCGCTCTGCAGGCTCCGTCCTCTGGTGGAGGGCACTGCAGCTTTGCCCGAAGCCCATCATACAATCATAGAATCCTTAGTGTTGGGAGGGACCTCTGAAGGCCATCCAGTCCAACTCCCCTGCAATGCACAGGGACACCGCAGCTCCATCAGGTTGTCCGGGGCCTGATCCAGCCTTGCCTTGAAAGTCTCCAGGGATGGGAGTCTCCCATCGATGGGAATCTGATCAGGTTTTGTCCAGGGGGCACGAGAGCTCACCCAGCAGGGAAATGGAGTACGAGAGCCACGGTGAGAGCTGAGTGCATAATGCCAGGGGCGGGAGCAGAGCCAGCATGGCGACCCCAGCATCTGGACCAGAGGGAAGGCCCCGCTCAGGAGCCTCATCTGCACTGGGGCAGGCTGGTGTTGCACAGCTGTCAGGGAGGTGGCGGAGTCGCCGTCCATGGAGGTGTTCAGTGGCATGAAGATGTGGCACCAAGGGACGTGGTCAGCAGGCATGGTGGGGCGAGTTGGGGTCGGACTTGGGGGTCTTAGTGGTCTTTTCCAACCTTAACAATTCTCTGATTCTGCGTTGGCTTTCCTTCAAAGCCAGGGACACTGCAAGCTGGGAAGTGGCTTGTAAGCCATGTGAAGTGGTCGCCGTGCCAGTTGATCACCGTGCCCAGCAATCGCCCTGCAAAATGGTCACTGCACCAATTGATCACCATGCCCAGTAGTTGCTGTGCTAATTAATCACTGCACCAATTGATCACCATGCCCAGTGGTTGCTGTGCTAATTAATCACTGCACCAATTGATCACCATGCCCAGTGGTTGCTGTGCTAATTAATCACTGCACCAATTGATCACCATGCCCAGTGGTTGCTGTGCTAATTAATCACTGCACCAATTGATCACCATGCCCAGTGGTTGCTGTGCTAATTAATCACTGCACCAATTGATCACCATGCCCAGTGGTCGCCATGTGAAGTGGCCCCTGTGCTGCCTTCCCCAGGGCACAGCTCAGCACCACATCCCAGCCCGTGCCCTTGAACAAGCACAGAGCCTGCAGCCACAGCTGGGCTGAGCTCTGTGTAAATAATCCACAGAGCTGTTCTGCTGATTGTCTGTTGCCGCTGCCCTACTTAACTGCATCTTTGTGCGAGGCTGCAGATCACGAGGAGGATGCACTGTGCCTCTTCCTGCAGGACCAAGTACAGACTGGACAGAGTGCCACAGCCGCTGCAAATCAACTTTTAGATCTGCTGGGTTTCAAAATCTCACACAATAATGTCTCAGGAAAGGAGTCTGAGTCCATCTGAGGCCCGTGTACCACACTTGAAGCCAATAGAAAATCACCTGGAATGGGGCAATAAATGGTTTGCAGAATGGCAGATCTCTGCTCAGATGCTCTATGAAAGCTGCAGACCCCGGAGATGTGACTGAGCTGACTGGTTCTGAGCCTTTGGCTTTCTTTTAGGTTTGGAATAATTGGACAGGGCTTAAGCTAAGGTCCTACACGTACCACTGATTTCAATCAGTGCTCCAACACAGGAGGAGGATGTGGGTTCTGGAGGAGAGGATCCACAGGCAGCAGCACAGAAGGTTCTCCGGTGGCTCTGGGAGATCCCACTGCTCTCCTTTCTCAGGTGACATCTGACAGGGTGTGAGAGAACAGCTCAGGTTGTTCCAGGGAGGCTTAGAGTGGATATCAGAACTCCTAAACGGAGAGGGGAGGTCAGGCACTGGAACAGGCTGCCCAGGGCTGCGATGGGCTCACCATCCCCAAAGATGTTTAAGAAATGAGCAGATGTGGCACTGAGGGACATGGGTCAGTGATGGGACTTGGTGGGTCAGCTGGGATTTGGTGATCTTGAAGGTTTTTCTAACCTCGATGAGTTTCTTTCAGTGATCTCAGGGGCTTTCCCATGCCAGCTGCTGTAAGCAGGCCTCTGCCACCCGGCTGATGAAACAGCCCTGACTCTAAGAAGCATCATTGAGTGCTTTGACACACCAGGGCCATTTCCCTGCTCTGGGCCTAAGAGTCAGCAGAGGAGTGTGGGACAGGGCCAACAGGCAGCTCTGCGCCATGTCCTTGGGATAGAGGGGACATCGTGCCACAGGGCTGACACCAAGCATAAGGGGCAGCTGCCCTGACACTGCGTCCCTCCGTTGTGGGGGAACAGCACCCAAGGGACTCCATTAATCATCACGTTATGACACACAAGGTGGGTGCCAGCAGCAGCTCAGCCACCCTCTCAGGGCTCAGACGCAGCAATGGGTGGGAGGGGGATTCAGGGTACAGCACTGGGGTGACACAGCACAGGCATTTGCGGCTCACACCGAGCTTTCACATCTCCAAACGTTCTGCTCAGGTGTTCCTGGGTGGCGATGAATTGCTGAACCATGGAACCACAGAACATCCTGAGTTGGAAGGGAACCACAAAGACCATCGAGTCCAACCCCAGGCTCCACACAGAACCACCCCAAATCCAAACCGTACATCTGAGAACATCTTTGCTCTGGTATAAAGTTCTCTAAGCCTTCCTGAGGATGCCGTGGAACACAGAGCAGCCTTGGTGCCCCAGGGCAGGGTCTGGGCTCAAGCCTCTGGCCCACACAGTACCCCCAGCACTGGGGTCCAGAACACGCAAACACTGCTTCCCAAACACTGATCATCGTCAGGGTTGTCAACAACAGTTGAAAGGACTTTGGACTAGATGATCTTGTAGGTCCTTTCCAACCTTGTGACTCCATTCTATGAAAGACCTAACGAGATGTTAACAGGAAAGATGTCAGGGAGATAACAGGCAAAATATTTAATGGGCTACTGCTTTAAAGCACTTAAAGCCTTAACTTTGTGCTCGGCCAAGCACAATTTGCTGTCTGTATAATCTATGCTGGTTGTCCCTGAATGCCTCCCCATGCCTGCTTTGTTTGGGGACAGGGAGCACAGGAGGACACGGCACACTCCTTCCAGGGATGGAGCTGAGGCTGTGTGTTCCACAATCCTCTGCTTCCTCCTCCCTCCCCAGCAAAGGACTGGAGCTTTGCCCACTATTGGGAACACCTCCAGCCACCACAGATTTCCATGGAGGAATCACAGAATCACAGGATGGTTTGGGTTGGAAGGGACCTCAGGGATCACGAAGCTCCAACCCCCCACCACAGGCAGGGCCACCAACCTCCACATCTCACAGCAGCCCAGGCTGCCCAGGGCCCCATCCAACCTGGCCTTGAACACCTCCAGGGATGGACGGGGATCCACAGCCTCTCTGGGCAGCTGTTCCAGCACCTCCCCACTCTCACAGCAAACAACTTCCCCCTGACAGCCAACTGAAATCTGCCTTCCTTGAGCTTCAAACCATTTCCCTTGTCCTGCTGTTATCTCCCCTTTCCAAGAGCTGACTCCCCTCCTGGGCAGTCAGGAGCCCCAAAATCTCACCCCAAACCTGACCAGAGACCACGAAAATCAATTCTGTTTAGATTTGGGGAAAGGGGCACCACGGTGCTCTGACCGTAAGGCCCAGCACTCACAGCCACGTGGCTGAGGACATCACCTGTGCCCCCGCCAGGGCTCAGCGTGGGGGGCTGAGTCCTCAGGGATGTCCCCAAGGCCAGCAGCACCAAAGCACGGCGCTGCACTGCGCAGGGCAGGGCCGAAAGGGGAACGGGGCTGGGAATCCCAGCGGTTGCCGCTCTGCAGCCCTGCTCACCCGCGGGGCTGGAGGAGCGTCACACTCGTGGCACAGGGAAGCAGCTGGCCGTGGGGCCGGGACGCCAGCAGCCCGGGACACGCGTGGAACAGGACGGGCAGAGAGCAGAGCGCAGGCAGGAAATCGCTGAGCTCACATCAGCAGGGCTGGGCGCTTGGGAGGAGCAGCGCGGATGAGGGGAGCGAGCAGCAGAAATCGCGGAGGAGCGCAGGAGGCGCTGAGCGGGGGACAGCGGTGACGGGGCGGGGGGCGGCCAACGGGGGCGGGCGGGGCGGCCCGAGGCGGCGGGTGGGCGCCGGGACCCCGAGCTGGGGGCGCCCGGACCGCGGGCGGGACGACGGGGTCTCCTCCAACCCCGCCATCCCACGTCGGCCCGGACCCGGAACCGCCCGTCCGCCCGAAGCCGCCGCTCTCAGCAGCTCAGCCCGGAGCCCCACCCGCCCCACGCGTGCGCACAACCCCAGCCGCAGGCCGCGCCCCCACCGCCACAAGGCAACTTCCGGCGTTCTCCCCGCCCCTTCCGGTTCCGCCCCGGATAAGCGGCGCCGCGCACCACGCGCGCTCCTTTTCCGCCGCGCTCTCCAAGATGGCGGACACGCAGGTGGGGCCCGCGCGGCGCTGGGCCGCGGGGGCTGCGATCCGCCGGGCCTCGCACGGGGGACTGGGGGAGGGTCGGCTGTGGGGCCGGAGAGGAGCCGCGGGGTGGGTGCTGTCCGTACGGATGGGGCACCGAGCGCTGGGGTGGCGGGGGGAGGCCGCGGGATGGAGGCCGCGGTGGGGTCTCGGAGGGCCCGAGGCCGCCTGTGATGCCGTTTCTCCTCGCCTCAGACCGAACGGGCGTACCAGAAGCAGCCCACGATCTTCCAGAACAAAAAGAGGGCCCTGCTGGGCGAGGGCGGCAAGGAGAAGTTACCCCGCTACTATAAGAACATCGGCCTCGGCTTCAAGACGCCCAAGGAGGTACGGCCTGTGCTGCTGAGCCTGCGGCGCTCCCACAGCCTGCATTTCATGGGCTCGTGAAGTGGGGAGGCTGGAAAGGACCGCGGAGTCTCTCAGTTCCAACCCTGCAGCAGGGACGTCTCCCATTGCTTGTCGCTGGCTGCCTGTGTACGGAGCCGCTCCCCCTCCTGCTTATAGGCTCCTTTTAAGGACTGGAAGGTCGCAGTGAGGTCTCCCCAGGGCGTTTCCTTCTCTGGGCTGAACGCCCCCAGCTCCCTCAGCCCCTCTCCATAGAGAGGTGCTCCATCCTCTGAGCATCTCTGGGCCCACGACCCCATGTCCCTCCTGTGCTGGGGACCCCAGGCCTGGATGCAGTGCTCCATATGGGATCCTTCACGAGGGCAGACACCTCCCTGCCCTCTGCCCCGTCTGTTGGTGCTGCCTGTGGGACTGCTGGCCTTCTGGGCTGTGAATGCACACTGCTGGCTTGTGTCCACGTCATCGACTAGAACCCTTAGTCCTCCACAGAGCTGTTCTCAGTGACTTCCCTCAGCCTGTACTCATGTCTGGGATTGCTCCAACTGATGTGCAGTACTTTGCATTTGGCCTTGTTGAACCTTATTAGCTTCGTGTGGGCTCTTGTCCAGATTCCTTTGGATCCCTTTTGTTGTATCAGCCGCAGCACTCGCAAGTCCTCAGCACCATCACTGAGCCTCTGTGCTGCCAGAGCCGCATGTCCAGACAGTGACCCTGGCTCTGGGCAGCCTGGTCTGCTGGTTGGTGACCCTGCACAGAGCAGGGGGGTTGGAACTGGATGACCATCGTGGTCCTTTTCAACCCAGGCCGTTCTATGATTCTATGACCATCATTTCTCTTGTAGGCCATTGAGGGCACCTACATTGACAAGAAGTGCCCCTTCACTGGTAATGTCTCCATCCGTGGCCGAATCCTGTCAGGTGAGTTGTGCAGCTCCTTCGAGCAGCAGCACCATAACCAAATGATGCCACCAGAGTGGATCATCACACAGAGCCCAGAAGTGTTGATCTGGAGCTGCTGGGAAGCACAGCACCGGTCCTTGAGCTGCACATGATGCCATTCTCACGATGGTCTTCCAAGCCTCATGGTGAAGGGGCTGTGAGGACAAGGCCAAAAGGCTTTGCTGATGCCTGGTACAAGGAGCTGTTGGTGACGTTTCTCTGCAGTGTGGCTGCTGGGTCGGTGCAGTGCAGGCAGTGTTGGCTGTAGGAAGTGACTGGAACTGAGGGGCACTGCCTTCACGTGTTAAATACTTTGCACCGCTGATTTGGGGTACCTTCTCTAGAACTCTCCATTCTCCAGCACTTACAAACAGGTCCCCAGCACATTTTGCTGACGGTCACTGAATGCTTCCACCCGTCACCACCTCCCCTCTGCTCTCACCCCCAGGTGTGGTCACCAAGATGAAGATGCAGCGCACCATCGTCATCCGCCGGGACTACCTGCACTACATCCGCAAGTACAACCGCTTTGAGAAGCGCCACAAGAACATGTCTGTGCACCTCTCCCCCTGCTTCAGGTGTGTCCAGCAGCCCCGCTGCCCCCAGCAGCAGGGCAGAGCTCTGATCCTCGCAGCGCAGGGCTGCAGATGTGCTTGCATGTCTCACAGGCGTGTCTGATCTGTGTGGTGCTCAGCCCAGGTTCTGCTGAAGTGAGTGAGCGCGTCGGGGTGGAAGGGGCGGTTTTATTTCTGCTGCTGACCTGGAACTTGTTTGCTGGTGGTGATGTCTGAACTCACGATGGTCTTCAGAGTCCCTGTTGGTGAAGGGGATGCTGACAATGCCGGTGGCAACTGCTGAACCATCAGACATGTTCCAGCCAGTCTGCCTGTCGTGTTTGTGGAACCACGCAGTGTTACAGTTCTGTAGTTCTTGAGAAAGGAGAAAAAAAAAGAAAGAAAGCTCAGGTGTTTGCAAAGCAAATGCTGAGGGCAGAGGGGGCAGGTTGAGAGGCTGCCATTTCCATCTCGTGCCTGTTTCTGAAGCGTGTACCTGGTGCAGCCCAAATGCCAGCCCAGCTGTGCTGCCCTAAGGAGTGCTTCAGGTCTGTAAGCGACTGGAAGGGAAACTCGTGATGGCTGAAGGGTTTCCCTTCAGGTGCTCAGCACTCATCCTGCTTCTGCGGGAAGCTCGCATCTCATGTCTTCAGTCGATGCTCACGTGGAGTGACAGACCGCTGGCAGCTCAGCGGATGACCGCTTCTATTTCAGCACAGTCATCCCTGCAGCACTTCAGGTTGCACCTCCTTGTTCCGCAGCTCTGATTATGCAAGGTCACTTCTGGTGTGGTTGCACGGCAGCATTTCCGCCATCGTGCACTGCACACATCTGAGCTGCAGAGCAAACAGCTGCAAATTCACCACCTCTGCTGTTGCTTTCTTTGCAGGGATGTGCAGATTGGAGACATTGTCACCGTGGGAGAGTGTCGGCCCCTCAGCAAGACTGTCAGGTTCAACGTCCTCAAAGTCACGAAGGCCGCTGGCACCAAGAAGCAGTTCCAGAAGTTTTAAAGCCAGCATACGGAGCATAATTGGAAAAAATAAAGCTTTTTAAAAATCTTCCTTATGTGTATGGTGTGAAATGAACAGCATAGGAATGCAGCAGCACATGTAAGCACACTGAACTGCAGAAATGGATGGGCGAGTTTCTTGAGGAAGTGTGTGATGGTGTGAAGCAGGCACTGTTCTGGTTTCCTGCTCAGGAGCAATGAAGGTGTGGTGTGGGTGAGGGTCAGGGGATGAGCGTTGTCCCTCTGCCAGTACAAAGGGCAGTTTAGATACGTATTTAATGAGAAAGGTCCACGTGGTGTTTCCACAAAGTTCTGAGCACATTTTGCAAGGGGTGTGGTGTCAGCAGTTGAAGCAAACGAGAATTAGTGCTCAAGAAAATGCTTTTCCTATAGATCTGCCTAGAGGTGGCAGTTGCTTACAGTTGGAGTAGTTACAGGTGTTCTGAGAACTGAATGAGCCCCTCTGTAGGACACGTTCAGAGTGGTGCTCAGTGGCTCTGTTCAGGTGGAGGCGGTGATCAGTGGTGTCCCACAGGGCTCAGTCTTGGCACCGGTGCTCTTCAACACCATCAGTGGTGGGCTCCAGTGCACCCTCAGCTCATTTATTGGTGACACCAAGCTGAGGGGTGCGGTTGACACGTTGGAAGGAAGGGATGGGAAGGAAGCTCCCACCCAGAGGGACCTCAGTCAACGCTAAAGGTGGGCCTGTGTGAACCTTATGAGATTCAACAGCAATGCAAGGTTTGGCACTCGGGTCTGAGTAACAGACTGGGAGGAGAACTCCTTGAGAGCAGCCCTGCAGGGAAGGACCTGTGGGTCCTAGTGGGTGAGAAACTGAACATGAGCCAGCAGTGTGTGCCTGCAGCTTGGAAAGCAAATGGGATCCTGGGCTCCATCAGCAGAGGGGTGGCCAGTAGGGACAGGGAGGTGATCGTCCCCCTCTGCTCTGCTCTTGTGAGGCCCCATCTGCAGCACTGCGTCCAGGGCTGGAGCCCCCAGGACAAGAAAGACAGGGAGCTGTTGGAGAGGGTCCAGAGGAGCCACAAAGATGAGCAGAGGCTGCAGCACCTCCCTACAAAGACAGGCTGAGGGAGCTGGGCTTGTTCAGCATGGAGAAGAGAAGCTGCGGGGTGACCTCAGTGCAGCCTGCAGTACTTAAAAGCGGATTATGAACGGGAGGGGAATCAACTTTTTACAAGTGTAGATACTGGTAGGACAAGGGGGAAGGGGGAAGTTCTTCACAGAGAGAGCGGTGAGGTACTGGAACAGACTGCAGGAGGTTATGGGTGCTCTGCCCCTGGAGGTGCTCGAGACCAGGTTGGATGGGGCTGTGGGCAGCCTGGTCTTGTAGCAGATCTGGAGGTTGGTGGCCCTGCCTGCGGCAGGGGGTTGGAACTCGATGATCCTTGGGGTCCCTTCTAACCCAGGTCGTTCTATGATTCTGTGATCTCTGAAGGTCCCTTCGGATTGAGCCATTCCGTTCCAGCTGTCAGGAATTCTGAGCATGTGGGAAGTGAGGAAAGCAGATGCAGAGGGGCAGTTGAGTTCCCTGAGCCCACAGGCACCCAGTGGGGGTCCATCTGTGCACTTCACAGCACAGTGAGTGGCCGAGCACCCGGAGCAGAAGGGAAGCTCAAGCACAGCCTCAACTGTCTCAACTGCCCCTCCACCCCCTGCGCTGTGCTGGAAGCACAACTGTTGTCTATGTGGTGCTGCTGTGCTGCATGGAGATGCCAAGGCATTTGGGGACCTTGTGCCTTCTGGGGGTGCCGTGGCTGCTTGGGATGCTCTGCTGTGGCCACTTGTGAGGAGGCCCTGCTGCTCAGGGATGCCGTAGAATCGTAGAATCACCAAAACTGTAGAAGACCCCCGAGATCATCCAGTGCAACCATCCACCTACAACCAATATTTTCCCACTAAACCTTTGTACCACATCTACACATTTCTTTAACACCTCTGGGGATGGTGACTCCCCCACCTCCCCGGTCAGCCCGTTCCAGTACCTGAACTCTCTGAGAAGCAATCCTTCCTAATACCCAGCCTGATCCGCCCTTGGTGTAATTTGAGTCCATTCCGCCTTGTTCTTTTGCTGTTATCTGGGAGCAGAGGCCAACCCCTCTCAACACTCCTTTCAGGCAGTTGTACAGAGCCATAAGGTCCCCTCTGAGCCTCTTCTTCTCCAGACTGAACAACCCCATGACACCCACTGCTCCCTGTCCAGCACACCCCTGTCCCCCAAACCGATGATCCCTCCAGGACCCCGATTGCCTTGGGCTCTGTGCCATGCCTCAATCGGAGGGCACACAGTGGAGCTGCTGCCGTGCACTGTTAGCCAGCACTGTTGCTGAACTGCTCAGCTGTGTTTCCTATCCCAGCCCACAGCCCAGCCGGCAGGAAGCACAGGCTTCTGTTAGCCATAGATGGCCATTGGCGGCACAGAAATGAAACTGCGAGCTGCGTGGGGCCGAAAATATGCCAGTGAGTCTTAAGGTGGAGCTTGGCCAGCAAGCAGCAAGTGTGCACCACCCCCAGCCCAGCAATGCAGCCCAGCAATGCACAGAGCTCAGAGCACAGATGTGACAGTCCGGGTACACCCCAATCCCACAGCTATGAACTGGCTGACTCCCTGCTGGTGGGGACGTGGGGATGGAGGCTCTGCATCCATGGGCAGTGCTTGCAGTGCAACAGCTGCTCCTCCCTTACAAACCCTGCGTGCTGCCTTTGTTGGCACCAAGCATCGAGCATCAGCTTGGTGCCACGCAGCCCTAAGGGCCCCACAGCTCCCAGTGGCTGTGGTCAGGGCCTCCACCCTCCCAACCTTCCTCCACATCCCTAATGCAGCCCCAGGCCCGAAGAAACGTCCCTGAGGCCACTGGGACAGGACGCTGCGGCATGGAGGTGCTGTGGCACAGGGCATCTGTGTGAGCATCACACTGTGATCCCACTGCACGGGACACGCAGAGGCACTGCTGTACAAACCTGATGTCCCCATGGGGTACAGAGCCCCACTGCGTGCAGCTCGGCTGTGGGGCTGCAGCGAGGTGTGCTCTGGGCACAGTGCTGGGAGCCTGGCCCCACACGGGCAGGAAATGAGTCAGGGCTGAGCAGGAAGGAAGGCAAGAGGAGACCTGGGCTGCATCATTCCCTGCGCCCCAATGGCCTCCCAGGGAGGGATGAGTCCTGCTGCTGCCTTCCATGGATCCCCGCTGGTCCCTGCACCGTCCCCTCCAGCTCTGCTGTGCTCCATGTCTTTGTCCCCCCTGAGACCCTGGTACATCATCCCACTCCACTCTCCAGTCCCTTACTGCAGAGAGGTGGCTGGGATGGATGCACTGTGCCACACGCGACAGATATGCTGTGTCCTCTCCTCTGTGATCCATCAGAGCTCCTCCTGCCTGGAGGACCCACACAGACAATGCAGTGCCAGCAGCCCTTCCATGCTCACATGTGTGCATGTGGGCACCCGGTTCACTCGGGCATCTCAGCAGACACAGAGATTTGTGCCCAGGGCCCCCCTGCACCCTGCCCATCCCACCACCCCCAGCATCGCCCACCTGCAGGGAAAGTGGAGCACAGCAGGAGCTGCCAGGGCTGTTCCATCTCCACGGGGTTTGGGTGTCAGTCTGTGCATCTCTGCTGGTGGAAGTGGTTTCCAGGACAGAAAAATGAGAAATGCTGCTTGGGCCTAATTTTGGATCCCCACCACCCCCGGAGTGCTGTGCTGTGTGGGGGGAACAGAGCTGCTCAGAGGGCTCCCAGCTCTGCAGGGTGAGGGGAGCCCTGGGCTGTGTGTCTGCTCCCAGCACCTGGACTCCTGACCCCAGCCATGGGCACTGCCTGCAGAACATTCCTGGCTCTGTTCCCCATCTCTGCTCAAACATTGCCCCAGAACCTGCATATCCCAGTGCCACAGGGAACCCAAAACTGTTGGCACTGCTTTGCTGACACCACTGTGCCAGCAGCCTGGTGATGATGGTGTCCTGTGAGCTGCCAACGACCTCACAGCAACAATGTCACTGTGCAGGATTTCTACAGCTGTGTGCATCTTTGGTTTCTTTAATTATCCACTGCATGGATAATTAACACCTACCGGCTCTGCTCTGTAGGAAGAGGCTCTGGTGAACGTTGGGTTGATGGATGTGAGCACTGGGATGTGCTGCTCACTGACTGACACAGGTGCCACATTGAACGGTGTTCTACCAGGAAATTACTGCAGCATATTTTAGCATATTTTAGTAAAGAACCAGAGATGTGATGGGTCTCGTGGAAAGAGCTGCCAGCAGCAGTGGGGCACTCCTCCCAAGGCACAGCCACGTGGGTCCTTCTATTTGTGCACCTGGAATGTCATGGTGGAGAGTGAGAATGCAGGAGGGGATGCCAACGTGGACAGGGTGAATGCTGAAGGCTGTTTGGTGCTGCGGGTGCCTGCAAGGACATCCTCCGGTGCACTGACGTGTACCAAGGGCCAGACAAGGGCAGTTCATTGCTGCTGCCCGTGGTGCCAGCCCAAACACGGTGATGGACACATTGCATCCTCAGTGGCTGCCCTCTGTGTGCATCCAGCCCACAGCGAGCTTGTGGAGTTGCTGATGAAGGATGAGGTGGACAGGTGGGTGCATGGCATCGTGGGCCATGGGGCTGCACTCAGCACCCCGGTCTGCTGAGGGGCAAACACTGACCAAGGGGTGGACAGTGCAGGATGTGCTGGATTCCTGGATGGGAATCACCACAGCACACAGGGCTGGAGCCACCAGCACCAGCATCAACAGGGCCAGCAACCAATGGGCCATGGTGCTGGGCAAAGAGCCAAAGAGCTCATCAATCTGCCCCCCTGCCTCCTCCAGCAGCCACTCAATGGCACAACAGCACCCATGGTGCCAGCCAACTTGCTCAGCCTCACAGTCCCTAAAGCACAACAGGCTCCAGTGACACCCCCCGACACCCCATGCAGGGAAGGTCAAGAAGGGTATTAGGGAAGATTCTTTCTCCCAAAGAGCAGCGATGGGCTGCCCAGGGAGTTGTGGGGATCACTGCCTCTGGGGGTGTTCCACAAGTGGATGCGACACTGAGGGATGTGGTCAGTGAGCACGGTGGGAATGGGTTGGGGATCTTGGAGATCTTTTCCAACCTCAGTGAACCCAAGATTCCATAGCCTCCCCCACCCCCAGCATGATGCAGTGAAGGGAACCCCAGATGGGGTTCCTTCCTCTCCGGCCCCGCAGAGACGGCAGCAGCAGCGCCCTCAACCAGACCCTTTATTACAGAAGGGCTTATACACAGCACAGACACACCTGCCCCCCATGCACCACCCGGCCCCGCGCCCCCACCCTGCCCCACAGCCACCCCACGGAGCGGGGCATTGCATAGAGAGGAGCGGGTGGGTGGCGGGTGACACTGGGGCCACGGGGGCGGCAGGGGGCAGAGCCAGCCCGCCCCACGCCAGGTGGCACCGTCCGGCCCTGCCGTCCCCACGTATCCCCGCGGCCGCCCAGGGCCAGCTCCCGGCAGAACATTCATCCCAAATAAATTAAAAAGGTCCGTGCCCCGCGCGCAGTTAAAAAGCAGCCACCAGGGTCACTCCTCGGGCGGCTCGGAGAGGAACGGGGAGGTGACAGCGTGCGCCTGGGCAATGGCCGCCAGCTCCTTCAGGAACTCGCTGAAGATGACGGCGCAGTACACGGCGTTCTTCACCCGCAGCGCCTCGCTCTGCTTCTCGGCCGAGCCGCGGAACAGCGTGGCTCCCGCCAGCGCCTGCAGCACCGGCCCGTCCCGCACCTGCTGCAGCGCCAGCTGTGCCGCCTGCCGGGCCCGCGTCGGGCTGTTGGTGTGCCGCAGGATCAGCTCGCCCAGCGACGGCTTCCGGCTGCGGGCTGAGGGGCTGCGTCAGCTGAGGGGCCGCGAACGCGAGATGCCGCAGGCACAGCCTGGGACACGGCCCAGGGCAAGGCATGGGGCACGGCACGGAACACGGGGCACAGCCCAGTGCGCGGCCCGGGGTGCTGCGTGGGGCACAACCCGGTGCGTGATGTGAGGCAAAGCCCAGGCTGCACACCGGGCCACGTGCAGCCCCCAGTGCAATGCAGCAAGGGGAAGGCAGAGATGAGTTTGCATGCAGCCCCCTGTGCATTGCTGCTACGGTCTAGGAGCTGTGTGCTGCAATGGAGAAGCAGAACCCAGCCCTGCGAGCAGTGCCACGTGCAGACGGCAGTGCAATGCAGCCCCTAGTGCCATGTAGCATACAGCAGCATGCAAGAGGCAGACCCAAGTCTTGCATGCAGCACCCAGAACAGCACACAGCCCCCGTGCAATGCAATGTGCAGCCCCTGAACTCCGGTGCCACAGCCCATTCACCATGGCAACCCCCAGCCCTCCACACAAAGGGACATGAGCTCCCCGTCTTCTCAGAGCAGCTCCCACACCCCATGTAGCACCATGGGCACCCCCACACACAGTGCACCCTCAGCACCCCCAGCCCCATAGCAGCAGCTCTGTCCCCATCTCACCCAACGTCTCTGAGCGGCGCAGCGCCGGCATGACACCTGGTGCATCAGCCCAGTCCAGCTTGCCACGGGCAATCAGGTACTTCTTGGCCTTGAAGAGCAGCGTGGGGAAGTCCTCCTGGCTGGCAGCAAAGCTTTCAATCTTGTTCTTCACCGAGCCAAGCACCTGCGGGACGGGACATAAAGGATTGGATGGGGTGGATGAGACGGGATGGGACTGGATGGAGGGAAGGAGCGGCGGGCAGCACCACGGACAGCGCCGTCAGCACCACGGATAGCGCCGCCAGCACCACGGACAGCGCCGCCAGCACCCAACCTGCAGCAACGATTTGACGCTGGGCTGGAAGACCATGTTGGTGTTGAGCAGGAAGGAGCGCAGCAGCGGCTGTGGGTAGCAGGCCAGCTGGGCCACCAGCCCCGTCAGCAGGAAGTTCACGTAGAGGGAGTTGTGCAGCATGTTCTCCAGCTTACCGAAGAGCACCGTCATGAAGGGCCCTGTGGGTGGGTGCTAGTGTCAGGGTGTGACCGTGGGATGGGACACAGAAGCATTCCCGTCTGCACCCCATTCAGCCCCACCTGTGAAGGGTTGGCTGTGAGGTGGACCCACAGTGCGTGGTGGGCTGGCCACGGCCTGCGCCAGCGGGTCCAGCGCCCGCACACGGCCCAGTGCCTCCTCGCCCTCAGGCAGAGCCGCGAAGCTGGCGTAGGCCTCCTCCTCCTCATGGGACAGCAGTGGCTCAGGCACGGCAGGCGGCTCAGCCCTGGCCCCGTTCTCCATCTCGGCCTCAATCTCTCGCAGCTCCTGGGTGAAGGCCTCAATACTGACACCCGCCCCGTTGGGTTCAGCTGGTGCCTTGGCCAGCAGCTCCTCCAGCAGTGAGTCCACCGAGCGTGGGGGCTCCCAGCCTGCAGCCTGCGCCCGAGCCCCATTGTGTGCCAGCCCCTCGCCTCGCGGACTCCTGCGCACTTTCTTCACCACCACGTCCCCTTCGGGCCGCCCTGGCTCTGTGTGCCCATGCGCCCCATTCACCAGTGCCCCTGAGTCCCGTGCATCAGGGTTGGGCCCAACAGCGTGGGGCTCGCTGGGGCTGGGAGCCCTCCCTGCCCCCTCCTCAGGTAACCCCCGCTTCTTAGTCCGCGGGGTCGGGGGCCCCGGGGCGCTGTCAGGCAGAGGGGCCACGTCGGGGGTGGTTCCGGGGGCCACAGGTTCCTCGCCATCATAGGGGGCCGACCAGACGCGGCACGCCCACGCACAGCGGTCGATGCTGCGGCGTGCATCCCGCAGGTACTCCAGGTAGTTCCTGTCCAGCTCTGCCACCTCCTCCCAGCGGGCAGCCCGGTGTGCAGGGCTGCCACTCGGTGTGCCAGGGGAGCACGGCACTGTGCCGGCTGCCTCTGGGCCGCCGCTCTGCTGCCGCATGAAGAAAGCGAGGCGTGACGGTGTGGAGGGCCGCGGCACCGGCACTGCCGAGGACGCATCCACGCTGGGGCTGCTCTGCCCTATGGAGAGGAGACAGTGCTCAGCAGTGCAGGGCTGGGGGTGATGCGCTGGGTGATCCTGCAGTGCTGGTGCCGTACCCTTTGCCCATGCCGCATGCTCCTCGTCCCGCTCTGGCAGTGGTACATTCTCAGGGCGGCAGCAGCGTGGGATGAGCGAGAGGAACTTGGCGGCCGTCTTGCCATAGATGTCCAGGTCCCGCACCGCCCGCTTCTGGCTCAGCATGACGTGGCTGCAGGGCAGCAGGTACCTGGTGGGATGCGGGACTGTGAGCGAGGAAGCAATGGGACCGCAGGGCAGGGGCAGCAGGCACCAGCACCGTGCCATTCTGCCCTGTCATTTCAACCCCTATGGGACACGGCCATGCCTATCCCAGTACCAGCATGATGATACCCCTGCCCCACCCCCTACCGCTACCGGACCCCCTGGGTATGTCCCCCATACAAGTCCCTGCATGCCACAGCCATGTCTGATTCTAGTGCCTGCATGGCAACGTCCCAGCCCCATCCCATCCTGCCACTGGATCCTCTGGAGTTGCCACCCTCAGGCCACAGCTGTGCCCATCCAGCACCCACTTGGCGACATCCCAGCCCACTGCCATCCCGCCAATGAACCCCCTGGGGATGCCAACCTCTGGGACACAGCTGTGCCCTTTCCAGCACCCATGGTGACACCTCAGCCCTGTCTCACGCTGCCCATCAGATCGCATGTGCCCCCCGCGGGACACCGCCATGCCCATCCCAGCACCTACGTACCACCATCCCAGCCCCATCCTATCCTACGTCCCATCCTCTTGAGATGCACCCCACGTCCCTGCATGCCACAGCCTCGCTTTATCCCAGTGCCCACAGGGCGATGCCCCATCCCAGCACCGCACAGCAGGGCAGTACCTAAGCACCAGCTGCAGCATCACGTCCTCACAGTTGAGACTGAGCAGCGTCCGGAAGAGGCTCAGGGACACCATGCAAAGCTGGGGATGGAGGAGACATGAGGCAGCTGCACATTTGGGTCCCTGCACACCCTGCCCAACCACTCACCCGCGAGTTGCTGTTGATGCGGCTGACGAGCGTGTCGAGGATGGTGGTGTTGTCGTGGCGGTGCAGCAGCACGAAGCGCAGGAAGGTTTTCAGCAGAGCCGTCTCACTGACGCTGCGCAGGAACAGGTCCAGGTAGGCGGTGCTGGCGATCATCTCCTCGATGGAGGTCTGCATGGGGAGCAGCAGCTGGAAGCGCTCCGGGTGCACCGCAGCGTGTCCCACGGCACCACTGGTGGGATGCCCCTACCTTGTGCAGCGCCGGTCCCATGACGGGCACCAGGAACCCGTTGTGCACGTAATCCACCAACTGCTTCTGCACCAGCGGGTGGGCGACCTGCAGGGCACACAGGTCAGGGCTGCCCGTGCCGGCCTGCGTCACCCCGCGTCACCGAGAGCCCCACCTGGATGACGGCGTTACAGAATTCCAATGAGTTCATGAAGAGCACAAGGGAGGAGACCCCGATCCAGTCCTCGCGGCGCAGGCAGTGCCAGTCGTCCCCGCGCACCTCGATCTTGCGGGGCAGCGAGGAGTACAGCGCACTCAACCCCGTGGCCAAGACCTGTGGGTACAAGCACTGAGCGTGGTCCTGGGGCACGCAACACCCAGCAGCTCCAGCACCCCACCGGCCGTACCGGGCAGAAGTAGGAATTGTCGGTGATGGACTTGGCGACGGCGTGGTTGCTGGCCGACATGGCCATGATGAGCAGCAGCGCATCGCGGGCCTGCTGCCCCAGCACGCCCTCATGGTGGATGAAAGGGATGAGGAGGGAGAAGATGATGAGGTTGGCAGGGCCCTGGTCGGTGTGACTGTGAAAGAAGAGCTCCAGGATGGCGGGCTCTTTGGCCACCGAGACGCAGAGCTGGTTGAGCAGCAGCACCAGGCTGTTCTCCAGCGGCGCGGAGCTGGGCTCGGCGCAGAGGCTGAGCAGGCGCAGCAGCGGCGTGAGCACGGCGCGGTGCCGCAGGAGGGGCTGCCGGGCCTGGCTGATGAGCATCTCATACAGCTTCAGCTGCTCCACCTTGCGCTCCTCGCCAAAGTCGCCCTGCAGGTGCCAGCCCAGCAGCCGCTCCAGCAGATTCTCGGCCACCACAAACTCCAGGATGGGCCCCGCGTTGGCCTCGCCGCGCGGCCGGTCCTCGGCCAGCAGGTTGAGCAGCTGGTAGGTGTTGTTCCGCACCGCGCTCAGGTCGTCGGGGGCTGGCGCGCAGCCGCGGCGCTCCAGGATGCGCAGCACCTGCAGGCAGAGCTCTCAGCACCCACCTGAGGGTCGCCCCGCGCCCACCGCCCGGCACCGGCTCACCTGCGCCCAGTGGTTCTTGAAGACCATCAGGCAGGTCTCGGGGTCGGCGGTGACGGGGCTCTGCAGGCTGGCGCTGCGGGCAGCACGCTGCCCAACCCCACGCGGGGTCAGTTTGCTCAGCCAGCTCATCCTCTCCATGGGGACGCAGCGGGGGCACGGCTCAGGGGCAGCGCTGTGATGCCCCGCAGGCCCGGCCCGATCCGATGGCTGTGCGGTGCCGTCTGGGCACGGGGCAGTGGGCAGCGAGCAGGGCCACACACTCCATGCTGCTGGGCTGTGGGGAGCGCATTCAGCACAGGGAAGGGGCAGCGGCACCATCCCAGCACCATCTGGCATCATCACAGCACCACCCCAGCACCGTACCGGTACCACCCCAGAACCATCCGGGCACCATTTCAACAGCCCTCCAGCACTGTGCCAGCACCACCCTACAACCACCCCTGTACATCCCAGCACCATTCTGACACCGCCCCAGCACCCCCCCAGCACTGCTCCTGCCTCAGCGCAGCCCCGTGCTGCACCCAACCTCCTGCAGGCAGCTCCGGGGGTGGCACTGCTCCATGGGTGCCTCCGTGGGGAGGGACTGAGAGCCACAACTCCCACGCCATGAGTCACACATCGTGACCCCGGGCACAGCTGAGGGTGAGGGCAAGGGCGAAGGAACTGCTGCTGCCACACTGGTATGGGGATGGGCATGGAGCCTGGCCATCAGGCCTCGTGCACACCCACCCCCACGCACAGCCCAGAGTGACAGAGCCAGAAGGAGCAACCCCAGAGCCAGGAGGGCAGGGGATGTCACCCACCTGTGAGAGAGACCTCACGGGCACAGCTGGAACCCAGCAGCACCACCGTATCCCAGCGCAGGGCAATGGATGAGAGGGCTCTGAGCAGCACCAAGGGGAAGGGGGTCCCAGAGATGCCTCTGCTGGAGGCACCAGGAAGGAGAGGCTGCTGGGAGCCGGGGCAGGACAGGAGCTGAGATGGACAAGGAAGTGTGGAGTGGAGGAGGGCTGTGACACAGCGCTGCTCCACACCCAGAGCTGCACTTTGAACCAGGAGCTGAGCGTGGGGCCAAACGAGGGCATCACGAGAGCGGCGCTGGGCACAGGGAGCAGCCACGGCCCAGCAACCCGGCCCAGATCCCTGTGTGCTCAACGCCTGCACGGGACTGAAGGTGTGGGGCCCAATCCCTGCCCCTGGGATCCTCTGTCCCACAGCCCCCATCACCCGGGGCTCAGGGTGCCAGCACGGCCCTGCAGGGCACGGGGTGGCAGTCAGGGTCAGCACTGAGCCCCCCCAGCGCCCACCGTGCCCAAAAGACACCCTGCGCCCGTCTGTGATTCGGAGGCAGTGGGAGCAGGGGTGGGAGGGAGGCACAGGGCTGACACCCAGGGCTGGCACGAAAGCAGCCGTTCAGGAAACCCCAAAGCACAAAAGGGGAAGGGAGCAGCGGAACCCGGGGCCGCGGAGCAGCTCCACAGCCCCGGTACGGCAGCACCGCGGAGCTGCACCGGTTCCAACCCGGCACGGCGGGGGTGTCACCGCGCCCGGCGTATTTTGGGCAGCTCGCAGATGTATTTATACCACGCGGCGAGGAGCTCCCGTTGCACCGCAGCTGCGGGTGCTAAAGTTAGAGACGGAGAAAGCGGCTCCCACAGCACCGCCGGCACCGGGACGGCGCGGCGCCGTGCCACGAGATGGGGATGACGGCACGGAACCCGACCGACCCCAGCGCTCCTCCACGGCCCCATTTGGGCCGATGGCACCGCAGGAACCCAACGCGGACCGGAGACGCAAAGGAAGCGGTGTGGGTGGGGAACGGCCGCCGGCCCACGTGGCACCGGGCGGCACCGGGTGCCGTGCGCGGTCGCAGCCATCCCGATCTCACGGCCACGGGGCACGGAGTGGGGGAGGGAGGGGGCGGGAATCGCACGGGGTGGCCCGGACCCCGCAAACGGCAATAGGGAGAGGAGGCGGGCGCGGGGACGGACGCACCGCACGGCCGCGGAGCCGCCGCACCGACAACGGGCGGGAACCGCCCCGGCCCGCCCCGTACCTGGGGGTGAAGGTCGCGCCGTCGGCCGTCAGCGCCGTTCCTGCGGGGGGGGGGAGAGCGGCGCTGAGCCCGACTCGGGGCCGAACCCCCCCCTCGGGACCCCCCGGCTCCGCCCCGCTCCGCCCCCGCGGCCCCGCCGCACCCCGCGCCCCCGCCAAGGGCACGGCGCGACCCCCCCGCCCCCGCCGCCTCCCGCCCCGAGGCCCCGCCCCGCCCCGTTCCCGCCCGCCCCGCGCTCTCCCCCCCCCGCCGCCCGCCCCGTTCTCACCGGCCGCCCCCGCCGAGGGCCCCGCGCGCCCGCCGCCATCTTCGCGCCGCCGCCCCACGCACCGCGCGCACCGCCCCGCCCCGCGGCCCCGCCCTGAGCACCGGAGGGGGCGGGGCCTGAGGGGAGGGGGCGGGGCCGCGCGGGGAGACTGCGCGCTCATTGGCTGCGGCGAGAACGGGGCGGGGGCGCGGGCGCGGCCTGGAGGCGGGCGTGGCGGTGCGGGATGCGGGCGGGGCTGCGCGGAGCCCGGGGCCGGAGCGGGGCGTGCGGGGCGCCGTGCGGGGCAGCGGCCGGCAGCGCGACCACCGCGTCGCTGAGAACCGCGGGCCACGGGAGGAGGTCCCGCTCCGAGGACGGCCCTGCACCGGGCATCGGGGATCCGTCCCCCCGCGATGCCCCGCGCCCCACGCCCGCACCCCGTGGCGCAGCCCCGCCCCGTCCCCGCACGCCGCCCCCACGGCCCCGGGGACCGCCCGTTGCCGGGAGCCGCCCGCAGCCGCGATCGCGGCGCCGCGCTCTGCGGGAGGCTGCGGGACCCCCCGGCCCCGCCTGACCATGCGCGGCCTCGGCGCGGTGCTGTCCCGCCGCTGGGATTCCGCCGAGCCCGGCACCAACACCGGACGCGGACAGCGGTGAGCCGGGCTCCCCTTTCCCCGCCACGAGGTGGGGCGGGAGGGCGCAGCATCTCAGTGCGATGTCGGCGCCCCGACCGCCCCGCTCCCCCCACCCCGCAGCACCGCCGAAGCCCGGGGATGCATCCTGGACCCCTCCGGGGAGCGCTACTACTGGTGGCTGAGCGCCATGGCGCTGCCCGTGCTGTACAATTGGGTCGTGATCATCTGCAGGTGCGGCGCGGGGCTGGGGGAGGTGGGATGCGGGGAGGGAACGGCCCGGTGACGCCGCCGGCTGGGCCAGGTGCTGCTTCACGGAGGTGCAGGAGCGGCACGCAGCGCTGTGGCTGAGCCTGGATTGTGTCTGCGATGCGCTGTACCTGCTGGACATCAGCGTGCGTCTGAACACCGGTCAGTGTCCGCACAGCTGCACACGCTTGGAACGTGATACACATAGCCTGCAGGCACAGCTATTGCCGGGCAGGGGGAGAGGGACCCACCTTCCAAGCCCCCCCAGCACCCCATGGCAATGTGCAGCACCCAGGATCCCTCTGCCCTCACCTCCCCCTCATGGCACAGCATCACATCAGAGCCCTTCAACCCCTCCAGTCACAATCACCCTGTAAACAGCTGTTTCCCCTCCTGTTTATACTTGAAGGGAGCAAGCAAACAGGAGGGGGAACGGCTGTTTGTGAGGGCGGATGGTGACAGGACAAGGGGAATGGTTTTAAAGTGAGCCAGGGGAGGTTTGGGTTGGATATGAGGAGGAAGTTTTTCATGCAGAGGGTGGTGAGGCAGTGGAACAGGTTGCCCAAGGAGGCTGTGGATGCCCCATCCCTGCAGGCATTCAAGGCCAGGCTGGATGTGGCTCTGGGCAGCCTGGGCTGCTGGTTGGCGACCTGCACACAGCAGGGGGTTGGAGCTGGGTGAGCACTGTGCTCCTTTGCAACCCAGACCATTCTGTGATTCTATGATTCAGTCCCCCGTCACACCAGCCCATGATCCTCCCACTCCCATCCCCACCGCCAGCCACGGACCCCCCCATCCTTCTGAGCATCCCCAGCCAGGTGCTGCCTGCAGGGTTCCTGGAGGAGGGCATCCTGGTGCTGGATCGGAAGCGCATCCGGCGCCGCTACCTGCGCTCCAGCAGCTTCCTATGGGACGTGGCCTCAGTGCTGCCCATGGAGCTGCTGTGCCTGCGCCTGCGCTCAGCCCTGCGTTCCAACCGCTGCCTGCGTGCCCCGCGGCTCTTCGAAGCCTTCGAGCGCCGGGAGACACGCACAGCTCACCCCCACGCCTTCCGCATCGCCAAGCTGATGCTCTACGTCTTGGTGGCCATCCATTGGAACGCCTGCCTCTACTTCGCGCTGTCCGTGCACCTGGGGCTGGGCTCTGATACGTGGGTGCACCCCAACGGGAGCCGGCCCGGCTTTGCACGCCCACTGCGGCAATACCTGCACAGCTTCTACATCTCCACCCTCATCCTCACCACCGTGGGTGACACGCCGGAGCCGTGCCGCGAGGAGGAGTTCCTTTTCGTGACGGCCGGCTTCCTGCTGGCCGTGCTGGGCTTCGCCACCATCATGGGCAGCATGAGCTCCGTCATCGCCGACATGAGCGCGGCCGACGCCTCCTTCTACCCGGAGCACGGCCCGGTGCGGCGCTTCCTGCGGGCTCACGGCGTGGCAGAGCGGTTGGTGAGACGCGTGGCCGCGTGGCACGAGCACCTGCGTGCGCAGCGCAAGCTGGCGGAGGAACACGTCGTGCTGCGGCACCTGCCCGAGAGGTTGCGTGCCGAGGTGGCCGCCGGCGTGCATCTACCAGCACTGAGCAAGGTGAGGCTGTTCCAGAGCTGTGAGCGCGGCGTGTTGGAGGCGTTGGTGCTGCGACTGCGCCCTCAGGTCTTTGGGCCTGGAGAGTTCGTCTGCCGGCGCGGCGACGTGGGCCGTGAGATGTATTTCATCCGAGAGGGGCGGCTGGAGGTGCTGGGAGCTGACGGTGTGACGCAGCTCGCCGTGCTGGGAGAGGGGCTCTACTTCGGAGAGATCAGCCTCATCAACATCCCCGGTGAGCTCCTGCCAGGCCCCCAGGTTGCCATCCCCACAGTACCACCCCTGTGGTGTCATCCCCGTGGTGCCATCCCTTCAGTTCCATCCCCTTGGTGCCATCTCCTCATTGCCATTCCAACAGTACCATCCCCACAGTTCCATCTCCATAATACCATCCCCACAATGCCATCCCTTCGGTTCCATTCCCATGGTGCCTTCCCCACAGTGCCATCCCTTCAGTTCCATCCCCTCGATGCCATCCCCATGAAGCCATCCCCCCAGTGCCATCCCCTGAGTGCCATCCCCTCAGTTCCATCCCCACAGTTCCATCCCCACTATGCCAGTCCCCAAGCTGCTGTTCCTGTTCCACCCTCCCACCCCCATGTCCCGCTGGTGCCGGCAGAGTCTGAGCACAGGATGGAGCCAGGGCACATTTTGGTGAGCACGGCTGGTCCTGGTGCTGCCCTGGTGCCATCCCTGCCCCGTGTGCCACCACCACCCCACCCTAACCATAGCAACGCACCCTCAGGGAACCGCTCGGGGAACCGGCGCACAGCTGACATCCGCAGCATCGGCTACTCAGACCTCTTCTGCCTGGCCAAGGAGGACCTGGCGGAGGTACTGACTGAATTCCCCACTGCCCGAGTGCTGCTGGAGGCCAAGGGCCGTGAGATCCTGCTGCGTATGGACAAGCTGGATGTGAACGCGGAGGCGGCGGCGGCAGCAGCTCGGGAGGAGGCTGAGCGGCGAGCGCAGGTGCTGGAGGCGGCGTTGGAGGCTCTGCAGACACGAACGGCGCGGCTGCTGGCACAGCTGGAGTCCAGTGCCCTCAAACTGGCACTGCGCATCGGGCGCCTGGAGAGCAGGGCGCAGCAGCGTGGCAAGTGGGGACAGGGGAAGGGCAGGAAGAGGAGTCCCAGCAGGCTGCAGTGTGCCGCAGGGGGAGGGGAGCCTGAGGGGCGACCCACCAGGGCACAAAATCCCACTAAGGCGCAGGGTCCCACTAGTGTCCAGAGTCCCAGGGGGGTACAGGGTCCCACCACAGCACGAGGTCCCATTGGCATAGCAGGTCCCACAGGGACACGTAGACCCACCAGGGCACGGGGTCCCACCTGGGCACGGGGTTCCACTGGTGTAGGGGGTCCCATTGGCACACGAGGTCCCACTGGTGCAGGGGGTCCCACCAGGGGTCGGGGTCCCACTGGTGTAGGGGGTCCCATTGGCACACGAGGTCCCACTGGTGTAGGGGGTCCCACCAGGGGTCGGGGTCCCACTGGTGTAGGGGGTCTCATTGGCACACGAGGTCCCACTGGTGCTTGGGCTCCCTCTGGTGCACGAGGTCCCACTGGCACACGAGGTCCTACTGGTGTAGGGGGTCCCAGCAGGGGTCAGGATCCCACAGGGGCACGGGGCACACAGCCCAGAGGCCGCTGGCGCTGAGGATCAGGGATCTGCCTGGCTGCTGAGTGTGCAATAGCAGTGACAGTCGGTGCTTTGTGACAGCCGTTGCTAGGTAACAATGACAACAGTTGCTAGGTAACCGTGACAACAACCGCTAGGTGATGGTGACAATAGTTGCTATGTAGCAATAACACCAGTTGCTAAGCAACAGCAGTGGTTGTTGGTGAACGAGGAGCGTGGCATTGTAACGGGGATAGGAGATGTAGGGATGGGGCAGGATGCAGAGCAGGAGGGGGGGGGGGGCACAGGGCTGTGCCTGGGGCACAGGAGGTGAGGACTGGGGGCTCTCAGCACAGCAGAAACAGGGACTGCGTTGGTCAGAGTGGGGTGGGGATGGGATGGAGATGAAGATGGGGACAGGGATAGGGATGGGACGGTGATAGGGAAAGGGGCACAGGGGCAGACTGAGATGGGGGTGGGACGGGAATGGAGCAGGACAGGAGGGGACAAGAAATGGCAGAGAGGGAGGTGAGAGGGATGGGGATGAGGGTATGAACAGTGTTGGAACAGAAATGGGGAGGGGAACAGGAACAGAGGTTTGGATAAGGCTAAGGAGGGAATGGTAGGGGACAGAGACGGGGATAAGAACAAGAGTAGGACCGGGATAGGAAGGGGAAGGGGACAGAGGAGAAGGGCAGCCTAGAGTGGAGACGGGATAGAAATGGGTACAGGGAAGGAAAGGGAAGGGACAAGGATGGGTTGAGAACAAGGACAGAGATAGTGATAGAGATAGGAGAGGAATGGGAATGGGTATAGGAAGGGATGTAGACAGGGTTGGAACAGGTGTGGGACATGAATGGGAATGGGGACAGCAACGGGGATGGGATCGGGTGGGACAGGGGAGGCGGGAAGAGGGACCGAGACAAGGATGGGGACGGGGATAAGGGCGGGAACCACGGGTGACCCAGGGTGAGGATGGGACAGGGATGGGGAAGGGGATGAGCGAGAGGGTGGGAAAAGGAGAGGACAAGAGAGGAAGGGAACAGGGACGAGATGGCATGAGGACAGGGATGGTTCTGGGAACGGAGGGACCGGGGTAAGGCCGGGACGGATCCCCGCAGCCCCGGACGCGGCAGCAGAGGGAGCGGCCTCGCACCCCCGGGGACCCCGGCGCGGCCCCGGCTGGGAGCGGCCCAGCTGCAGCAAACAGAGTGGGGGAGCTGCGCAAACAGCGGCGGGAGCGGCGGGCGGCGGCTGCTCGGGCACGGGGGAATGCTGCGGGGAGCGGCCGGGGGGCTCCGGCGGGGCGGGAAGCTCAGACCCCCTCGAGTCCCTCGAACCTCGGCTCTGGATCCGGCTCCGGTCCGGCCCCGCCGCCCCCTCCCCCTCCGGTCTCCCTTCACCTCCCCCCACCGCCCCCGGCCCCGCCCCGCCCCGCTCCCCTCCGCCGGCGCCGCCTCCGCTCACTCTCTCCGTGGCTCCGAAACGCGCGAGGCGGCGCGGAGCGGAGCGGTCCTGGCGGAGCCCCCCGGTGCCGTCCCCGGTGCAGCCGAGGAGGGCGCGATGGGCGCGGGGCGGCTCTGAGGGCTCCGCCATGGACCCGAGGCGACTGAACGAGTCCCTGCAGGAGCTGCTCTGCCGCCCCGGGAACGGTACCGGCTCCGCCAACGGCACCGGGACCGGCCTCACCTGGAACGGCTCCGCCTGCGACCTCCTCCGCAGGGGCCTCCGGGGGCCGCCGGCGCCCAAAGGTGAGAGCGGAGCGGGCGGGACGGGACGGGACGGGACGGGGCGCACCGCGGGGCCGCGCACGGCAGCCGCTCCCTCCCGGTGCGCCGCGTCCCCAGCATCAGCCGGTGCTCAGCGCACGGCGGTCCCGGTGTGGGCTCGGACTGCGCGGGGGCAGCGAGCGTCCCGAGTGGAGGCGGGAGGGAAGCCCGGAACCCCAGGGATCCCCCCGCTCCATCGCCCCATCGCACTGCCCGCGCACGGGGATGCCAGCGCCGGGTGATGCCCGCGCCGGACCGCTCCGCTCCCGGTGACGGCGGCCGCGGGCGCGTCCGAGGGAGGAGCGGGACTCGGGACAGGCAGGGTTCGGCCTCGGGGAGCGGGGCGGCACCGCGTTTCCGCCGCCCGCCCGCTGTCCCCGTGCTGGAGCTCGGCCCGCGTGGCACCGCGTCCTGGCACCGCGTGCGCCGCAGGGACGGCCGCAGGAGCTCCCGGGCACAGCGCAGGGCTGGCACGTGGAGCCGATCCCGGGCGCGCCGCGCTGCCCGTGACCGTGCACCCGCAGAGCTGGACCTGACGGTGCGCGTCCTGCTGTACGCGCTGATCTTCGTGCTGAGCGTCTGCGGGAACGCCCTGGTGGTGGCCGTGCTGCTCCTCAACCGCCGCCTGCGCACCGTCACCAACTCTTTCCTGCTGTCCCTGGCGCTCAGCGACCTGATGCTGGCGCTCTGCTGCATGCCCTTCACCCTCATCCCCAACCTCATGGGCACCTTCATCTTCGGAGAGGCCGTCTGCAAGTTGATGGCCTACCTGATGGGTACGACGCGGGTCGGGGGCCGTGCGCTGCGCCGCGCTGCGCCGCCGCTCACCCTTCGCTGCCCGCAGGCGTCTCCGTCTCGGTCTCCACCTTCAGCCTGGTGGCCATCGCCATCGAGCGGTACAGCGCCATCTGCAACCCGCTGCAGTCCCGCGTGTGGCAGACGCGCTCGCACGCCTGCCGGGTGATCGCCAGCACCTGGCTCTTCTCAGCGCTGCTCATGTTGCCCTACGCCGTGTACAGCACCACGCGGCTGCTGCCCGTGCCCGGCGCCCGCCCGCCCCTCAGCCAGTGCACTCACGCCTGGCCCAGCGAGCACGTGAGGCAGGCATGGTGAGTGGGGGGCAACGCACGGCGTGGGGAGGGCGAGGGCTGCCGAGCGACGGGCGCTGGAATTCCAGGTATGTCCTGCTGCTCCTCGTTCTCTTCTTCATTCCGGGCGTGGTGATGATCGTGGCTTATGGGCTCATCTCCCGCGAGCTGTACCGAGGGATCCGCTTTGAGCTGGACATCAAGGGGGAAGCAGCAGGTGAGGCTCTGGGAAATGAGGAGCCACGCAGCTCTGATCAGTGCCTTCATCCCAGGGCAAGCAGCGGGGCTGAGCACCGTACCAGGTCCCTTTGCCAAGGCCCTTTCTGATATCCACACCGTGTCGGTGGAGGCCACGCCGCTCCGTGCCCGATGCCATGCGCAGTGCTGCGCTCGGTGCCATGCGCGGTGCTGTGCCCGGTGCCACGATGTCTTGTGCCACCTGGGTTCTGATGCTGCCAGATCCGTGACCGCGCCTCTCCCGCCCGCAGCGCAGCGCAGCACAGACCCATTGCCCACCTGTGACGAGGGTGACGGCTGCTACCTGCAGCTCTCCCGGCCGGGCGCTGCGCTGGAGCTGCGGGCGCTGGGCACGGCGGGGGCACAGCAGGAGCGGGCGCGCATCAACAGCTCAGAGGCGAAGCTGGTGGCCAAACGGCGCGTGATCCGCATGCTGGTGGTCATCGTGGCCATGTTCTTCCTCTGCTGGCTGCCCATCTTTGCGGCCAACACGTGGCGTGCCTTCGCGCCGCGGGCGGCCCAGCGCGCGCTCTCGGGGACGCCCATCTCCTTCATCCACCTGCTGTCCTACACCTCGGCCTGCGCCAACCCGCTCATCTACTGCTTCATGAACCGCCGCTTCCGCACCGCCTTCCTGGGCACCTGCGCCGGCTGCCGCCGTGCCTGCCCGCGCCGCGCGCCCGACGAGGACGTGGCCAATGCCAACGCATCGCTCTCCAAGTTCAGCTACACCACCGTCAGCAGCCTCGGCCCCCCCTGAACCCGCCCGGCCCCGCACCGCCCCCCCACGACAATCCGCTCGTGCCCCGGCGCAGCCCCGCGGTCATCCCTGCCTCCTCCGCGCCCCGGTGCCGCCCCGCACGCGGTGCCCGTGGGCTCCGTGTTGAGGTGCCCGTGCGTGGGGAGGCGAGGAGATGCGGGACGGGCACAGGAGGCGGGGACGGGGCCGGCGGTGGCTTCGCACTGCCTTCACCCTTCCCGTGGGGGGCCGCGGGGCAGGGCCGGAGGTGGGGCGACGAGGGGAAAATGCCGCTCCCCGGTTTCACCGCTCCGGCCGCAATAAAGCCTTGGTCTGGTGCCGCCTGCTGCGCTTCTTCTGCCCCGCACCGGTACCGAGTCCCGCACAGCGGGGACCGGACCGGACCGGCACGGAGAGGTGCGGCGCGGTTGGGTCATTCCCGGAGCCACGAGCGGTGCTGCGGTCTCCCCTGGCGGGCGCAATCAGCTCCACAGCGCACAGCGCTGACCGCAGACACGCGCAGCTGTGCGGGTTCGCACGGCCGTGCCCGCTCGGTGCGCACACAGCCGCGGCGCAGCAGCACAGCGCTGCGGACAAACGCGCACATCTGGGCTTAACACAACCGCGCTCGGCACTCGTGCACGTTCACAGCGCCCCGATGGGATCCGCATCCCGCAGTGCTGTTTGCAGCCTTCTCCCCTATGAACGGGGCTGCATCTCTCGCAGTGCCCAGCAGGACTCGTCCCACACCGAGCCCTATAGGACTCCATCTCCCACAGTTCCCCAGTGGGACTCCATTGCCCACGGTGACCGGCAGAACTTCATTTCCCATAGTCACAGAATCACAGAATGGCCAGGGTTGGAAGGGACCTCAAGGATCACAAAGCTCCAACCCCCCACCACACGCAGGGCCACCAACCTCCACATCTCACAGCAGCCCAGGCTGCCCAGGGCCCCATCCAACCTGGTCTTGAACACCTCCAGGGATGGACGGGGATCCACAGCCTCTCTGGGCAGCTGTTCCAGCACCTCACCACTCTCTCTCTGTAAAGAACTTCCCCTGACATCCAACCTCAATCTGCCCTCCCTCAACTTCAAACCATTTCCCCTTGTCCTGCTGTTATTTCCCCTTCCCAAGAGTTGATTCCCCTCCTGTTTGTAGGCTCCCTAATAGGGCTCCCCACTGGGATTCCATTTTCCACAACGCCCCAGTGAGATTCCATCTCCTACCCTGATCAATGGGACTCCACCTCCACAAATGCCCCATAGAAGACACTGTCTCCCATTGTCCCCCAATGGGACTCCCCTTCCCTCACGGACCAATAGGACTCCATCTCTCAGAGGGCCCCGACACGACTCCATCTCTGATCTTGACCAAATGGGACTCCAGCTGGATCCACGCAGATCTGTGATGAGTGGTGACCCCCAGGGGTCGGTGCTGGGACTGATACTCTTTAATATCTTCATCAATGACATCACAGAATCACAGAATTGCTCAGGTAGGAAAAGACCTTAAAGATCATCAAGTCCAACTTCAACCCAACCATACTTCCCTAACGTCGACAGTGGGGTTGGTGCACCCTCAGCAGTTTGCTGATGACCCCGAGCTGTGGGGTGCAGTGACACAGCAGAGGGACGGGATGCCATCCAGAGGGACACAGACAGGCTGACAGAGGGGCCAGGTGAACCTCATCAGGTTCAGCAAATCCAAGTGCAAGGTCTGCACCTGGGCTAAGGCAACCCCCATTAGCACTACAAGCTGGGGGATGAAAGGATTGAGCGCAGCCCTACCAAAAGAGGCCTGGGATGCTGATGGATGGAAGCTGGGCATGAGCCAGCACTGTGCCCTCACAGCCCAGAAGGCCAACTGCACCCTGGGCTGCAGCAGCAAAAGAAGAGCGACCAGCAGGTCAGGGAGGTGATCCTCCCCTCTGCTCTGTGCTGTGGGGCCTCACCTGGAGCACTGCGTCCAGATGTGGAGTCCTCAGTGCAGGAGAGACATGGAGCTGTGGGAGAGCATCCAGAGGAGGGCCACAAAAATGATCCCAGAACAGCTGAGAGCTGGGGCTGTGCAGATGGAGAGGAGAAGGGCAGGCTGCGAGGTGAGCTGAGAGCAGCCGGTCAGAATCTAAAGGGGGCGACAGGAAAGAAGGGGACAGGCTCTTGAGCGGGGTCTGTGCTGGCAGAACAAGGGGAAATGGCTTCACGCTCAAAGAGGGGAGACTTAGGTTGGGTGTAAGGAAAAAGTCTGTTACAGTGAGGGTGGTGAGCACTGAACAGGCTGCCCAGAGATGTGGTGGATGCTCCATCCCTGGAGACTTTCCAGGCAAGGCTGGATCAGGCCCTGGACAACCTGATGGAGCTGTGGTGTCCCTGTTAAATGCAGGGCAGTCGGACCATATGACCCTTAAAAGTCCCTTCCAGCTCTGAGGATTCTGTGATTCTATGATTCCACTTCCCATAGTGCCCAGTGGGACTCCATCTCTCCGAATCCACCAACAAGACTCCATCTCCAAAATGCCCAACAGGACTCCATGTCCCTCAGTCCCCAAACAGGATTCTACATCCCATAATTACCAGCGGGACTCCCGCTCCCACAATGGCCAATAGGACCCCATCTCTCACACGGCCCCAGTACAGCTCCACCTCTGACCTCTCATAGCGCCCAATGGACCTCCATCTTCCATAATTACATATGGGACTCCATTTTCCACCGTCTGGCACCAGGAGTCCTTCTCCCATAGCCTGTCGCCAGGGCTCCGTGTCCCTCAGTCCTGCAACAGGACTTCATCTCCCATGTTGTCACTCACGGGTTCCATCTCCACATCCCCAGGCCCTCAGTTGGATTCCATGTCCCCAGGCCTGCAGCAGGACTCCATGTCCCATAATTACCAGCGGACTCCCATCTTCCACAGTCTGCCACCAGGACTCCATTCCCAGAGCGTCCCAATGGGAATCCATTCCCCCTAATCCCCAGCAGGACCATCTCCCATCATTATCCACGAGCCTCCATTTCTGACACCGTCCGCAGGACTCCATCTCTCATAAGCACCTACAGGTCCCCATCCCTTACACCCACCACAAGGACTGCACCTCCAAAATGCCCCACTGGGACTCGATGTCCCATAATTACCAATAGGACTCCATCTTTCTACATCCCTGATGAGACATCATCTCTGACCTCAGCCCAGAGAGAATCCACCTCCCATAGTGCCCGCAATGGCCCGCAGTTACCAATAGGACTCCACTTCCCATCATCACCAGTACGACTCCACCTCCAGGAAAGCCCCAGGACTCAATATCCCAGAATGCCCCAAGAGAATGCATCTCCCAGAATGCATCACGGGACTCAATATCCCAGAATGCACCACCAGACTTCATATCCCAGAATGCACCACGGGACTCAGTATCCCAGAATGCCCATAGGACTCAATATCCCAGAATGCCCATAGGACTCAGTATCCCAGAATGCCCCAAGAGACTGCATCTCCCAGAATGCACCATAGGATGCAATATCCCAGAATGCGCTACAGGATTCAATATCCCAGAATGCACCAGGGGGCTCCATCTCCCAGAATGCCCACAGGACTCAATATCCCACAATGCACCACGGGACTCCATCTCCCACAATGCCCCACGCCCTCCCGTCGTGCCCCGGGCGCTGTTTACTCGGAGGCCGCTCTCCACCCGCCCACGTGCTCAGGCCCCGCCCCGCCGTTGGCCCCGCCCCCCGCGGCCCCGCCCCCCGCTGCCGTCCCGCGGCCATGGCGGCGCGGGCTGTGCGCTCGGTTCCGGCGGCGGGGCGGCCGTCCCCGCTGGGCGCTGCTTTGGCGGTGCTGACGGCGGTGTCGGTGTCGCTATCGCCGGCGGTGTCCGCGGGGCCGGCCCCCGGCGGCGCGCTGCTGGAGGCCGCGGGGCCGCGCTGGGGGTGGCGGAACCTGACGGGCCCCGGCTGCCGGCTGCTGTTCGGGGCGCTGGACCTCGCGCTGCAGGTCCGGCGTCGGCGGGACGGGACGGGGGGAGTGGGAAAGGACGGGAGGGCAAAGGGACGGGGCCGAGGAGGAGAAAGGGGATGGGGTAGGCGCGGCTGGGACGGGGATGGCGCGGATCTCGTGACGGGACGGGTCGTGACATGTGCGGGGGCAGGGGGAGGGGCGGGCGGGGACGGGGCGGGGGATGGAGCGGGTGGTGAAGAGGGGAGGGAAGTGAAGGGGGAGGGAAGGAAGGGAGGAGGGGAGGGAGAGGGAGTGGGGAGGGAAGAGAAGGGAGGGGGGAGGGAGGGGGGAGGGGGATGGGAAGGGAGGAGGGAGGGAACAGGGGGGGAAGGGAAGGGGGAGGGGAGGGGAAGGAAAGGGGGGAGAAGGGGAGGGGAGGAAAGGGGAGGGAAGGGGAGAAGGGGAGGGAAGGAAAGGGGGGAGAAGGGGAGAAGGGGAGGGGAAGGAAAGGGGGGAGAAGGGGAGAAGGGGAGGGGAAGGAAAGGGGGGAGAAGGGGAGAAGGGGAGGGGAAGGAAAGGGGGGAGAAGGGGAGAAGGGGAGGGGAAGGAAAGGGGGGAGAAGGGGAGAAGGGGAGGGGAAGGAAGGGGGAGAAGGGGAGAAGGGAAGGGGAAGGAAAGGGGGGAGAAGGGGAGAAGGGGAGGGGAAGGAAAGGGGGGAGAAGGGGAGAAGGGGAGGGGAAGGAAAGGGGGGAGAAGGGGAGAAGGGGAGGGGAAGGAAAGGGGGGAGAAGGGGAGAAGGGGAGGGGAAGGAAAGGGGGGAGAAGGGGAGAAGGGGAGGGGAAGGAAAGGGGGGAGAAGGGGAGAAGGGGAGGGGAAGGAAAGGGGGGAGAGGGGGAGAAGGGGAGGGGAAGGAAAGGGGGGAGAAGGGGAGAAGGGGAGGGGAAGGAAAGGGGGGAGAAGGGGAGAAGGGGAGGGGAAGGAAAGGGGGGAGAAGGGGAGAAGGGGAGGGGAAGGAAAGGGGGGAGAAGGGGAGAAGGGGAGGGGAAGGAAAGGGGGGAGAAGGGGAGAAGGGGAGGGGAAGGAAAGGGGGGAGAAGGGGAGAAGGGGAGGGGAAGGAAAGGGGGGAGAAGGGGAGAAGGGGAGGGGAAGGAAAGGGGGGAGAAGGGGAGAAGGGGAGGGGAAGGAAAGGGGGGAGAAGGGGAGAAGGGGAGGGGAAGGAAAGGGGGGAGAGGGGAGAAGGGGAGGGGAAGGGAAGGGAAGGGAAGGGAAGGGAAGGGAAGGGAAGGGAAGGGAAGGGAAGGGAAGGGAAGGGAAGGGAAGGGAAGGGAAGGGAAGGGAAGGGAAGGGGCAGCCACGGCCGGTCCCACAGCTCCGCACTCCACTCCCCACAGCTGGAGCCCAACGTGGTGCGTGTGGGGCGCGTGGCCGCAGGGCTGTGCCGGGAGCTGCGCCTGGCGCGGGCGGAGATCTGCCAGCAGGCGGTGCAGCTTTTCCAGCGCGACGTGGTGGCCGCCTGGGCTCGCTCCGTGCTGCGGCCGACCGAGGCGTGCGGGCTGCTGCTGGGCCCGCGCTGCGGCCGCTGGGACATCCTGGGCTCCTGGAACGTCTCCCTGCCCGCCGCCCCCAAACCCCGGTGCGGCCCCCGCGGCCCCCGCCTCCCGGCGCGCCCACCGCCCGCGTCTTGTTCCTCACCGACGTGCATTGGGATCGGCGCTACGAGGCGGGCAGCGACCCGTCCTGCCCCGACCCGCTGTGCTGCCGCGGCTCCGCGCTGCCCGGTTCGGGCGGTGCCGGTTTTTGGGGCGAATACGGGAAGTGCGACCTTCCGCTGCGCACCATCGCCTCTCTGCTGGCCGGGCTGCGCCAGGCGGGGCCGTTCGCTGCCGCGTACTGGACGGGTGACATCCCGGCTCACGACGTGTGGCAGCAGCGCCGTGAGGACCAGTTGCTGGCGTTGCGCACCGTCAGCGCGCTGCTGCGCCGCCAGCTGGGAGCGCTGCGCGTCTTCCCGGCCGTGGGCAACCACGAGGCCACCCCCGTCAACGCCTTCCCTCCGCCCTACGTGCACGGCAACCAGTCGGCTGCGTGGCTCTACGATGCCATGGCCGAGGCCTGGCAGGACTGGCTGCCCCCCGCGGCGCTGAAGACCCTCCGGTGGGTGCCGGCTTGGCGCTGGGGGGGCTCGGGGCGCTGCGTGCTGTGGGCACGGTGCAGCCCCACAGCCGGTGCTGACAGCAGGACCGACCGTGTGGTGGTGATGGGGTGGGGGGCGATGGTGTCAAACTGCACTGGGGGAGGTTCGGGTTGGAAATTAGGGAAAAGTTCTTCTTTAAAGAGTCATAGAATCATAGAATCACAAGTTGGGAAGGACCGACAAGATAATCTGGTCCAAATGGAACAGGCTGCGCAGGGAGGTGGTGGGGTCACCGTTCCTGGAGGTGTTCCAGCACTGTGGGGATGTGGCACTGAGGAACGCGGGGGGCACGGTGGGGTGGGCTGGAGTTGGGCTTGGAGATCTTGGAGGGCTTTTCCAGCCTTCCCGGTTCTATGATTCTCTGACCCTTCGTTCCCTCCAGAGCTGCTGGGTTCTACACGGCACAGGTGTGGCCGGGGCTGCGCCTCGTTTCCCTCAACATGAACTTCTGCTCCCAGGCCAATTTCTGGCTTCTCATCAACTCCACTGACCCCGCGGGGCAGCTGCAGTGGCTCGTGGGGGTGCTGGAGGCTGCCGAGCGTGACGGTGAGAAGGTGAGGGTCGGTGGGAGGGGGGGTTCCCAAAGTCCCGTGCCCACTGTCAGCGCCGTCCCAACTGCTCTCACAGGTGCACATCATTGGGCACATCCCCCCAGCGCACTGCCTGCGGAGCTGGAGCTGGAACTACTACCGCATCGTCAACAGGTTGGCCCTGGGGGCACCGGGCTGCCTGCCAGCCTCTCCAGTGGGGGGATGGTAGCAGGGACAGCCCGGCACAGCCGCGCTCATTGCACCGCTCTGCACACAGGTTTGAGGGCACCATTGCCGCCCAGTTCTTTGGGCACACGCACGTGGATGAGTTCGAGATGTTCTACGATGAGGAGACGCTGACCCGCCCCGTGTCCGTGGCTTTCGTGGCTCCCAGCGTCACCACCTACATCAACCTCAACCCCGGTGAGCCCTCAGTCCAAGGCTGCTGCATCCCCTCCTGGTGGTGGCCCCAAGCCCCAAACACTGCAGTGGAGCCGTAGGGCGGTTGGGGTGGAAGGGTCCTCGAAGTTCACAGAACCAGAATTGGTGGGTTGGATGGGACCTTACAGATCATAGAACGCTTTGAGTTGGTAAAGCCCTTGAAGATCACAGAAGTCCAGAATGGTTGAGATGGAAGGGGTCCCAGAGCCCCCAGCCCCACCCCTGCTGCAGGCTGGGTGCCCCCAGCTCAGGCTGCCCAGGGCCCATCCGTGGCCTCAGGCATCTGCAGAGATGGGCACCCACACTCTGGGCAGCAGTGCCGGGGCCTCACCGCCTCTGGGGAAAGAATTTCCTCCTCACATCTGACCTGGATCTCATCTCGTTTAGTTTGAAGCCTTTCCCCTTTGTCACTGTCTGCCTGTATGAAGTTGCTCTCCTCCTGTTTATAAGCTCCCTTTAAATACTGAGGGCTGCGGCGAGGTCTCCCCAGAGCCTCCCTTTCACCATGCTGCTCACCCCCGGCTCTCGGCTCTTCTCCATAGCAGGTGCCCCAACCTCAGATCTTTGTCCCCAGGGTACCGCGTGTATGAGGTGGATGGTTCCTACCCCGGCAGCTCACACGCCGTGCTGGACCACGAGACCTTCATCCTCAACCTGACCGAGGCCAACGCGCCGGGCGCCGAGCCGCGCTGGCAGCGCCTGTATGGCGCCCGTGAGGCGTACGGCATGGGCAGCGCCTTCCCCAGCGACTGGGATCTGCTCATCCGCCGCTTCCAGGACGACGAGCGGCTCTTCCAGCGCTTCTGGTACCACTTCCACAAGGGCCACCCTCCCCGTGAGCCGTGCCTGGAGGCCTGCAAGGCGGCCGTGCTCTGCGCCTTGCGCACCGGCCGCTCCGCCGACCCCAACCTGTGCCGCCCGCTGCGCCCGACGCGGCCCTTCCGGCAGATCCAGGAGTTCTGGAGGCAGCGGCGGCTCTGCTGAGAGCTCTGTGGGACCCGTGGAGATGGGGATGGGCACCCCGTGAACCCTGGTGCGGGAGGGAGGGGGGCAGGAGGGGCCCCCCGGGCTGTGTAATAAAGCCTGCTGGTGGTGGAGAGGCGGCTGCTGGCCCGCGGTGCCGCGGGGAGAGGGGCAGGCCGGGCTGGTGGAATGGGTTTATTAATTATTTAGTACAACACAGATCTCTGTTACAGCGGGAGGGGCGGCTCGGAGCCGGGTGGCCCTCGAGGGTCCCCACGCTGCAGGTTAGACCGCATGCATCAGGCGGGCGGCACCGCGCCCCAGCCCCACGCGCAGGGCTGGGCTCCGGCCCGACCCCCGCCCCGCGGCCGCCCCACGGCACCGGGACCCGCGCATGGGATGCAGCCGCGCCGCCCGCCCGCAGACACTCACACACACACACGCGCGCGCCCCGATGGGCACGCGGCTCCGGCACGGCCGCCCCGTCCCGGCGCCGTCCTGCCGGCAGCGGTGGGGTCTGGTGGCTGCGCTCCCATCGCCTCCATCCCATCACGGCGTCTGCGCCCCCAGGCGCTTGGGCTTCAGGCTGCCCAGCAGGCTCTGCACGCCCTTGCGCACGGTGGAGCCCACGCGGCGAGCCACCGAGTCGGCGGGCGGCGCGGGCAGGCAGGAGCTGGAAGCCTGGGGCCGCGCATCCAAGCACTTCTGGTAGCGCAGCTGGGGGCAGCGGGTGAGCAGGAGCGGGGCGGGTGGGGGCGCGGGCCGGGTGGGGGCAACTCACCATGCAAGCGGCCTGCAGGGCTTCGCTCAGCCCCGCCGCGTTGGGCTCGCACCACACCATGTGGCAGCGGAACGCGCCGGGCGCGCTGGCCATGATGAAAGCGAAGGAGCGCACGTCTCTGCCCACACCCATGAAGGAGAGGAACCGCACGCGGCATTCGCACAGCACCGCCTCCGTCTGCAGGCACGGCACCGGGGTTGGGGACGGCACGGGGACGGGGACGGGAGCGGGGATGGGAACGCGGCCACCGCACCTGCTCGTGGGTGATGGTGAGGGTGGCGGGCGCCACGTTGACCACAATGGGCGTCCAGTGCTCTTTGCTGCCGGTGGCCAACGCCGCCTCCAGCGCCGCGTTGATGACGTCCATGCCTGGGACGGGCACACGGGGGGCTCGGGGGGTGCGGGAGGACCCCGCTCCCCAGCCCGGGCGCGCCTTCGGGACACCCCAACCCTGCCTCTGTCCCGCCCCAGGGCTCACCCACGGGTTTGGCGACGGGGACGCAGCCCAGGTAGCAGACGGGGAACTTCTGCACCACCTCGCTTTTGGGCGCCGGGAACTCCACTGCGGGCACGGCACAAAGTCACCGCGTGCATCATCTGCCCCCCCCCGCTCCCCCCGTTCCCAGCGGCCTCCGTCCAGCCTGCCCACGGCTCCTGCCCCGCGTACCCACCCGCCCTGAGCCCCCCAGGCCCCCACTGCACCGCACCCTGGAAGGGGATCTCCACCATCCTGGAGGCGTCCACGGAGAGGCCGTTAGCCAGCGCCCGGGCACTTCGCCGTTCCACCATGATCTGGGGGGAGCAGGGGGCCGCGGCCCCGTGGCCCCATCGCACCGCAGCCCCAACCTCCATCCCCACGGTAGGGGCAGCAGGTTGGGGCTCACCTGGGAGCAGACCTCGTGCAGGCTGGTGGCGATGTCCTTGGCAGGGGCCTCGCAGCGGAAGACGTGGCACTTGAGCATCTGCGTCAGCTGGTCCCGCGCCACGTAGGCGAAGTCCCTGCAGGGAAGGGCTGCCTACACTCGGGGCCCCCCCACCACCACACCCCAGGGCCCCCCACCCCCGCCCACCGCTGAGCCCCCGGCGCAGCACGATGCAGGCAGGGCCGGGGTTGCGGTGCTGCCCTACCTCTCCCTGGGTGCCCAGCCAGAGCAGCAGGAGAGAGCCAGAGAACAGAGTCAGCAAGGCCAGGTGCGCCGCCATCCCAAAGCACAGAGCCCGGCACCCAGCCCACGAGGCTCCCACCCACCCCAGGACCCCGCACTCTCAATGCACAGGACCCCCCAGCAAGCACGTGGATCTCCCACATCCTGCACGCGTGGGACCCCCCGCACCCTGCACCCCACACCCAGACAGATGCACCAGCACCCAGAACTCTGCATGCACGGAACTCCCCCACGGCCCCCCAGGTGCACAGACCCACCCCAAGTCCTGTGCAGTGCCCACCCCCTGCACTCAGGCACCCCATGTACCCCTCAGCAGACCTCACACAGGCCGCAAGTCCCCCTTCCACGTGCCCAGAAGATCCCACACAGCCCCAGACGTGCCGTCCCCACCACGAGTCCCCATGCCCCCACCTGCCACTGTCGCGCCCCACACCCCAGACGCGGATGCTGGCCACGGGCTGTGCGTGCAGCAGGCTCTGGTCCTGCGGGTCCACCAGCTTCAACGTCTGGCTCTGCAGGAGCAGCAGCATGGCCCGGCCCTGGGAGGGCAACATCAGGCTAAGGGGAGGTGTGGGCTGTGGGCAGCGTGGGCCGGGGATGTGGGATGCGTGGGGGGCACTCACCCCCCCCCACGCGCCGGGCGCGTCGTGCTGGTGCAGGGACAGCTGGCGGATGCAGTTGTTGACAGCAACGCTGCTCCTGCCAGGTGCCAACTCCTCCTCGCTCATCTCCACCCAGCCCAGCGAGCGCACGGCGAAGCTCTGCGGGGCACGGGGGGGTGGGCACGGCACGGCCCCCACGACCCCACGCAGCCAGGGCAGCACTGAGCCCTCCCCACTGCACTGACGGCACTGCGCCCCTGTGACGCCGGGGCAGGGGGAGCCGGGCAGGAGCCCCCCGAAAGGTGAGGGCAGCGCTCAGCCCCCCCCCCCACCGCCTACCTTAGAGCCAGGCTCGTCCTCTTCGGCCAGAGTCATGCTGCAAGAGCGAGGGTAGCTGTCACCATGTGCCACCGGCCGCCACCACCTGCTCCTGGCATCACCCCAAGCACCGGGTTGCAGCGCCCCAGCTCGGCCCCGCAGCCCCCACCTGCCGCCCAGCGAGGCCGGGTCCGGTGCCGGTGGCTCCACATCCTGTGTTCCAGGCTCACCGTCCACCTCCTCCTCAGCTGTGGGGTCCTGGGGGAGCACGGGGGATATCAGGGCCGGGCACAGTGACTTCCCCCCCTCCCCAAGACAGCCACCCACCTTCCAGAAGTCGCTGTCATCAAAGCGCTCAACCGGGGCAAAGCCAGTCCAGGCGAGCTGCAGGCAGAGCGGGCAGCTCAGTTCCACGCTGTGCCATGGGGCAGCCCCCCACTCACCCCCTCTCACCCCCCCACTGGCCCCCCACTCACCGACTGCTCCTCGCAGGGGGTGCTGCCCCCTGAGCCACGCGCCAGCCCTGCTGGTGGCTCCCACTGCGTGGTGCCAGTGGGGATGTGCCAATAATAGGTGCCCGAGGTGTCCTGCACCCGCATCCATCCTGCAGGCAGGTCTGAGTCTGTCTCAAAGGAGTTGCGGGTCCAGAAGGAATCTGGAGGGGGGGGAGGGGTGAGGCTGTGTGTCCCCACCGAGCCAGGCAGGGCACAGGGCCCTGCTGCATGAGGAAAGGAAAGGGCACGGCCAGACCACGGCCCCCCATCATGAGGTGTCCTGGGGGCTGTGGAGTGGCCCCATCCCGCTCCACCCCACCCCATCCCCATCCCGGTCCATCCTGGTCCCATCCATCCCCATCCTGGTCCATCTCCATCCCTCACCTGCCCACCCCAACCCCGGCGTTTCCCTGGCAACTGCTGACGGCATCGCCAGGGGAAGCACCAAGAGGGGGTGGGATGTGCAAATGGGGGGCTGGGATAGGGCTGTGGGGACAGAGAAATGGGGACGGGGCTGCAGAGGTGGGTCGCAGCAGGGAAGGGCGCTGGGGGACAGCGAGGGCACAGCAGGAATGATGTGAGTGGGGACAGCGTGGGGACACAGCACAGATGAGGCTTTGGGTGCACAGCAGAGCCAGAGCAACAGAATGAACTGGGCAGGGCATAGGGGGCAATGCTGTGCTGTGGGCGGGGGGCACAGGTCACAGTGGGGCTGGGGCAGGGAGATGAGGCCATGCAGGCAAGGGCCTGGGATGGGCACAGCAGGGTAGGGTGGTACACAGGAGCCAGGGCCGGTGGGGCAAAGCATCAGGCCTGAGGAGGGGGTGGGGGGCTGGGGGTCAGAGGACTGAGCATCAGGGCTGGGGCCACAAGGCAGAGCATTGAGCCCAGGGCTGTGGAACTGTGTGTGGGTTTGGGGAGCAGAGCATCAGGAGCAGCTCCTGCAGGCTGCAGGGCAGTGCGTGGGGCCTGCAGGGCAGAGCATCATAGAATCATAGAATCACAGGATGCCCTGGGTTGCAGAGGAGCACAGTGCTCACCAGTCCCAACCTCCTGCTGTGTGCAGGTCACCAACCAGCAGCCCAGGCTGCCCAGAGCCACATCCAGCCTGGCCTTGGATGTCTGCAGGGATGGGGCACCCACAGCCTCCTTGGGCAGCCTGTTCCACCCTCTGCACGAAAAACTTCCTCCTCACATCCAACCCAAACCTGTCTCAGTTTAAAGTCATCCCCCCTTGTCCCACAGCATCGGGATGTGGGGCAGCGGATGGGGTTGTGGGGCAGCACGTGGGGCCGGGGGCTGCAAGGCACAGCAGGGGGAGCTGGCGGGGAGCGCGGGGCCCACCTGCATCATCGGGAGAGCTGCCGGCCGGGCTGCCCTGGCTGAGCGTGGCCCAGCTGGAGTCCTCATCGCTGGCCGTGCCGCTGCGGGGCCCGAAGAGGCGGCTGGCACTGCGGCCCGGCTCCCGCAGCGCTCGTTCCCCGCTGGGCTCCGACTCCCCCGTGGTCGGATCGCTCTGCACCGGCGTGGAATCGCCGTCTTCATCCTCGTCCTCTTCTTCCTCGTCCTCCTCCTCCTCGTCCTCGATCAGCGGCGCTCCCCCCGCGGCGGCGTTGCGGGCGTTGCGGGCGCTCAGCTCCGATTGCTCGGGGGGCGGCCGCACTTCGTTGCGGTTCTGATCGCGTTCGGCCGCTCGGCGCTGCAGGTTCTGCCCGTCCTTCAGCCATTTGGTGCTCGGGGGCTCCTCGGGGGGGGGCAGCGCCTCGGGGGGGCCGCGCAACGCCAGGCTCAGCCCCGCCGGGCCCACGCAGCTGTTATCGTTGGCCACATCGCTGCGTTTGCTCAGCGACCCCGACATGGTGGGGCCTGGGGGGGGCGGTCGGAGGTGCGGGGGGGGGGGTCGGATCAGCGCGGGGCGCCCCCGGCCCGCACCGCCCCCCCCAAAACCCCGCACCGCCCGGCTCTCACCTCCGTGCTGCGGCTCCTACAGCCCCCGCGGCGCCGGCAGCTCCGCGTCCATCGGGCCTACGGGGGGCAGCGGGGCAGAGGGTGACCCCCCCGCACTCCCCCCCCGCCGCATCTCCGCTCCCCGCATCGCCCCCCCCGCACTGCGTCACCCCCCCCACCCCCCGCACGGCCCCGCGGGGCGGCCCCGGGGAACGGGGAACGGGGGTGGGGGGGGGGAGCGGCCCCGGTTCGGCCCCTCCGATACCTGCGGCGGCTCCGCTGCCGGGGGGGTGCGGGGGGGATCGGCTTCCGCTTCCGAGTGCGGGGCGGAGCGGTGCGGAGTGTCACCGAGGGAGATGCTGCGGGGCGGCACGGCGCGGAACGGCGCTGAATGGCACGGAACGGCACGGGATGGCACGGGATGGCACGGAATGGCACGGAATGGCACGGCACGGCTTAGCGCGGCATGGCACGGAATGGTACAGAACGGCACGGCACGGCATGACATGGTATGGCACGGGATAGTGCAGAACGGCACGGCACGGCATGGCATACAGACAGCACGGCACGGCACGGCATGGCACGGCATGGCACGGAACGGCACAGCATGGCACGGAATGGCACGGCACGGCACGGCAGAGCACGGAGCGCTGCGGCACGGAGGGAGCTGGGATGGCACCATAGCGGCAGCTCGGCCCGGTTCGGCCCGGCACCGAACAGCGGAGGGCGGCACTGAGCAGCGCCGCTCCGCACCGCAAGCAATGATGTGCGCAACCGCTGCGGGGGCAGGAATTGGTTCCTATAGTCAGTCTGAGCACACACGGCCCAGTACAGCCCAGCACAAACCAGTACCGCCCAACACAGCCCAGCACAGCCCAGTACAGCCCAGCACAGCCCAGCACAGCCCAGCACAGCCCAGCACAGCCCAGTACAGCCCAACACAGCCCAACAAAGCCTAATACAGCCCAATACAGCCCAGTACAGCCCAGTACAGCCCAGTATAGCACAATAGAACCCAGTACAGCCCAATTAAGCCCAATACAGCCGAACACAGCCCAGTACAGTCCAGTGCAGCCCAATACATCCCAAGAGAGCCCAATACAGCTCAATACAGCCCACTACAGCCCAGTATAGCACAATAGAACCCAGTACAGCCCAATTCAGCCCAATACAGCTGAACACAGCCCAGTACAGTCCAGTGCAGCCCAATACATCCCAATAGAGCCTAATACAGCTCAATACAGCCCAATATGGCCCAATACAGCCCAGTGCAGCTGAACACAGCCCAGTACAGCACAATAGAGCCCAATACATCCCAGTACAGCTCAGTACAGCCCAACACAAACCAGTACCGCCCAACACAGCCCAATACAGCCCAACACAGACCAGTACAGCCCAGCTGCACTGACCCCCCTCCCGCCCCCACACTGAGGCACACACAGAGCAGGGCAGGGACTCCATAGCCTTTATTGCACCCTGTGGGGTGGGGGGCTGCGCTCACTGTGCGCAGTGGAACAGATCGGCAGCGATGCTGCGGGGGGCTGCGGGCAGGCGGGCAGCCAGCAGCTCAGCCACGTCCCTGTAGAGATGGTAGCTGCCCCCATGCAGCAGGTAGATGCCATCAGCTGTGCACATGGCTCCATCCACGTCATCGTGGGGCAGAGGCTGCGGCTCATCTGCACGCCGCGGGCTCTGCGTCAAGTCCACACGCCGCACACGGTCCCCTGTGGACACAGCGTTGTCACCAGGAGCCACGGGGACCCCCATCCTGCCCCCACCCGGCCCCACACATCCACTGCCCACCTGTGATGACGTAGAGCTCTGCGGATCCGGGGCAAGTGAAGGCAGCATCTGCCTTGGGGACCCCCAGCTCCTCCTGCAGAGCCCGTGGGTACCCCTCGACCTGCTGGTGGCCGCCTCTACCTGAGAGGTAGATGAAGACCTGCGAGCCCTGCAGAGAGTGGATGGGCATCAGTGGGCATAGGGTGGGAGTGGGACTGGGGTGGGATGGGCACGGGGACAGGGACTGTCGTGGATGGGCGCAGGCATTCGTGGGCATGGGTGGGCACAGGATAGGGATGGGTGGGCACAGAGATGCCAAGAACAGTCAGGGCTGTGGGGCTGCCCATGGATGGGGCCAGTTCTGGCGTGGGTTGGAGGTACCAGGGACACAAACAGGCCGGGAGAAGCACAGCCATGGAGGGACACCGCTGTGCCACCACCCCCTGCCTTTCTCCTGGCAGTGGCACCCAAAGGCCCGGTGCCAGGCGATGTCCCCAGGCAGCACCGTCCCCGAGGGGGGCCCACCTGGATCAGATACATGCGCTTATCCCAGGAGAAGGCGGCATCCACGTCACCCTGCAGGCCCGGCCAGCTGTGTGCCTGCGGCCACGCGTGCCACCCATCCCTCCAGGAGTCCAGCCGGAATGACAGCCCACCTGCAGGACACATCAGCACCACGGCCCCACAGCCCACAGCCCCTCACAGACCCCCGTGCCCCTCACCACGGAAGGCGTAGATGCGACCACTGTCATCGGAGGTGATGGCCTGGAAGGGCTGCCCACTGCAGCGGTCACCAGCATCACCCCATGAGGCGTTGCCGTGTCCGTGACCTGCGGGTTGGAGGCAGTGCTGACATGGGGTCAGGGAATGGGATGGGGATGGGATGGGATGGGATGTGGGATGGGATGGGATGGGATGGGATGGGATGGGATGGGTATGGGGATGGGATGGGGATGGGATGGGATGGAATGGGATGGGATGGGGATGGGGATGAGGAGGGAATGGGGATGGGGATGGGGATGGGGATGGGGATGGGGATGGGGATGGGATGGGGATGGGGGATGTTGACACGGCCAGCAGGGTCCCCACTGTATGGAGGGGACCTCAGGGTGCCTTGGACACCCTGGGGCTGGGTCCCAGAGCTCTGCAGGAGGGAGTCCCCAGGGTGTGGGTCACAAGAGTGGGTAATGAGGGTGCAGATCTCTGGGCTGACATTACAAGGGTCAATCTGTGGGATGGTCCCAAGGGTGGGTCTCTAGAGCAGGTCCCCAGGATGTGTTCCCAGTACATGATTCCCCAGGGTGTATCTCTGGTACACCAATATGTCTCCAGTATGTGGGGTCCCAGGGTGGGTCCCTGAGTTGTCACAAAGCTGCAGATCCCTGGGACAGTCCCAGGGGAACCTCACCTCTGCCGGGGCAGGGAATGAAGTAGTCACGGAGATCACGGGGGTACCCAGGGAGCACCTCCCCAGTGTGGGGTTTGAACTGGTGGAACTGGGTGCCCTGCAGGCAGTAGTAGCGCTCCAGCCAGCGCAGCGCCGCGTCGCACTGCCCCAGCTTCGACCAAGGGCGTTCCTTCGTCATCCGCAGCTCCAAGTCAAAGGAGAACACCTTATCCCCTGTGCACGGGAGCAGAACGGCTTGTATGGCACAGCACAACTCATACGGGGCAGCACAACTCATATGGAGCAGCACAACTCATACGGGGCAGCACAACTCATACGGGGCAGCACAACTCATATGGGGCAGCACAACTCATATGGGGCAGCATAGCTCGTATGGTGTGGCACTGCCACGCAGCCCCAGGCACCCCACAGCCCCCCACACTGCGCTCACCCTTGAAGAAGAGCACGGTCTCCCCACCACACTCCTCAGGGTGACACTCCACAGCAGCATCCAGATCTCCGGGGACCCCCGGGAACTCATCCCCAATGCGCCGAGGGAAATTGGGGCGCAGCTGCCCCCCAGCATAGGACCAGACCTTCTCACCCTGCAATGAACCCCACAGCTTCAGCTCTCAGATCTGACCGGCTCCACGGGAATGGAGATCCCTGGCACTCAACCAACAGGTCAGGGCCTCGGGACCACCTCATGGGCGGCCCAGGGATGTGGGCACAGGGGAGCCCCCCAGCACCCAGGAGCAGCCCATGCCAGGGCCTCAAGTCTGGGATGCCCAGCCTGGGACTCCCCACCCCAGAACCACCGGCTTGGGACCCCCCAGCTCAGACCCCCAGCCCAGGACCTTCAGTCTGAGATTCCCAGCCTGGAACTCCCGACCCCGGCACCCCCAGCTCAGGACCCCCTTGCCCATCTTGGGACTGTGCCTGGAAGAGGTAGAGGCTCTGGTGCTCCTCGGGGTGATCCCGGCGGTGGATGCGCAGCGCTGCGTCCACGGGGCCCTCCAGCTCAGGCCAGGACTCAGCCAGGGGGCGGCTGTGGGGCTGGGGTCTCTCCCACGAGATTTCCCACACGTCCCCTCCTGGGCAGGAACACCGTGCTACCCCACAGCACTGCCCCACGGCCAACCCGGCCCACCTCCACCCCTCACTTATCCACCCTCTCTATATCCCCTGGTCCCTACAGACCCCATCTCTCCCCATTTCCCCCACACACCACCCCCCCCACACCCCATTCTCTCCCAGACTCCAGTGCCACATCGCCCCACACCTCCCACATCCCCTCCTATCTTCTCCCCTTCCCACACTCCATTTATCCAGCAGCCCATTACCCCCTCCCACCTCCATCTCGCCCCTGATCGCATTTCCCCCCCACCCCCGGCCCCCACCCCCCACCCCCAGCCCCCTCCCTACCTCTGAAGAAGAGCATGGTGCCGTTCTCGCTCAGCGTTGCAGCGTCAAAGCCGCCCTCATCCCCGCAGATCTGGGCCAGGGCTGCAGGAGGGGCTCAGATTGGCACAGACCCCCCCGGGTACCGCCCGCAGCTCCACGGCATCCGCTGTGACCCTCCCACCTTCCCCCCCGCCGCCCCATCCCACAGTTCTCACCGGTGTCGTTGCTGGGGGTCTCAGCCCCATGGAGGTGCCCATCTCCAGGTGCGTGGGGTTTGTGCTGAGTCCTGGGGGTGGGCAGCACCGAAGGTTATGGCACAGCCCCCACACTGAAGGAGCACAAACGGACCCCCGGCTCCCGAAGCCCACCCCCCCCCCACATCCTCCCTACGCATCCCCCTCCCCTATTGCAGTTCTGTATGCAGCCAACCCTCCGTGCAAAAAAACCTCCCCCCCCCCGTCCTCCTGCAGCCCCGACGCCCTTTGCACCCCCGCCCCATTTTCGCCCCGTTGCCCCGCACTCACAGCGGCCGTCCGTCCACCAGGACCAGCAACGCCGCGAGGCACAGCGCGGCCGCGGACCCCCCCATGGTGTGCGGTGCAGCTCCGCCGCCGCCGCCGCTTTAAGTGCGCTCCGCGGGGGGGGGGGGGGAGGGGACACGACGACACCTCGCACCACCTCCGGGCCCGTTGCACAACGCGGGGGGGTCACGGCCGGGCACGGACACATCGTGGCAGCGCAGGTAGGGCTGGAGCCGTCCCAACCGCTTCCTATCAGCACCCCCACCCCCCCGCCACCCCGTGCTGGGAAATGCCGCTGTTTGCTCGGGAACTGGGGGGGGAGGAGAGGGGGGGTCAGGGGAGGATAGCGCGACCCACAGCGGGATGTGGCGCCGAAAGGCCGAACCCGCAGCCCCGCAGCGCCCCGCACCCGGACCGGGGGTCCCGCACTGCCCTCTCCGCTCCCCCCACCCGCACCATTCGGCACCTGCCGGCTGCCTCCCCTCCCTCCCACCCCCGATGCGGTCCTCTCCGAACATTTCTGTATTTCTTTATTATGTATTGATTTGTACATACACCGCGCGTGGGGGCTGCGGGCCTCCCCTGCCCCCCCCCCCCCCCGGCCTCCTCCCGCTCCCCCCATCACGCACCCCCGGGAGCATCACCGCGCCATGGGGGGGGGGGCGGGTAGGGAGATAACGGCTCCGCTCCGCGCCGCGCGGGGTTAAAGTGCAGCGCGGGGGGGCGGAACCGCAGAGCGCCGTGCGGGGTCACTGCAGGTAGCGGTACGCCTTGAAGCAGTGGTTGCCCGAGTCCGCCACCACCACGTGGCCGTCCGAGGTGAGCGCCAACCCCTGCGGGCCGTACAGCGGATCCGCCGCCGTGTTGATGTAGGAGAGGAACGACCCCGCGCTGTCAAACACCTGTGGGATCCCCACGATGCGACACCAACATCCAGCATCCATCCTGCGGGCCCAGCCCCTCCCACGGCTCTCCGTGGCACCACGTCCATCCCTGCACCTCCACCCCCACGGGCACACACCCAGCCATCCCCTACAGCCCCCACGGGCACACACCCAGCCATCCCCTACAGCCCCCATGGGCACACACCCAGCCATCCCCTACACCCCCCATGGGCACACACCCAGCCATCCCCTACAGCCCCCACGGGCACACACCCAGCCATCCCCTACAGCCCCACGGGCACACACCCAGCCATCCCCTACAGCCCCCACGGGCACACACCCAGCCATCCCCTACAGCCCCCACGGGCACACACCCAGCCATCCCCTACAGCCCCCACGGGCACACACCCAGCCATCCCCTACAGCCCCCACGGGCACACACCCAGCCATCCCCTACACCCCCACGGGCACACACCCAGCCATCCCCTACAGCCCCCTGGGCACTCCCCACTCATCCCCTACAGCCCCCATGGATACCCACCCACCCATGCCCCTGCATAGCCCCCACACCAACCCATGTCTCTACAGCCCCATGGGCACACAGACCCCATCCCCACCCCAGTGGCTCCCACCCCACCCTGTCCCTACACCATCCCCATGGCTTTACCAACTCTGCCCATGCTCTGCTCCCAACTGCCCCCATTAATGATCTCACGACCTCAACAATTCTACCATTCCACTGTTGGATTTGATGGTCTCAGTGAGCTCTTGCAACCTGAACCCTAGTATGACTCAGTCCCAATTTGGGACCACTGCCCAGACCCCATCCCTGCCCAATGGGCACAGCAATGGGCTGTGGGGGGAGGGGCAGGAACAGGGAGGACCCACCTGGATGCGGCTGTTGCCCCAATCAGCCACGATGATGTTCCCATTGGCATCCACGGCCACACCGGTGGGCGCGTTGAACTGCCCATTGCCCTCCCCGTGCGACCCGAACTTGAAGAGGAACTCTCCATCTGCATTGTACACCTGGGGAGGGGATGTCACCAAGGGGGTGTCACCGGGGGGTGTCATCATGGGGTGTCACCATGGGGTGTCTCCATGGGGTGTCACCAGGAAGTGTCACCATGGATGTCACCATGGGGCGTCTCCATGGGGTGTCACCAGGGAGTGTCACCATTGGGTGTCTCCGTTGGGTGCCACCATGGGGTGTCTCCACAGGATGTCTCCATGGGGTGTCACCAGGGGGTGTCACCATGGGGTGTCACCATGGGATGTCTCCATGGAATGTCTCCATGGAGTGTCACCAGGAGGTGTCACCATGGGGTGTCACCACGGGGCCAATCACTGCAGGACGTGGGAATGGGCACAGCCGCGCTGCTGTGTCGCGCTCACCTTCACCGAGTGGTTGTGGAAGTCCGTCACCACGATCTCGTTCTTGTTGTTGACCGCCACGAAGTGTGGCCCTGGAGGAGCAGCACTGAGAGGGGCCGGGGGCACCGGGACCCCTCCGTGGGGTTAATGTGCGCGGCAGCGTTAGTGCAGGCGGTGCCCGGCCCCGGGGAGCGCAGAGCTGGGGGGACCCAACACCCGACCCGTGGGGCTGAACCCAGAGATATGGCCAGGACCCAGGACTGGGATCTAGAACCCAAGCCCAGAGCCCGGCACCCAGAACCAAGACCGAGAAACAGGACTGAGGACCAGGATCCAGAACTGGAGTCCAAAACCAAGAATTCAATACTCAAAACTGGAAGCCAGATCCCAGAACCTAGAAGTGGAACTCAGAGTCCAGCGTCAGAACCGAAACCCAGAACTGGGACCTAGAACCTCAGTCCAGGACCCAGAACTGGGATCCAGAATAGGGACCTAGAACCCAAGCCCAGAACCTTGCACCCAGAACCAGAATCCAAAACTTGAAACTAGAACCTGAGCCCGGAGCCCAGAACCAGATCTCAGAACTTGGACCCAGAACTCAGCCCTAGAACACAGCATTCAGAATCAAGACTGAAAATGAGAACCCAGAACTGGGACACAAGCCCAGAAATCAGCATGCAGAACCCAGAATTGGAACCCTGAGCTCAGCTCCAGCACCAGAACTAGAACTAGAGCCAAGACTCAGAATCAGGACCCAGAAATGGAACCCAAGAGCCTAGAGACCAAACCCTAACCCTTGCACCAGAACCAGATCTAGAACCTGGAACCAGGACCCAGAACCGGAACCCGGACCCTGAGCCCGGCTCCAGAACCCAGAACACGGAGCTGGAATCTGAGCCCAGAGCCCAGCCCGGCCCGATCTCCATCCCCCCCTGGGTGCCGCGGTGCCGCAGGTCGGCAGAGCTCAGTACTCAGCCGGCCCCGAGCAGAGGCAGCCCAAGGCATGCAGTAAGGAGGAGGGCCGTGCCCGTGGTATTACCATCGAGTGTACCTGCAAACTGCCGCTCGGCCGTGCCGCGGCTCCCGAACTTGGTGACCAGCTTGCCGTTGGACTGGAAGATGAAGACGCAGCACGCCTTGTTGTCCACCACGATGATGTGCCCGTTGCGATCCACCGCGACGCCTTTGGGGCCCAGCAGCCGCCCGGCGCCGATCTTCGTCTGCAGCAGGGATGGGCGTCAGAAGGGCTCCCCGTGCCCGCGCCCCCGGCCCGGCCAGGCCCCCCCCCGCCTCACCTTGAATTTGCCCTCGGGGGAGAAGATGCTGACCCAGCGGTTGTCGTAGTCGGCGATGATGATGTCCCCGTTCATGTCCACCGTGACGCCGGTCGGGCGCTGCAGCTGCCCTGGGGAGCGGCCGCGCACACCGAAGCGCAGCCGGAACTGCCCCTCGTTGGAGAACACCTGGGGGGGCGGGGGAAGGGAGGGGATTAGCCGGGCCGAGGGCCGGGGGCCGGCAGGGCCGGGGGCTCCTACCTGCACGCATTGGTTATTGCTGTCGGCCACCACGATGCGGCCGGTGCTGGAGGTGGAGATGCCCTGCAGGTTGGTGAACTCGCCCTTCTCCCGCCCGCGGCTCCCTGTGCGGGGACGCACAGCCGTCAGCGAGGCTCCGCGCCTCCGCCGCCCCGCAGCGCCCGCCGCCGCCGCTCACCCACGCGGAAGATGAGCTCGTCCTCGATGGGGTTCTCCTTCTTCTTGCCGCTGCTGTACATGCTGGAGGGCCGACGCACCGCCTTCTGCCGGATGTGCCCGCTGCTGGGCGACTTGACGCGGCGCTTCACGTCATCCGGGGACGGCGGCACGTCGCTGGCTTTGACGGCGCGCACGCGGAAGGGGCTGCCGCGGATGGGCTGCCCGTACAGCGCGATGGACAGCTGGAAGTCGCCCTCGGCGCGCGGCGTGTATAGCAGCTCGTAGGTCCCGTTCTTGTTGTCCTGCACCTCGCTCTCGGCCGCGCCACCGTCCGGCCCCGTCACCACGAAGCGCAGGCAGGCGCTGCCGCTGCGCACCAACTCGCCGTCCTTGTCCTTGGTGGTGACGCTGAGCGAAGCCGGCTGCCCCACCACCGCGTGCCGCAGCCCCTCGCCCGTGGCCACCGTCTTGTGCGCCGTGGCGCTGGTGGTGATCAACACGCCCAGGTTGAGGATGGATTTGCGCACGCCGTCGGTCTCCACCACGTAGTCCAGCTGGTCGTTCTCGTGCGGGTGCTCGGGGAACTCCTGGCTGGCCAGAGCGCTCAGCCTCTCGCTCATCTGCTTGCGCACCAGAAGCACCTCGGGCGCCGTGCCGTGGTGCAGAGCCTGCTCCGTGAACGCGCAGCTGCTCAGGATGTTCTCCTGGCCCTGGCGCAGCACCTCCAGCTGTGCCTGAAGCACCTGCAGACCGGGCGGCCTCAGCATCCCCGCGGTGCCGCGCAGCGCCGTGCTGCACCTCGCCACGCGTGCCGCGGCACCGGGAGGAGCGCTACCTTCTGCTTGGCCCCGCAGATGGCCTCCAGGTCGCGCACCAGCAGCCCCTTGCGCTGCTGCAGGGCCCTCTCCAGCTCCTCGAAGGTGCTGCCGATCTCGGACACCGCCTCGTTCTTGCGCTCCACCAGCTGCTGGCTGATCTCCGACACCAGCGCGACGGCGGCCGCCAGCTGCGGGAGCCTGCGGAGCCGGCGCTGGGCACGGAGGGCGGCCGCCAGCCGCGCACCCCACGAACCCCCCCACCCCGCGCGCCCCTACCTGCCGCGGATGGCGTCCAGCTGCTGCTGCAGGGCCGCCTTGTGCTGCTCCACCACGTCGCGCAGCGGCACGGTGACGTGCTCCCGGTGCTCCCCCTCGGTGCACTCGCGGCACATGGCGGTCTCGCAGGACTCGCAGTAGAACTCCATCACCTGCGGCAGCGGCGCTCAGGGCCCCCCTTCGGCGGCACACCCGCCCCCCCCCGCCACCCACCTTGCCCTCGTGGTTGGGGCACGACAGGGGCTGCCCGGTGACGGCGCTGACGGGGTCCAGCCCCGGGCCGGGGTGGGGGCCGCGGCTGTCGGGGTCGCGCTGCAGCACTTCCATCAGGTTGGTGATGAAGAAGTTGTTCTGCAGGGCCGCCACGCCGCGCTCGGGCAGGATGGAGGTCTGGCGGCACACGGGGCAGGACAGGGTCAGGCTCTGGGGCGGGATATAGTTCTGGAGACACCTGGGGCAGAACGGGCACAACGAGAGGGTCAGGGCCGCCCGCGGGCAGCGAGCGGGGAGGTGGGCACCGGGATGGGGCGGGCAGGGGGACGAAGGCTGCACCACGGTGCAGTGGGGGGAACGGGTGGGATGGAGGGACGGGGCTGGGGAAAAGATGGACTGATGGGCGAACTGAAGGCACGGAAGAAGGGGCCGGAAGGGTGGACAGAGACGGGGATGATGCACCAGGTGCTTCAGGGTGCACAGGACAGGACCGGAGGAAAAGGCTGAGGGAGCAGATGGACGATGGACAGACGGATGGATGGGGCTGTGACTTGGTGCAATAGGGTGTGTGGGACAGGGCTGGGGGAAGGACAGACAGACGGGCTGTGATGGGGTGCACTGAGGTGCATGGGTGGGAGCAAGGGATGGGGCTGGGGGTATGTCAGACGGTGAGATGGACGGACAGACAGGGGCTGTGCCATCAGAGTGCATGTGGCAGGAGCGTGGGACAGGGCGGGGGTCGGACAGGATGGGTAGGGATGGGGACACAGCCCACAGAAAGCTGGCCATGAGACCTCGACATGGGGCCACAGACAGACAGACAGATGGATAGATAGGACAGGGCTGTGCCAGACGGGAGCAGGGGAGTGCCAGGGGTGGGCAGGGGCCTGGAGGGGCACAGAGAAAGCAGATGTCAGTACAGAGCCCTCAGCCGTGCTACAGCCACCCCCACCCCCACCCCATCCAGACCCTGCACTGCGGGACAGGAACAACCCTGCAGCCACAACCCACACTATGGGGGCTACAGGGCCACGGGATCAGTGGGACCCCAGCTCCCAGGATGAGTGGGGTGGCCCCATCTTGTGCTGGAGGCATGCAGGGGGATGCAGTGCTGCACAACTTGGAGGTAGCAGGGCACAGCAGGGACACAGTGAGGATGCAGGCTGGAGGCATTAGGAGTGCAGAGGGGATGCAGGGAGGCACAGCAGGGCAGCGGGAATGCAGGCAGGCAATTTTTGGAGGCAGCAGAGATGCAGAGAGGTGCAGTGCAGGCTCAGCAGGACACAGTGGCACACGGCAGGTCTAGCCTAGCTCCTGCAGGAGCTGCAGGAAGGAAGGGAATGCTGCGGGAGAAGGAGTGGGACCCTGCAGGGATGCAGTGAGTGCTGTGGAGTGCAGTGACCACGCTGACCTGCAGGAGGTGCGGTGGGGGATGCATTGAGGATGCAGCACACGTGCAGTGGGGTGCAGTAAGGGAGCGCAGTTGGGGTCAGCATGCAGCAGAGGGGCACAAGCAGAGACACAGTGGGACACGGTGAGGACACAGTGAGGATGTAGTGGGTTTTGGAGGGTCCAGACACTCAGTGCAGGCACTGGGGGTGCAGTGAAGCCCTTCTCTCGCGAGAATCTTCAGGGAAAACGCTTTGGTGGATGCAGTGCAGCACATGGGGAAGGGGGGGGAGGGGAAGGGAATGCAGTGGGGATGCAGCAAATATGCAGTTGGAGGCAGCAGGACACAGCAGGAATGCAGTGAGGGAGATGCAGCAGGGCCAGCGTACAGCAGGGATGCAGTGAGGGTGCAGTGGAGGTGCAACAGGGATGCAGCGGGGATGCAACGGAGGTGCAACAAGATGCAGCAGGGATGCAGAGGAGATGCAGAAGGGATGCAGAGGGAGCAGCCGCGATGCGGTGCAGTGCTGGGGGGCGGCGGGAGGGGCCTCACCTCTCACAGAAGGTGTGCAGGCACGGCAGCACCTTGGGGTTGCGGTAGCGGTCGAGGCAGATGCTGCACACCAGGAACTGTTTGTCAATCTGCCGCACCACCGGGCTGGCGTTGGCCTCCCGCTTCGCCATGGCGGCGTCCCCGAGGCCCCGCGGCGCTCAGCCTGCGGGCGGGGCTGTCAGTGCGCGCCGGGCCCCGCACCGCCCTCAGCCCCGCACCGCGCTCAGCCCCGCACCGCGCCCAGCCCCGCACCGCGCCCGGCCGCAGCCGCACCGCCGGCAACAGGAGCGCGGTTCCCGGGCCGGAGCGACCCCGCCCGCCCGGCAGCGCTCGCCCCGCAGCGCACCGCTGCCCCCGCAGCGTTCCCGATCGCCCCGCGGCCGCCCCCTCCTCACACGCCGCACCCTCGGATCTCCCCGAGGGCACCGCCGCTCCCAGCGCCCCGCACCGCCCCGCACCCCCCGCCCCGCTCCGTTATCTCCCGGCCCCGCGTCCGCTCACGGCGCTGCGGCGGCCCCGCGGCTGCAGGCCCCGGCGCGGCCCCGCCCCGACGGCCATTGTGCAGGCCCGGCACCGCGACGTCACCACCCGCCCCGCCCCGGGGGGGCCGCGGGGTACCGGCACCGGGATGGCGCTGCGCTGCCCCCGCCCGCCGTCCGCACCGCGGTGCTCACCCGCGCCCGCTCCCCCCGACCGGTGCCGCTCCCCCTCCCCTCCCCCCCCCGCTCAGCGCCGCCCGCTGCCCCGCACCCCCCCGCACCGCCCCACCCGTGCCGGCCGCGTCCCGGCCGCCCGCCCCACCCCGCGGCCGCGCTGTCACCTTCCAGCCCGGTTCGGCTCGGCTCGGCACGGCACGGCTCAGCCCCCGCCGCGGGCAGCCGGGGCCGGCGGGGCGGCAGCGCGCATCGCCGCGGCTCGGCTCAGCCCGGCCCGCTTCGGTTCGGCCCGGCCCGGCGCGGCGGGGACTGCGCCAGGGCTGGGCGCGCTCCGCAGCCGCATCTGCCCGAGCGGCGCGCACCACTGCGGGGGGGTTGCGGCCCCGCGCGTCCCCGCGGCAGCGCGAGGGGAGCCCAACCCCCCCGTGATCGCCCCGCCGGGGCCCGCGGAGCGCCGAGAGCCGCTCGGAACCCGCGGTGGAAACGGTGCCAGGGGCCCCCACGGGCGGCCGCGGGAAAAGCGCACCGAGTGCCCCCTCCGCGCCCCGCCGATGGTCTCGCCCGGGCTGTGGCTCTGCAGTGGGGGGGGGCTTCGGGCGCGCTCCCCGCATCCCCGGTACCCGGCGGTCGCCACGGCAACGGTATCCCGCTCCGAGCATCGCCGGGATGGGGGGGGGCGGGGGAGGTGAGGCTGCCGGAGAGTTGGCGTGGGGCGCGGAGCTCCCGACCCGACTGCCCTCGTCCCCATCCCTCCGTGCTGCCCCCGCTCACCTCCGCGGAGCCATGCGGGCACGGAGGAACCCCGACCGGACCGGGAGTGCCGGTCCTGCTGAGACCCTGAGAGCCGCCGCACCGCGGGCCCGGCCCGGAGTTCCCCGCGGCGGAACCGGACTGGCAACATTCCTCGCACCGTCATCGACACCGGCAGTGCCCTACCGCCACCGCGAGGGGACACGAATCCGGAGAACCGGGGACAAATCTGCGGGGAAAGGAGAGCAGGGAACGGCGATTCCTTGATTCGGGCACTGCGTCCCGCAGTCCTCACACCCAAGGCACGATGCTATGGGCAGCTGGGCAAACAGGCTGTGGGTGGGTGGGCTCAGGATGGGGCTCAGAGCTGTGCCCTGCCTGGAGCCGAGCGGCAGCGCAGCACCACGGGGCTCTGCCCTGGGCCCTCTGCTGCCGAACATCTGCTCTGCGTGCTCGGGGCACTGCCAGGAGCAGGGGATGGGATCGGCCCCTGCTCCGCTCGGCGCCCGCCGAACCACATCTGACACCGCCGCCGGTCTGCGGAAACGCAGGCACGGGAAAAGACTCGGCACACCGCCCCAGGTTCAAGGAGGGCCCTGGGGTGGAGTTCAGGATCCGAACAGCAGGACGCACTTTGCACAGCGAGGTGGCAGAGAACGTCCACGTGCTGCCCACGGGCCGCAGTTCCCCTCCGTGGAGATCTCCCAGAGCTGCCGGGACACGGAGCTGGGCGCCGCTCTGGGTGTCCCTGCTGGAGCAGCGCTGGGCCTGAAGCCCCGAGAGATCCCTCCCAGCTCCACCAGCTGGGACTCTGGGAACGGTTGCCCTGCGAGGAGGGAGCTGCGGAGGGACCGGAGCTTGCTCAGCCTTCGGGAGAGCTTTGACCCAGCAGCAACCCACCAGCTCCCACGGGGAGGTTATGCGCAGCCAGAGCCGGGCTCCGCACTGTGCTTCACAGCGGAACCAGAATCCACAGGCAGAGCTGCGGGTGCAGCCGGGCTCCATCCGGGGAAAGGCTTTCCCCACACCCAGGTTGCCCACAGGCACCGCAGTCTCCATCTGTGCAGGTGTGTTCAGTACAAATTTGGGGAACTGCTGGATGTGCAGCCTGGTCTGACCCCACGGCTGACCCCACTGTGGATCTCTCAGGGTCCCACAGCCCCCCACATCCTGCCCAGCCCCCCAGGCCCCCCTGTCCCGCTCCCTTCACCTCCAGTGCGGAGGAGCTCAGGCTGACCCCGCAGCCCGCACTCAGTGCCACTTTGCAGCCTGACAGGAGAGAACAAAGGGACTGGGGGGGTTGGGGGGGGGGTTCCGTCCCGTCCCGGCACCGCGCGGGGACAACAAAGAGCGCAGTGATGGGCACACAGCTGTGCTACGGGGGTGGGGGGAGCGGGAGGGGGGCACGGAACGGTTGCGGGCAGCGGGTTCGGGTGGGTGGGGGGCGGTGGAAGCAGCTGCGCAGTCAGCAGCCCGAAATTCCGCACCCCCCACACCTCACCCCGCGTGCCGCACTTCGCGTTCCGCGCTGTACATCCCACAGCCCGCAGCCCGGGGAGGACAGCAGGAGTTCCAAAGCATTTATTATCGTTACACAGAAGCACAGGGGAAGATAAAACCCGCCGACTCTCAGCTCGGGGGGGCTCCGCGCGTCGCCCCACCCGCCAGGCGCCGCAAAAAGCCGAACAGCGCCGGGCCGCCCGACGGCGCGGGGGGAGCGCGGCTGGATCCCCATCGAGAGAACAGCGCGGAGAGGCGGAAGGCGGGCGGGGGGGCGGAGGGAGGCGGGTCGGAGGGGAAACTCTCGGGCCGCGGGGGTTCGGGGCCGCCCCGCAGCTCGGGCAGCGCCGGGGCCGTGTTCCGCCGGAGCAGCGTCGGAGCGGCGCGGAGGGGTCGGGCGGATCCGTCGAGCTCCGCGTCCCGCAACGAGCACGTGGCGACGGAACGCCGTTTGTCCCGCTGCAGTTCGAGCTGCTGCCGCCGGAGCTGCGACTGCTCCCGGGCGCGGTTCTCCTGCGCGGAGACGGCGTGAGGGCGGAGCGGGGCGGCCAGAGGCGGCGTGAGGGCGGGCCGGGCCGCATTCCCTGCACGGCGCTCAGGAAGCGGCCCGCGAAGCCGTGCAGCTCCGCACACAGCTCCCGCAGCGCGCCCGGCGCCGCCTCCTCGCAGTAGAAGTCGAGCGCCGCCGCCGCCGCTCCGCACATCCGATCCCTCTCCGCCCGCACCGCTCGCAGCTCCGCCTCCGCCGCCCGCACGAACGGCCGCAGCCCCGCACGCAGCGCCGCTCCCGCATCCCGCGCCTCCGCCACGCGCGCCGACAGCCGCCGCAGCTCCGCCTCCACCTCCGCCTCTTCGATCCTACGGGAGCGCCGCGCTCAGCTCCGGGACGGCCCCGCCGGGCCCCGCGCGTGTCCGCGGCGTTACCGCACCGCGAGGCCGGGCCCACGTGCGGCAGTTTGCTCGGGAAGTCCAACAGGCGTCGGTCCGTCCGCGCGGCTTCCTGCGGGGAGCGACAGGGATGTGACACGGACACGATAGGGGCGCGACAGGGGAACCACCGCGGCGGGACAGGAGCGCGATAAGGACGCAATAGGAGCATAAGACGGACATGTGCGACGGGGACACGATAAGCGCGTGGCAGTGACATGGCAGGAGAGCGACAGCGGCCCCGAGGCGTCCCCTGGGGCAGGCGGGGCCGCTGCCCCGGGAGCAGTGCACCGCACGGGACGCTGCGGCATTGCCTGTCCGCGGGGTCGGCCCAGAGCAGCGCGCACCGCACGGCTCAAAGCACCGCGCAGTTGGTGCGGGCGAGACCCAACCGCGACACGGAGCTGAGCGCTTCCGTCTGAAGAACAAAGCTGGGGGGGTCCGGAGGTTGCGCGGGGCTCCCCGGTGCCGACGATGGGGGGAGCGACTGCTCCAAGCGGGCGGAACGGGGCGGTGGGGGGGGGATGGGGGAAAAGCAGCTGAGCGGGGCGGACCGCGCTCCGTGCGGGGGTTGCGGCGTGGGAGCGACCTTGGGCCGGGCCGGGGAGGAGCGGCATCCCACGGACGGGCACTCAGCAAAACTCGAGCGAAAGACGGAGCCGGAGGGCTGCGCGAGTGGAGCTGCGGGATCCCCCCACGCAGCCGGTCCGGAGCGGGATTCCCGCATCACGAAGCGGCTCCGTACGACGACCCCTCCCCCCCCGTTCCCGCGGGCGCTCACCATGGCCACGAAGTGCAGGAGGTCCACGCCCGGCACGTTGGCCCTGGTGTCGGGCAGCCTCCGCAGCGAGGCCAGGCGAAACCCGGCGGCGCTGCCCGCGTAGCCGCCCTGGGGCAGGACGCGCGGTCACGGCGGCCGCGGGGCCGCGGGGGGGGAGCGGGCGGGGGCCGCTCACCGCGTTCAGGTGGTTCCCCGCGCTCAGGACGAGGTGCAGAACCGCGTGCAGCTCCTCGCACCGCACCACCTCTGCGGGGGGCGGGCGGTGAGCGCGATGGGGACGCGACCCTCCGCCCCGATCGCAGCCGCACACTCACCCTCGGCGGCGTCGGTCAGGATTTGGATGGAGGCGCGGAGCGCGCTGAGCCGCGGGGAGAATTCCTCCTGCAGCACCATCAGCTCCAGGCGCTGCGCGTAGCTGCGAGCGGGGGGTCGGGGAGGTGTAGCGAGCGGGACGATCCCCCCGACTCCTCGTGCAGCCCTCCCGGCTCCCACCTGGGCACCTCCAGCAGCAGCAGCATGAAGAGCTCGGGCTCGGGCAGCTGCTGAGGGCAGCCAGAGAAAGCGCGCAGCCGGGACACCTGCGAGGGGGGGCGGAGGAGCCGGCAGTCAGCGGGGGTCGCCGGGGGTTTTCCCACCCCGAGTCTCACCTCCACGGCGCCGGGCAGCAGCCGGGACAACTCCAGCAGCAGCTCCGCGCCGTACGGCGCCCCGACGCCCTCCTCGACGTCCCGAACGATCTGCCGCACCGGGCTGGGACAGCGGGTCAGCACCTCTCAAGGAGCACGGAACCCTCCGCCAGAAGCGGCGATTCTCTTCGAGAATCGGGACCCCCGAGGAGCACGGACGTTCTCGAAGGGATAGAGCCCCCCGCCGCGCCCCCGTTCTCGGGCACGGTCCCGTTCCGTGCCCCCCCGGGACGGGGCCGGGGGACTCCGAAACCCCCTCGGGGTCGGGTGCCCCCAGCCCCGCTCACCGCTTGAGCCGCTTCAGGAGGACGCCGAGGGCGATGCTCCGCTTGGGCTCCAGCAGCGCTGCCTGCGGGTGCGGCGCGGTCAGAGCGCGGGGCGCGGCAACGGAGACGCGGCGGTCCGGCCGCCTCTCACCACGGGCGGCGGGCGCTGCCCCGGGGACGCGCCGCGGGGCTCCCGGAACAGCAGCCGCAGTCGGGGGAGGTCCAGAACCGGCGGGGGGGTTCGCGGCGCCCACACCGAGCGGCGGCCCCGCACCCGCGCCGCGGACAGCGGCTCCCAGTGCAGCGCCCGCAACCGCTCGCCCCGCACGGCTGCTGGGGGGGAGGGCAGCGCCGGGGGGGGCGGCGGCGGCGGCGGCGCGGGGCTGCGCTGGGAGTCCATGGCTGGGCGGGGGGGATCAGCGCGGCCGCCCCGCTCCTCTTACGGGCCCGAACGGCCCCGCCCCGCCTCGGCTCCGCCTCGGGAGGATCCAGCGCCGGCGGGGCAGAATCACAGAATGGTTTGGGATGGAAGGGACCTCAAGGATCACGAAGCTCCAACCTGCCTGCTGCATGCAGGGCCACCAACCTCCACATCTCACAGCAGCCCAGGCTGCCCAGGGCCCCATCCAACCTGGCCTTGAACACCTCCAGGGATGGACGGGGATCCACAGCCTCTCTGGGCAGCTGTTCCAGCACCTCCCCACTCTCACAGCAAACAACTTCCCCCTGACAGCCAACTGAAATCTGCCCTCCCTCACCTTCCAACCATTCCCCTGTCCTGCTGTTATCTCCCCTTTCCAAGAGCTGACTCCCCTCCTGTCTGTAGGCTCCCTTGAGGTCCTGCAGGCTGCACTGAGGTCACCCCGCAGCTTCTCTTCTCCATGCTGAACAAGCCCAGCTCCCTCAGCCTGGCTTTGTAGGGAGGTGCTGCAGCCCCTGATCATCTTTGTGGCTCCTCTGGACCCTCTCCAACAGCTCCCTGTCTTTCTTGTATTGGGGTCCTCAGACCTGGACGCAGTGCTGCAGATGGGGCCTCACAAGAGCAGAGCAGAGGGGGACAATCACCTCCCTGTCCCTGCTGGCCGCCCCTCTGCTGATGGAGCCCAGGATCCCATTTGCTTTCCGGGCTGCAAGAGGGCGGTGCGGTGCGGCTCAGGGGCCGCAACACGAGCTCATTCCGGGGCAAAAGCCCGACCCCCGGCACCGCTCCTGCCGGCCGCACCAGAAAGGGCCCACGAAGGACTTCGGCGCAAGGCTGGATGCCCCGCGCCATCTCCCGCTCCCAGCCTCCCAGCCGTGCCCTCACTGCTCTCCCCGTCCTGCCCCGAGATGCATTTTCTTCCTTGCGCTCCTCCTATCCAGCCTCAGGCGCTGCCACGCTGCGAAGCACCTGCGGATCGCGTTAAACCCGGTGCCAGACCGCCCCGGGGCGCTCTTGGCTCTGCGCTGGAGATGATTAACACAATAATTTGTCCCCCTCTCTTCTCGTCCCCCTTATCCACGGAGCTCTGGCTGGAGGAGGTAGCGCTCCCCAGTGCTTACAGGGCTCCAGCCTGACACACAGCACCTGCAGCCAAGGCAGCAAGTCCGGTGTGGGCTGGAGAGTATGGGGAGCTCTGATGCTGTGCCCCACAAGGGCCCCAGCTCGAGTCCCACAGAAGGAGCAGTGGGACAAGAACTGCAGCCTACAGCAGAACCAGCTACAGGCCTTCAGGGGTCACTGGCATCCAGGAAATCCCCATATCTAGGTCTGGCTGTGCTGGGCACAGAGGGATCCACACCACATTATTCTCATCCACACTATTTTATTCTGATCTGTTCTGTTTTATTCTGATCCATATTGTTTTATTCTGGAGTCTTACAGAAGTGGGGAGGGAAGAAGGGGGTCAGACCTTCACCAGGAAACAGGGGGAGGGGGGAGGAGGGTGTCAGATCCAGACATTAAATTACCAGGAATTAAATTAGCAAGAAAAACAAACTGTCTTGTCTCAGGAGAAAGTGCCCAAGTGCTGCACGTGGCCAGGGCTAGAAGCAACACTCAGCTGGAGCAGGATGAGCTCCCCCACCCCCGGATAGCAGGCAGGCAGAGCCCCAGCGCTGCCACACGCAGAGGCGCAGCCGCACCGCACACAGGGACGTGCAGCGTCCCCGGGATGCAGCCACCCTTTGGTCCTTGGTTTGAGTCCCCACCACCCCTCGGGGTGCCTGCGGGGCTCAGGGAGTGGGGCTGCCCACCTGCCTCCAGAGGGTTGGGAGCGCAGCCCCCCAGGAAAGCGGCCTTCAGCCCGAGGGCCGTGGCCAAACCCTCCTGCGTCCACCCGTGGGAGCTGGCAAAGCCCCGGCCAGGGGATGGGTGCTGAGGCCTGGGAGACAGCCAGGCACCACTGGCCCATCGCTGAGGGGAGTGTAGTGTGGGGGTAGGGGAACCAGCCAGGCTGGGGGAGTGTAAGAGCAGCTGCCAGAGGGGACGGGGCAGGCCTGGGGCTAGGAGCAGACAGGAGCCCCAGGACAGGACCCCGTCCACCCGTCTCGGGGTCCAGGAGGGGACCCGGGAGTCCCAATGCCACCCCTCTGCAGCTTTGTCTTCATTTCAAAATAAACATTTTTTTGGCAGAGGGTGGTGGCACGTCCTGCCCGGCCCTGCAAAGCCTGGCTCAGAGCAGCAGGGAAGGCAGCTGGGACACGTGGAGCCACGCAGCCTCCTGCACCACGGGGAGACGGTGGGAGGCTGTAGCACATCCCCGTCCCACAAAGGTGCCTGGTGGGGTCTGAGCAGCCCAGCCCGGGGAGGGAAGTGTCTGGCCTGCGGAGTCCTGGGAAGGCACCCACCATCCCACTAAAGGGTCTGCACTGGGGAGGGAGAACAGGGCTGGGCAGGATGGGACTCTGCCGGGCTGGGGGAGCCCCGGCCTTCCCAGGCAGGGGGAGTGACCCACTCAGAGCTCCACCTGCCCCTAACCAGGTCCCTGCCCCATTGGTGCCCCCTGCAGCAGCAGGGCCGAGGCTGCAGCCCCAGCTCACCGCTCGTGATTGTGGGCTGGCCCTGCGCCAGCGGTCAGAGGTCCCAGTTATGGTCCATGGCTTCCCCGGCTGGGGCACGAGGTGGGGCAGGCTGGGGGGCTCACTGCTCCTCCAGCCAGGAGGGCTTCTCAGCACCAGGGGTCTTCAGCTTGATGTTGAACTGCTTGAGAGTCTGCTCCAACTGCTGCTGGTTCCCAGCGAAGTAGGCAGAGATGGCGTTGTGAAAGAGCAGGAGCTGCTTGTGCATCACCTTGATCTGGGGAGAGCAGGAGTCAGCACGCAGCCACCCCAGCCCCACTGCCCAGCACCTCGGGACGGCAGGAACGGGCCAGGACAAGGCCTGCCCAGCGCAGAGCTGCAGCAGCCAGCTGGGAGGTGGTCACCCACTGCAGGTGGAAGGCAGGAGCACGGGTGCTCACCTGCTCTTCCCCTCACAGCTCCCTGAAAACGCACCTTGAGCACAGAGCAGCAAGGCTGCGCAGCCTGCAAGGCAGGCCGAGGGACACGCGTGCACGGCAGGGCCCCGTCCTGTGCCCTGTGGCCTTCCCCACCTTGTTCTCCTCCAAGAACTTGAGCTTGATGGCCACATCAGCACGCAGCTTTTCGTACTTGTCCTTGTGGCTCTGGAACTGGCTCTGGGCTGCATCCAGCCGGCACAGGGTGCTGGCATCCCGGGGGCCCATGCTCAGCTCCTCCAGGTCTGTGCGGTACGCATCGTACTCCAGCCTGTGCAGGAACACCAAGAGTCAAAAGGCTACAGAGCAGTCCCTCCAACACCCACAGCCAGGCCCGCAGGCCGCACTGCTGTCCTACCTGGCTGTCTCGTACTGCTTAACCGTCATGAGCGTGTCCTCCATGGTCTTATTTACCAGCGTGTTGATACTGGAGACAAAGAAGTTAACAGCTCCCAGTAGCGTTTCACCATTCTTGCAAAGCAGTTTCTGCGTTTCTGCATTGTAACCAAACTCCTCCTGGTGTAGGGAGGAAGGTGGGTGAGGAGCTGTGGCAGCACAGCCTGCTACGCCCCCTCCCTCCTCCTACTGCCCAGACCCAGCCTTGCCCCAGCTGTGCCCACAAAGAGCCGGCAGCAAAAGCCCCACACCTCTCCCCAGCCCCAGGGCAATCACAAAGGGCATCTGCCCTCAGCCTCCTCCTGCTTTCCCTCACGTGCCCAGGGGTGCTGCCGGCAGAGCGCTGCCCGGGCCGTGCTGCGGAGACCCCAGGGTCGATTTGGTTCTCCTTCCCAGGCACAGCAGAGACGAGGCACACGCCACAGCCCCACCATACCTGCAGCTCAGGAGACTTCTGGCTGAGGTCCGCAAAGGCATCCCCCAGGGCGTGCTGTGTCTGCACCAGGCTGTAGAAGTGGTTGGTGAGAGCCCGCGCCAGCTGCAGCACACACTCGTACTTGCGCTTCGTTTCCCGGAGCAGCTCAATCTGTGTCTCCAGCTCCAGGTCCACCGTGCGGGAGCCCCGGCCAAACCTCTCTGAGATCAGCTGTTTGGTACACTGCAGGCGGAGCAGAGGGAGGGGCTGTCAGGGCCCCATCCCTTCCCATCCCTGCAGGGCTGCTGCATCGGTGCCCAGATGCACTCCCCATCCGTCACAGCTCCTTCATCCCCTGCCCAGCTCCCCGCCCTGCTGCACAGCCGGGGATGTGACATACCTTGTATGTGTTGATGCCCCATTTCTTGACAATGTCAAACTTCTCCACAGCGATCCCGCGGACAACCTCCTCCCCTCCGACCGGTGGGCTGGGATGAGGCTGATGAAGCCCAGAGCCTGGAACACAGCACTCTGACACTCAGCACAGGGCCTGGATGCAGGCTGGGCTGCCCGCCCCACATGGCAGTGCCCTCAGGGCTGGTGCTCCCAGGGCCAGCCCTGACAAAGTGCAAGCAAAGCGGGCTCCTGGTGCAGGCAAATCCACCCTGGGCAGCCCCATGCGATGCGGGCAAGCAGCTCCCCCCTGCCAGTCAGGCACTGCTACCGGGCTCAACAGAGCCCTCAGTGCTGTGTGATTTGTCATCTGCCTGCAGGAAGCGGGATTTGGGCTCTTGCAGCACAGAATCTGGTCCCCAAAACCTTTCTAGACACTGATAACGAAGGCCCTGGTGCTGACAGCAGTGGCTGCTGCCCACATGGGAGCTGCTGTCCCCCCATCTGCTTGCAGAGCTGCTGGCAGTGTGGCCCTGCACACCAGTGGCCTTGGTGCTCCTGTGCCGGGCAGTACTCCTTGTGCTCCTGAGCACGGCACGGGTGGAGGAGAGGCCAGGCAGGCACACAGTGCATCCCACAGCCAGGCACAGCTCAGCCTCACTGCCAGGTGCTCTGTGGTTTGGAAGTGCCGCGCGCGCCGCCAGCACAAGGACTGAGAGTGGGCGCAGCTGCTGGGGGAGGCGCACGTCGGGCTGCTCTCCACCACAGCGGGGCAAGAAGCTGACCCTGAGAAACACAACACACATCGGGTGCCTTAAGCCTGAGACAGGAGGGCCGAAAGGCTGCGTGGCACCATGGGGTGCTGGGGTGGCTGCAGTACCTGCTGAAGCACCAGCCTGGCTGGCCATCCTGCTGGCGGCAGATGCACTGGGGGAGATGGATGGTCCTCGGGGTGAGTGAGGTTGGACAAGACAGCCTGGAAATGGAGGGGCTGGCAGGAGGTGAGCAGAGAGGGAAGAGGTGGGGTGGTGTGAAAGGCACGAGGGCAGGAACAACCAGGTCACAGGATGAGCATGCAGGAAGGATGGCAGCAGGGGAGCAGACGAAAGAGTGATGTGAAATCAGTAGACACAGACGGCAGCTGGACAGACAGCATCACATCAGAGGCACCCAGGCTCCTCTCCCGCTTCCTCCCCATCCTCAGGCTGGCGTCAAGATGCCACCAGGCTGAGAGCTGGGACAGGCCAGGGCTGACAAACACAGGGAACCACTGTACCAAGTTCCCCCCACCACAGCAGGCTATCAGCAAAAGCCCATCTCTCCTCAGCCTATGCTAATTCACCCGCTCAGCCTGGCACAGCACAGAAGGGCCCATGGTGAAAACAGCTGTTTGCAGCAGATGGGCCAAACTGGCCAAGAGCTGGGACAGACTTGTGTGAAATGGGAACAGGTGAGAGTGATGGACGGGGCAGAGCTGCTTTGGCTGAGCTCACTGTGGCTCCAAGCGTGAAGCACCAGCAGCTCCCCAGAAGCCCATAGATACCATCCCTGCAACACAGAGCATTTACAGTCAGGCTCTGAAGTGCCTGGGGCTCACAGGTTGACAGCAACAGCAAAAATGGGGCATTAAGGCAGAGTCTGGGGCTCAGTACCCCTCTGCCCTGTCCCTCTCTGCCTGAAAGGTGTCTCTCAGGCACAGCCACCACAGCTCTGCCAGTGCTGTGCATCTTCAGGGCTCTTCCCCAGCACCAGAAGGATGCCCAACAGCTGAGCCCACGCATCACAGACCAGGGCCTCAGGAAGGCAGAGCAGCTCCCTCAGCAGAAGCCCTGCATCTACATGAGAGCCAGACACCTCCACGGCTGCCTGTAAGCCTAGGGCACGTGTAGGGGAGGGGTGGAAGTCACAGCCCCACACCAGCAGCTGGGTGGCAGCAGTGCTGTGCACTGGGGCTGTGAGGAGGCTGTGCTCTGCAGGGCCATGTGGCTGTGACTCAGGACAGCCTCAGCTGCGAGCAGAAACACTGAGATTGGTCCTGCCCAAGGGTGCAGCAGGGTGGCCTGTGCTGTGCTCTGCTCCTCGCCCCAGCACCGAGCCCTTCCCTAAGCCCTCCACCAGGCCACCCAGGCTCCCACCTCTCACAGCCCTGTCCCCGTGGAAGCTGTTGTACCTTTGATGGCACTGGTGGGGATGATGCCCTCAGCGGTGCCCCCGTAGCCACCAGATACGATGCTGGTTTCATTGAGGTTGGGCCCTGATACCATCACTTGCTGCAGGTCCTGGGGGAGCAGAGCAGAGAGTTGAGGCATAGGGACAGGCACCCACTCCCTAGGAACGATGTGAGCTCCCAGCCCAGCCCCATACCTGCTCCAGGCCATCGTCCTCAGGCAGGCTGCCTGCATCCCCGTTGCTACTGATGGGGATCTCCATGGTGGCAGCTTTGCTCATGATCCCATCCGACATTGTCAGGGCCTGCAGGGATGCAGAGGCTGTGCACGGGGCCGGGCCACTCCGCGCCTCCTCGTCCAGCGCCGCGCACCCTACAGCTGCTGGCGCGGGGCCCTGAGTCGGAGCCAGGAGCCACGTCCGCAGTGCGAGGCAGGGCCGCGGCCAGACCGGTCAGGCCGCATTCCAAGCATCAGCGCACGCTCCGGGCCGGCCCCGAGCGCCGTTACCTCGAGCTGAGCCCGCGGCCCGAGGCCGGCACGGAGGAAGCTCCGGGCCCCTCCCGAGGTTCACAGCCGCCGTTCGGACCCCAACCGCGCCACGACCCCCGGGAGGAGGAAGAGGAGAAGAAAGAGGAGAAGGAGGAGAAGGCGGCGGCCGGCGGCGACCCGAGCACCCACGGCTGCCAACACCAGGCAGCACCGGATCGGGGCCCGGAGCCGCAGGGCCGGGTTTCTCACAGCGCGGCCTCGGCAGGTCCGGCTCCGTTCGGCGGCCCCGGGGCTCCCAGGCCGGCGCCTCCCGGAACCCGGCGCGGCCCCCCGCAGCCCCGGCCTTCACCCCGCCCCTCCAGCCCCGGCCTCGCCCACCTGCACCGCCCCGGCCCCGCTGGGCCCCCCCGCCCCGGAGGCTCCGCGGCCCCGATCCGCTTCGGCCCGGACGCGCCGGAAGCAGCGTCAGGATCCGCGCGGGGGGCGCCGGGAGACGGAACCGGAAGTGACGTCAGATGCGGCGCCCCGGGCGGAAGTGCCGCTGGAACGGGACGGGGGGCGTGCCCGTCCTTCCCGGAAGTGCGGTGCGGCGCGGCGCGGCATGGAGGCGGCGGCGGCTGAGCAGCAACAGCAGCTCCGCAGCGTGAGGGCGGGGCGGAATGGCGCGGGGTGGGGGGCGGGAGGCCCGGCCCGGCCCGGCCCGGCCCGGCTCGGCTCGGCTCGGCCGTGCGGGCCCTGTGACCGTGCGGGCCGCTGTTTTGCAGCTGCGGGACTTCCTGCTGGTGTACAACCGCATGACCGAACTCTGCTTCCGCCGCTGCGTCTCCGATCTCGGTTACCGGCTGCTGTCGCGGCGTGAGGTGAGCGGGGCCCGGGCCGGGGAGTGGCGGCGTGCGGCAGGGATGGGACGGGACGAGAGGGACGTGCCGAGCCGAGCCGAGCCGCTCCGCCCGCAGGAGCGATGCCTGGACGGCTGCGCCGGGAAACTGATCCGTGCCAACCACCGCCTGATGGGCGCCTACGTGGCTCTCATGCCCAGCATCGTGCAGCGCCGCGCCGCCCGCCTGGAGGACGGCACAGAGCGGACGGCACCGGACGGCGCCGAAGCGCCCGCTGCCCGCGCGGCTCCTGACGGCTCTCCCGCGGGGCCCCCGGGCACGTAGCGGAGCCGCGGGTCTGGTGTGCCTCCGTGGCTGAGAGGTGGCTGCGGGACGGCCCGGGCCCGGCACGGCTGCCGGCGGGGCCCCTGATGGCACCGAGGCATCGGTGTGCAGCGGTGGAACTGCTCAGCACCACGGCCGGGCCGCGCAGAGCCCAGTTCTCCTCTGCGTCTGCACCGGCAGCCAGGCCGCCCACCCTGGTGGCCTCAGCCAGCGGCGGTCTGCCAGCACTGCGGGTAGAAAGAAGGGAAGCCGTAGCAGCTGCTGCTCAGGCCAGGAGCTCCCGGCTGAATTCTCCATTGCTCCAGCGCCGGGCTCTCGCTCTCCAGAACTGAGCCTTTTGTATTTGTAGGACACCATTTCATGGGGCTAATAAAACATTTCATGAGTGCTGTGCTGTTCGCGTGGCATGGAGGCAGACAGACTTGCTCCACAAGTACCCCCTGCACAGTGCATCCTGCTGGGGTCACGTTGCTCCACTGCTCCTTCTAGGAACCCTTCCTTACTCTCTGTCCTTACTGCTGGAATGGCATCAGAACAGGCTGCAGGCTCCCATCCCTGCAGGCATTCAAGGCCAGGCTGGATGTGGCTCTGGGCAGCCTGGGCTGCTGGTTGGTGACCCTGCACACAGCAGGGGGTTGGAACTGGATGAGCATCGTGGGCCTTTGCAACCCAGGCCGTTCTATCATTCTATGAGACCAAACAAGCCGTGCCTCTATGGCAGGGGCTGCCCACTGCAGCACAGCTGGGCCCAGCCCATGGCCATGAATTGGCATGAGGGGTGGCAGAGCCCTCAGAACTGCAGAGCAGCACCGTCTCCCCACGTGCTGCTGTGAGACTGCGGTTGCTCAGCCTTGGCCACGTCCAGGCTGTGAGGCTGAGCATGCCCACTTTGTAATGGGTGCTGCAGATCAGTGCTGCAGCCCATGCAGAACACACAGCACTGGGGCAGGCCTGGCTGGCACAGCCCTCCTGCTCCTGTCTGCCCACTGGGGTTGGTGCAGCACACGCAGAGATCACCCCAGGGCCTCCCTGGTGCTGGCCTCATTTCAGTGCTTTGCAGCAGCTGTTTTCCTGGAAGCGTGGACAGGGCTGGGACTCATGGAGTCACAGAATGGCTGAGGCTGGAAGTTCATCTGATCCAACCCCTGGCTGCAGCAGGGATTTCTCTTTCCAAGAGCTGATTTCCATCTTGCATCGTTGTTTCATGTCTCCAGCCAGGCTTTTCCTCGTGCTGTTGTTCTCAGCTGTGTAATGCAGCTCCCACACCAACAACACGGATCTGCTGTGTTCTCATCCCCCCTCTGAGTGCAGTACAGCTGAGTAACTCTTTGCTATGGAATCAACCCAGTAGGTGCAGAAAGAAGCAAGTAGGGGTCAGAATATAAAAGCAGCCGAATGTTTATCTTCATGGGGGAGGAGGGAGAGGGAGCTTTATTCAGGTCCCCCATAGTCCCACAAGTTCTGCCACCACTGCCTCTGCAGTTTGTTTGTGCACAGCTCCTGCCCCTTCTCACGGTGTTGGAGTCTGAAAGCACGTGAGGAACGTGAGAACGTGGAGCTGAAACGTGTGGCTGTGTTCAGCTGAAACCTACCCTGGGAGGCATCCGAACAAATGGAGAGCAGTTACTGCGTGTGCCAGGGTGTGAGAGCACAGCAAAGTGAGTGCGGCAGTCTAACGCTGCTGTTGTGGGGATCCTGTCCCTCTGCACTGAGAGACCTCAGCTGGAGTTCTGCACCTGGGTGTGGAGAGACATGGGCCTGTTGGGAGCATCCAGAAGGGAGCCACAAAAATGGAACGCCTCCCTGCAAGGACAGGCTGACAGCTGGGGCTGAGAGATGGGAGAAGTGAAGGCTGTGGGGAGAGCTGAGAGCATCCTGCAGTACATCGAATGGCTGTGGGAAAGGAGGGGATGCACTCTTCAGCAGGGTCTGTGTGACAGAACAAGGGGAGGTGGTTTCGGACTAAAAGAGAGGAGATTTAGACTGGATATAAGGAAGAAGTTTTTACAGTAAGGGTGCTGAGGCACTGCACAGCCTGCCCAGAACGGCGGCGGTGCCCCATCCCTGCAGATACCCAAGGTCAGGGGATGGGGCTGTGAGGCCCTGATGGAGCTGTGGGTCTCCCCGTTTGGTGCAGGGGAGTTGGATCAGCTGATCTTCAAGAGCCCCTTACAACTCAAATTGTTCCGTGGTCCCATGTAATGAAACCAGCAGACTGCGTTCTTGTCCTGAAGCGACTGTGTTCAGCTGGAGAGCCGCAGTGCTGGAGTGCCCAGTGATGCCTCACTGCAGGTAGGCTCCTTGTGACATGAAGGTGGATTGTGGGTGCACCATCCCCGCAGGCATCCAAGGCCAGGCTGGATGTGGCTCTGGGCAGCCTGGGCTGCTGGTTGGAGACCTGCACACAGCAGGGGGTTGGAAGTGGATGAGCACCGTGCTCCTTTGCAACTCACGCCATGCTATGATTCTATGATATGATCCTATGGTCAGGATACTCTGTTCTCTAGCTTCCCCCTGATGTGTTTAATTGGCACTTTGAAGCACAGACAAATGCACACAGATGTAAGGTCTTTAACTGCCAGTAATCAAGATGAGTCAGCCTTCATTGCTTACACTATGGGAAAACCAAAAATCTGGTTAAAATTGCAGATTAATTTCCATTAAGATTATTTTCCATTTTGTGGACAGGGTATAGATTGGATATGTTCTCCAGCAAGTACATAAGCTGTCAGGGGGAGCATCAAGCAGGTGGGCTCCTCCTGCACCCTGCTGCACCACTGCCCTCCTCTCACAGCATCCCAGGCACAGCCCCACTTTGGGATTCTCCTCTTTGGGTTTCTCCTGTGGCAGGAGGCAGCCTGTGGCCACAGACCCAGCTGCACAGGGAGCCAGGGCCGTGGCAGCAGGCTGCGTGCTGATAGCAGCTGTGTGGGAGGAGGGCTGGGAGCAGTGTGAGCAGTGCCCAGCTGTGTCAGCCACCCACGGCACTGCAGGTGGTCGGTGCTCGTGGGTGGAGATCTGATGAAACCAAATTTGGGAACCAAAGGCAGGCACAGAAGCGAAGGAGCTGGGCCGTGCAGACGACTGCACAGGACAGCAGAGCACTGGGCCTCTCGAGGAGCCCTGCGTGTGCAGGCAGGGATGCTGACCTGCACTGAGTCTGGGCTGTGGTGGAGGCAGTGTTACTGCAAGGCAGATTCCCTTTGCTCAGCCTCAGCTACAGTGTGTGAAACTCCACATGGTGAAAACCTTTCCTTTGGGTCTAGCAGCACTTTTCCACATTCAGCACTATGTGATGTACAGGCACAGCCTACGTGTGTCAGTGGAGAGCTGTGCCCTCCTGTCCTGGCACAGTGCAATATGGCACGGTGAAGCCTGACATGGCACAGCACGGCACAGCACTGCACAGCACAGCAAAGCACAGCACTGCACGGCACTGCACAGCACAGCACAGCACTGCACAGCACAGCACTGCACAGCACGGCACTGCACAGCACAGCATGGCACTGCACAGCACAGCACGGCACAGCACTGCACAGCACAGCACGGCACTGCACAGCACAGCACGGCACTGCACAGCACAGCACGGCACTGCACAGCACAGCACAGCACTGCACAGCACAGCACGGCACTGCACAGCACAGCATGGCACTGCACAGCACAGCACGGCACAGCACTGCACTTCACAGCACAGCACTGCACAGCACAGCACAGCACGGCACAGCACTGCACTTCACAGCACAGCACTGCACAGCACAGCACGGCACAGCACTGCACTGCACAGCACAGCACTGCACAGCACAGCACTGCACAGCACAGCACGGCACTGCACTGCACAGCACTGCACAGCACAGCACAGCACTGCACAGCACAGCACTGCACAGCACAGCACAGCACTGCACAGCACAGCACTGCACAGCACAGCACTGCACAGCACTGCACAGCACTGCACAGCACAGCACAGCACTGCACAGCACAGCACAGCACAGCACAGCACAGCACTGCACAGCACTACACAGCACTGCACAGCACTACACAGCACAGCACTGCACAGCACAGCACTGCACAGCACTGCACAGCACAGCACTGCACAGCACTGCACTGCACAGCACTGCACAGCACAGCACTGCACAGCACTGCACAGCACTGCACAGCACTGCACTGCACAGCACTGCACTGCACGGCACAGCACAGCACAGCACTGCACAGCACTGCACAGCACAGCACTGCACAGCACTGCACAGCACTGCACAGCACTGCACTGCACAGCACTGCACTGCACGGCACAGCACAGCACAGCACTGCACAGCACTGCACAGCACAGCACTGCACAGCACAGCACAGCACAGCACAGCACTGCACAGCACAGCACTGCACAGCACTGCACAGCACTGCACAGCACTGCACAGCACAGCACAGCACTGCACAGCACAGCACTGCACAGCACAGCACTGCACAGCACTGCACAGCACTGCACTGCACTGCACAGCACTGCACAGCACTGCACTGCACTGCACAGCACAGCACTGCACAGCACTGCACAGCACTGCACAGCACTGCACAGCACAGCACTGCACAGCACAGCACTGCACAGCACAGCACTGCACAGCACAGCACTGCACTACACAGCACAGCACAGCACAGCACTGCACAGCATGGCACATTTTGCCCCATCTGCAGGGCTGCTTCCTGGTGTTGGCTGAATCTGCTGTGTCCTGGTGTGCTCTCCCAAGGGACTCTGCTGCCTGTGACTCATCTGTGCTGACTTGCAGCCCCCAGCCCATGGCCTGGGCCACGTCCCAACTGTTTTCCCCTTATCCAGCCCATGCTGCACCAGTCTGGCTGACATACACTGGGACTGGAAAAAGCATTGCCAGAATGAACGTACATGAAATCTGCTGCGCTCACTGCTGCTCTGAATGCTCCCCCTGAACACACTGCAGTGTGCACTTCAGCCAGACACAGCGCCTTTGTAATCAGTGTTCCCTGCTGCATTCTTCTTCCATTAATTTATAGATTTGATTTTTGAACAACGCTGTACCTGCAGTGAGGTTGTCCCATCCATAGCTGCACTTAACATGAAAACTGTCCTGCCCTCAGCCTGTGCTGCTGAGCTCTTCCTGCAGCCTTCAGCCCTGAGAGAATAGACCCTGTGGCTTCAAGGACCTCTTTGATTTGTGCAGCCTCAAATAAATGTGTCTCCTCCCTCTGCAGGCTGCTGCTCAGACCGTTCTGATGTTCTGTGTCTCTGCCATCTCATGCAGAGGGTGGTGAGGCAGTGGAACAGGTTGCCCAAGGAGGCTGTGGATGCCCCATCCCTGCAGGCATTCGAGGCCAGGCTGGATGTGGCTCTGGGCAGCCTGGGCTGCTGGTTGGTGACCTGCACACAGCAGGGGGTTGAAATGCGATGATCATTGTGCTCCTTTGCAACCCAGGCCATTCTATGGTTCCATGCAGACCCAAATCCACATTGCTGGGATGTGCCCTGAGCCACCACTCTGCTCAGCTCCTGCCCTGCCCATAATTACAGTTGCAATGTGACCTGGAAGGAAACGCAGACACCTCCCCATTCCTTTTGGATGTCAGATCATTGGAATCTCCACTGCTTGGATAGCAGGACTGCTGTAAATGCAGAGGCCCATGGGCTGAGATAAGGACAGCTTGCACACCAAGCAGAAGTTGTGTGTGAGTGAACAGCACAAGGAGCTGCTCGGCCCATCCCTCACACAGCAGTGGCTGTCACACAGGAGGCACTGTGGGGACAAATGCCAATGCTCTCCATGTCCCGTTGGCTCTTATTGCTGGAGCTCAGTGTAAGCACTGCTCAGAACATTGGTGTGTTATCAGCATTACTCGCATCCTGCCCCAAAATGCAGCACTGTGCCTTCTGCTGGGAGGAGAAAAACCACAGCCAAAAGCAGGAAACCCACCGTGTGCCACTCTCAGCCTGCATCCCTCAGTGCCACATCCACACAGCCCCCAAAGACCCCCAGGGATGGAGGCCCCACCCCTGCAAGCTGTCCCTATGCTGACAACCTCCTCCTTAAAGAAACTCTTCCTCATGGATGATGAAAGCATCCCCAGTGCAGCCTGGGGCTGAGCATCACACAGAGCTGGGCAGAGCACGTGTATACGTAGGAATCAAATCTCTGCTCTTTCTGGATTCTTCAGACAAGCGATCGACTCCACGGTCTCACCCAGACCTCAGAGCTGTGCCCTCCATACGTGTTGATGCACCACTGCTTACAGGGGATCCCTCATGCTTCCCTGGAGCTGCTGGGTGCTGCGCTGAGCTGTGCTGAGCTGTGCTGGGTGCTGCAGAGCCCAGGAGCACCGTGCACAGGTGTGCACACTGCAGTTCAGTGCCATCTGCTCATCGTGTTGGCTTCTTCCCCGCCTTCGTGGCACTGCTTTCCATTTTCTCCGGGCAGCCCGGTCTGGTGGTGGGCGACCCCGCACACAGCAGGGGGTTGAAACGAGACGACCGCTGTGGTCCTTTTCAACCCGGGCCATTCCGTGATTCTGTGATTCCGCACCTCTGGGCGCTGCCTGCTGCCGGGCGGCTCTGCTGAACGCGCACGTGGAGCGCAGCGCGGACATTCGCTCGCGTTTGCCAGGTGGCACCGCCTGCCAAAAATGGAACCGGACCCTCTTCCTCCATCCGTAGAGCGGCGTTCCTCGCGGCACCGGCAGGGCTCGCTCTGGCGTCGCGATGGGGCGCTGAGGCCGATGCTGAGGACGCTCCGGGCAGCCGCGAGCCGAGCGCCGGGCCGGGATGCGCGGAGCCGCACGGCGCCGCCCTTCGCTTTCCGTTTGGAAATCCCTTTGCCTCTCCCGCAGCCCCGCTCAGAACGGCTCTCGGCTGCCCATTTCGCCGCCTTCTGTCCTTCATTCTGTCCTCGTTCTCCTTTGCTCTCCCGCAGCCCTTCCCGGCTGTTCCCGAGCCGCGCGCTCGGCTGCGATGCCGTGAAGGGCCGCTCGGTGTGCGAGGACGGTGTGCGGCTTTGCAGGTTCTGACGGATGCGGACACAGAGGGTTTTTCTCTCCGACTGCGAATCGGCACCGTTGAGGCAGGGCTGTGCTCGTGGCCGGCGGCCGTGCAGGGAATTTCTGTGCAGTGTGGAAGCCGTCCGGGTGCAGGACATCGCCGGGGTGCACCTGTGGGCTCTGCAGGGGAAATCAGTGCTGCAAACACAGCATCACAGGATGTGCAGGATGGATGGTGGGGGCAGAGGGGGGTTGGCTTCCATGGGACCCCGCCACGAGGAGCCCATTGCAAGGATCCCATCACAAAGGTCTCATCGCTCAGTGCTGGCTGTGTGGGAGGCAGCCGGGGGGTGCAGGCACAGCGCACAGCCCAGCCGGGATACCTGCATGGCCGTGGGCTGATGCGAAGCCAATGCGTTTGAATTGCATATGCAGAGGCTGGAACCAGCTGAAAAGGAGAACATAAAAATAAAGGGACATAAACTCACAGCGTTTGACGTCAGCTTCCAGTTCTGAACAGGACTGAGCAAATTTGGATGCGTTTTCTGAATTGCCAGTGGTGGAGTGTTAGTTTAACTTGTTGCTCACTGCAGCACGGAGCACTCCCCGGGCTCTGAGCTCCCACCGAGCTGCAATGCGGCTGCAATGGCAGCACTGAGAAAAGCAGGGATCCGTGTCCTTCTGTCTGTCTGCACTTTAAGGAGCCATAAGCACCGCACACAGTGTTCTGGGAGCAGATTTTGGCTCCAGACCCATTGCCTCTGTGTTTACTAACACTGTGCAGACCGAGTGCAGTAACAAAACATGGGATTTATTAACAGCCAGTTCTGCTGTAAAGGGCAGTGCAGAGATTTACTGCCTGCTGCTCCGCAGGTATGTGAGCACCGATGGCTTTCGAGGCCGATGAGGAAAGGAGGAAGCCCTGAACAGGGCAGGATGGAGACCTGGGGCGGTGATGGAAACTGAACCTGATCCAACCCACTGAGGAAGGGGGGCAGAGGAGAGCACGGCAGTGTTTGTCACAGTGAGGTTATGTGGTGCTGTGAGCTAGGAAACTGAGGGGAAATGGGAGGTCAGAAATAGGGAGAACAGAGCAGCAGTTGCATCCCTTGGCTTGGGCAGAGGGCACAGCAGGGCAGCGCCGTGTTGGGCTCCAGCAGCAGGGCCGTACAGGACAGTGCTGGGCCATACAGGGTGGCATTAGAGCCATGCAGGGCAGCACTGGGCTCCAGCAGGGCCATACAGGGCAGCACTGGGCCGTGGAGGCTCCTGCAGCAGGACCATTCTGGGCACCACTGTGTTGGGCTCCAGCAGCCAGGAGAGCAGCACTGGTCCATACTGGCTTCAGCAGCAGCCTGGACCCTTGGAACACTGCAGCCTCTGGGCTCTATAAACTATTTTCCATGACCCTTCTCAAGGGCTCTCATGAGGTCCAACAAAACCATTTTCTTTCTTCCCCCCTTCCTATCAATAGCTCCTGCTCCCATCCACTACTGGTGCCATGGATCCCAGCAGCCCACAGCATGGAGACTGCAGGAGCATTGCAGTGCTTGCCCTGGGTGGATGCCTGGCACAGAAGCATAAAGCTATTCACAGGATCACAGAACGGCCAGGGTTGGAAGGGACCTCAGGGATCACGAAGCTCCAACCCCCACCACAGGCAGGGCCACCAACCTCCGCATCTCACAGCAGCCCAGGCTGCCCAGGGCCCCATCCAAGCTGGCCTTGAACACCTCCAGGGATGGACGGGGATCCACAGCCTCTCTGGGCAGCTGTTCCAGCACCTCCCCATTCTCACAGCAAACAACTTCCCCCTCACATCCAACTGAAATCTGCCCTCCCTCACCTTCCAACCATTCCCCTGTCCTGCTGTTATCTCCCCTGTCCAAGAGTTGAGAGTTATTCCTCCCCTCCAAAATGGGGCTGAGAGGAAAGCGGAGCCCAGCAGGTTCCCACTGTCACGTCCCGATCCAGATGCCACAGCACAGGTCACAGCTTTTCCTTGGTAGCTGCCCCACTGCGTGGCACAGCAGGGAGAGGAAATGTTGGCTTTCTGCCGGTCAGAAAACAGTTCAGGGTTGGAAGGGACACCAAGGATCATGAAGTTCCAACCCCCATTCGCAGGCAGGGCCACCAACCTCCACATTTAATACCAGATCAGGGCCAGGAGATAAAAGAGCAGTGGAGAATAACCAGAGCAGTGCTGCAGCCCCTGCTCTGAATGAGGCTCGGAACGGCAGCAGGGCTGAGCTGGGACACGGGAACAGCTGTGACCCCCAGAGCAGACAGAGGTGCACACTTCAATCCTGCACCAATTCCCTGCTCTGCCCACAGCTGTGTGGGCAGCACACGCACTGATGGTCCACCCCCGAGCACAGCTCTAACAAAGCAGCATTGTGCAATACGAGTTTCTTGAGACCGATTTCAAAGAAATGTACTTGTTGGAATGCGACTTAACAGCCCTCTGCAGCTCTTATCCTGCCTCACTTGCCAAGAATCTGAAGTTTCACAATCGCAGAAGCTGAAAAAATCTCCTCAGTTTCTTCATCCTGGAAATGCTCTCCCATAGAGTTTAATGAAGGCTCTGTGCAGCTGTGCCAAACTCATCTCTTGCAATGCTGGTTGCAGTGCTGCTGGCTGCCCCCACAGCAGCAAACAGCAAACAGCAGCTGCAGGCAGGTGGTGGCTCTCAGAGGGGTGCTTTCTCTGCAGCACCTTTGGGGCTGACAGCCATTGGGTTGTGGCACTGCAGGGGTGATTCAGAATCACAGAACACCAGGACAGGAGCACAGATTCCACTACCTGGAAATGGAACCACGCTGATTCAGGATGTTCCCAACACCTCCAGCTGAGCCCTGCGTTTACACACAGCTTTCCTTCTCCGTGCAGCAGAAGACATTTGCTGGCAGTGGCTTTGTTCTCTCTGTTAGAGCCTGCAGATCCAGTACACTGTGCTAGAGCTTCCAAACTGCCAACTCTGGAACAAACAGCGCAGTTTTAACAGCAGTTTTCCCCACCCTCGTGCACTTATTTAATCCATGGTGCTGCTTCCTATCAGCCCTCCTGGCTGTGTGTGCGCCCCGTGAACCAACGTGAGGCTCCTGGCTGCAGCACGGGCACAGCCTGCAGGTGTCTGCCGCTCCCACGAGCAGAGCTCCAGGCCTGCAGGGGCCAAACCCCCTTCCCAGGACCAGCAGTAGGGCAGCAGCCAGCTTTGAGGCTGCTTTTCCACTCCCCTGCTGAGGCTGCAGTGGATGGAGCCTCACCACCAGGGCTGCACGGCGCCCAGAGCCTCGCTGTGTGCTGGGCGGCTCCAAGCTCCACTTCAAGTCAGGGCCACAAGGATCTGTGCTGTGCTGGACCCTCACTGTGCATCACTGCTGGACCTGGCTCTGATGCAGTGCTCTGCAGCAGGGCACAGCCACGAGCACTGCTCTTCTGCCACTGCCCTCCACCCTGCCCGCTGCTGCCAATTTCACACTGCTTCTGTCTGTGGGTGATGCCTTCGTGAGGCATCTGCAGCGGCTGCTGCACTCATGGAGGTGTTTCTCCATTGGGATAGAAGCACACAGAGCATCACTGCCCGCTCTGTGGCTCACTCATGTGGATCACAGGATGGTTTGGGTTGGAAGGGACCTCGAGGATCACGAAGCTCCAACCCCCACCACAGGCAGGGCCACCAACCTCCACATCTCACAGCAGCCCAGGCTGCCCAGGGCCCCATCCAAGCTGGCCTTGAACACCTCCAGGGATGGACGGGGATCCACAGCCTCTCTGGGCAGCTGTTCCAGCACCTCACTGCTCTCTCTGTCCAGAACTTAACCAGGGACTGCTGAAGAACATTTCTCCTTGCCTTCATATAAAACAAAAAGGGTTTGGAGCCTCTGCAGGGGTCTATGAGTGTAACACCAAGAGGATGGGTTTTGCCCACTAAGTGTCACAAGAGAGCAGTCCTGCTCCTGACTCAACTTTTAAGAAGACAGCTCATGTTCAGGATGAAGAGTGCAAAGATTCTTCTCTTGAGCTCTACTCCTTCACCGCTGACCTTCTGCGGTTGTCTCTGATCAGTTTGGAACAGCAGCCCTGGTGATTTATGATATTTGGGCAACATAATTTATTCTAAAGGCAAGCAGGCAGCTTTGTTTGGCTGCTGCTGCCAAATTGCTTTTGGCAACAAGCTGGGTGAGAGCAGAGCGCAGCCACGACACATGGCTGTGCACTGCAGCCTGCACGGCGCTGGAGACCTCTGCAGCTGTTCAGTGCATCAGGAGCTCAGGAGCAGACAGAGGCACTGCACAGCTGGTGGCAATTGCTCAGCTGAGTGAACCTGTGATCTACCCCACGGTTGCTATCTCACCCTGCTGCACGGCCCTGCTTGTTTCTTGGCTTTCTGCTGTTCCTTTCTGTTCTCCAGATCGCAGCACGTCTCAGTCACCCAAGGTTTGAGCTCAGCCCGCCCTGCAGGAGCTGCTCACCCCTCCTGCTCTGGATCTCCCCGGGAGGCTGCTTCCCACACCCACAGTCTGTATAGCAGACAGTTCTCCCAGCAGAGAGAGCAGCTCACCTCAGAGGATGCCAACCATCACCCAAACAGCTCTTTCTGCTTGTCTGAGAGAGCAAAAAGCTCCACCTGCAGCGTAGTTGAGTGGAAGCCCACCTGGCAGAGCATCACCCGCTGCTGGAGCTGCCCATGCCCAGTGCCAGGACCTTCCTCGGGTGCGTTTTTATGGGCATTTGCACCTCCACGGTGCACCCACAGACACACACCACTGAATGCAGCATTTTACCTGTGCCCTCACCACGTATTCCCAGGCAGTGGCACTGCCAGCACCCGCAGCCTGCAGGACGCTCCAGCCCCCTCTGCAGCATCCCCACACCACTGCTCACGAGGCACCGCCGACAGCCCACGTCCCTGTGGGATGCCTGGACGCACTTGGAGCTGGGCTGTCTTTAGCGCTGCAGGCTTGGAGACGAGTGGCTGGATGAGTGTGAAGAGGAAGGGACCTGGGGTGCTGGTTGATGCTCGGCTGAAGACGAGCCAGCAGTGTGCCCGGGTGGCCAAGAGGGCCAACGGCATCCAGGCCTGCATCAGAAATGGTGCGGCCAGCAGAGCAGGGAGGTGATCATCCCCTGTACTCAGCTCTGGTGAGGCCGCGCCTCGAGTGCTGTGTTCAGTTTTGGGCCCCTCACTGCAAGAAAGACGTTGAGGCCCTGGAGCGGGTTCAAAGAAGGACGAAGCTGGTGAGGGGTCTGCAGCACAGGCCTTATGGGGAGCGGCTGAGGGAGCTGGGATTGTTCAGTGTGCAGAAGAGGAGCTCGGGGGAGACCTCACTGCACTCTGCAACTGCCTGAAGGGAGGTTGGGGTGAGGAGGGGTTTGGCCTCTTCTCGTATACAGCAAACAGGACCCGGGGAAATGGCTGCAAGTTGTACCAGAGGAGGTTTAGGTTGGACATAAGCAAGAACTTTTTCTCTCAGAGGTCAGGCAAGGAATGGCTGCAGGGAGGTGGTGGAGTCGCCGTCCCTGGCAGTGCTCAAGAGGCGCCTGGATGAAGAGCTGCGAGATCTGGCTTAGTGCTTGTGGTAGCAGTGCTGATGAGAAGATGGTTGGACTGGACGATCTTACAGGTCATTTCCAACCTTGTGGTTCTGTGATTCTATGTCTCAACCCTTCTGCTCATGAGGAAGCTCCTTAGAGGTCCCATTATGGATGGAGACACGGCAGCACAGAGCCTGGCTCAGCCATGCCTGGACATTGCGCTCCAGCCTGAATCCCAGCACCTCCCTGCCCCTCTGCTGCCTCCGCAGAACAGACATCCACCTGTAGAAGCTGGGTGCTGTGTATCTGGGGAAAGGCTAGGCTGGGAAAACACGCACCTGCCTCACACACAGAGACCTTTGCAGCAGAGGTTAAACCATCTGTCCACTGGAGGAGGCCGGGAAACGGGGCCATTCTGGCACTGTACCCAAGGATGAGACAATTTTGGAGGTCCAGATGCGTACCCAGCAGCCCCCAGCCCCGCATCCATCCTCCTGCAGGACAAGCAGGATGTGCTGCAGGCAGCTCTGAGCCACACCATACACCCCCACCTCCTGTGCCGCCATCACCTCTGGCCACCCACCATCCATGCTTGCAGCAGGCAGGAGCCAGCAATGGTACCAGGGCTGCAACAGGGCTGCAGAGGAACAGACGAGATGGGAGCCATCTCCCAGAAAGGATGACCCAGGCCCTGACCCTAGAATCAGCTCCTGCTGGAAATATAGATGCTGTCTGGCTCTATACACCAAACAGGACACAGCTGCATGCAGCTCTGCCTGGAGCAGGGGCAGCCATCTGCCCTGCCCCACCATCCCACAGCAAGGATGCCTGCCTTGGCCACAGCTGCGCTGCAGCAGCAAGGTCCGCGTAAGCAGCTGTAAATGTGGCACTGTGCTGCTGCGTGCAGTGTCGTGCTGCTGCAGGACCTCCTACATCACATCTGCCCTGTGCAGGCCTGGTGCTCAGCAGAGCTGGGTCAGCCCAAGCCCAGAGCTCCAGCATGGCTGCTCACACAGCAGCAGTCCTGCTCTGGTGGGGCTGTGCTCACTGCAAGGTGCCTCCAGCTGACTGCACCCCTTCCTCACGCCATAGCAACGCTCCCATCCTTCCTGCTTCCTTTCTCTGGACCAGAGCAGAGCTCAAAGGAAGAACCTCATCTGCCTCTGCTGCTCCCTCTCTGCTAAGGCCACATCATCCCAGGACACAGCTGGGTAAGCAGCAGGCTGTGCTACACGCAGAGCTGCCCTGTACAATCTCCCCAGCACCCTGTGCTCAGCGCCGTCAGCAAAGCCACAATACTTCACACAGAAGCTGAACAGGAAGGACTCCACGCAGAGGGTGCTCCCCTGGCCAAGAACACACACCAGAGGAGAGGCAGGAGAGCCCACACCCCCCTGCTCCTCTCCTGAAAGCTACCAGGGGTGGTGCAGCCGCTGTTCCTGGACAGAGGAGCTCCAGGGAGGGCCCACGGAACAGCAGGGGGGAGAAGCAGGCTCCAGGTACGGAAATAAATCGATATATTAGTGTGTACAAAACATGCTGCTTCCTCTGTACAGTGCCCCAGCTGGGCGCAGGCTCCCCACAGGGAGTTCACACATATATAAATAAGGCCCAGACGGCTGCAAACAGTATTTACAGACCGCGGGGAGCTGAGCGCCTGCTCTGGGGCCAGCCCCACCAAGACCAGCTGCTCCGCCCGGCCCGCGGGATCCTCCCTCCCAGCCTGCGTCGGCCGGCTTCATTTCAGGTCCACATCGAAGTCCAGCACCAGCAGCTTGGTCTCCTCTGTCCCGTTGCGGCTGCCCACCGCACACACCAGCTTGGTGTTGGAAGCTCGGATGCGCCACACCACGCCGCCGCTGCCCCCGCTCTCCAGTGCCACCAGGTTGCGCACAAATTCGCCCGTCTTGAGGTCCCAGAGCTTGACAGTACCGTCATCCGAGCTGGTCACCACGAACTTGGAGCTGAACTGCAGGCAGGTCACGGCGCTCTGGTGCTTGCTGGGCCCTGGGGGGCAGAAGGACCCGTCAGTCCTCCCGTGCGCCCAGCTGAGCCCCAGGTTGCCAGCTGCTCGGCATCCATCCCGCCCCGCTGTGCCGGGTGGGCAGGAACACGGCGACCCTGCCCCAGCATCCCTCCCACCCGCACTCACCCTGCAGCGTTTGCAGGCACTGGCCCGTCTTGATGTCCCAGATCTTTACTGTGGAGTCAGCGTTGCCGGACACAAGGATGTTGTCACGCAGCTCCATGCCACTTGTAAGTGATTGGTGCCCCATGAGGGTGTGTAAGCAGTTCCCACTTTCTACATCCCACACTCGAATGGATGTGTCCAGGGAGCCGCTCACGATGTGCGTCCCATCAAACTGCCAGAGAGACACGGGTCAGCGGGGCTGAAACAGGAGGGTGCTTTCTCATAGAGTCACAAAATATCCCGGCACCGCAGCCAGCAGTGGGCTCAGGTGGCACCCATGGCCCAGCAGGGTGCCTCAGCAGCACCTTCCCCCCACGGAGCAGCACGGCTTGCGCGTTCCTTCGGCACACACGGAGGGGTCGGACGGAAGGGCAGAAAGCATCTTACACAAAACACTTGCTGAGCACGTGTGCCCATGCAGCACAGAGACGCCTCTTCTAAGTGTCAGAACAGGCAGGTTTGCGTCCCTGCAGCGGGCAGGTGAGGGGAAGGGGCCGGGCTCTCACCTGCAGAGAGTAGACGCGGTTGGTGTGCCCCTGCAGCGTGTGAGTGCAGCTCTCGCTCTCGGGGTCCCACACTTTCACTGTGTAGTCGTACGCACCGCTCACCACCTTGTGCCCATCGTACTGCACGCAGCGCACGGCAGCCACGTGCCCCATCAACACGTGTAGACACTGCCCGGTCTCAATGTCCCAGAGGCGCAGAGTGGCATCCCGTGAGCCACTCACAACCCTGGGAGCAAAGCAGTCTGTGTCAGCTGCAGACCTCCCCCAGCTCAGGTATACCCAGGCACACCAGTTTTCCTGGGGCAGCCAGCTCACCTCCCCCCCAGGAAGCCTCTTTCAACACAGCAACCAGCCCAGGCCAGAACTCCTCTGTGCTTTCACCTACCCCAGATCCCACCCCTTGGACTGGCACAGCCCCTAAGAGCTCCTCACCTTCACCTGCCCCATACCACAGTCGGGCCCTGAACACCTTCGCTCCCGTACCTGTTCCCATGCAGGTGCATGCAGCGCACTGTGGATGTGTGCCCATACAGTGTGTGCACACATTCACCCGTGTCTGCGTTCCACACTTTGAGCGTGCGGTCCGTAGAGCCGCTGATGACGATGCTGTCCCTCATCTGGGAGGACCAGACCCCCCCTGTGTGGCCAACGAGAGTCTGCACGCACTGCAAAGAACAATGAGATGTGAGACCTTCATTTGGGAAAGGCTGAACAACATTGCGAGAGGGGACAGCAAAGCAGGGGACTTGCTCTGGGCAGGGGCTGGTAAGGCTCCTCAGGTCAGCGAGCCATCTCCCCGCAAACTCAAGTTCCCACCAAAGTTCTCCCAGAATGATTGCTTGCTGTTCTAAAACTAGTTGGGTTTCTTGCCCTTGTCTTCGAAAGACGGTCCATATTTGCTGACCACCAGTGAAAAAGCACGCAGCCAGCTCCTGATCATTTGTCACCGTCCCAACACTGATTGCTACCACGAGACGCCTCTCCCCACCGCTCCTGCAGTCCCAGGATCTGTCAGCACCTCTCCCCAGCTGCACCTTGCCAGACCAGACAAACCCATCAAACCACCACGCCGCCTCTCCTACCTCCACCCACCCCAGCAGTGCAGAGGAGCAGCACGGCTCTCCCAGCAGCAGCAGAGCAGCCCTGTGACGGCTCAGGCCAACCGCTCACCTCCCCAGTGACAGCTGACCACACTTTGAGCGTGTTGTCGTCCGAGCCGCTCACTATCCGGTTGCCACAGAACTGCAGGCAGGTGATGACGTGGTCATCGTGTCCCTTCAGCACCTGAACACAGAAGACCAGGAGCGAGCAGGGAGGTGTGAGTAAGAACAGATGGGCCTTGAGACAGTGGCCACAATGGCCACCTCCCTGCTGGGCAGCAGCTACAGCAGGAGCCGAAGGAGACATGTGGGGGATCCGTGGGGGGATGATGGGCTACAAGGGAATTCCAACACCAGATTGATCCTCCTGACTGTTTAGGCTGCGTGAGCTTTGAGCTCAGAGCTGATGTTCCATCCTAGACCCAATAAGACTGACCACATTTAAGACCACAAGTTCCACCTTCCCTGGTGGCTGATAGTGCACCAGCATCTCTGCACCCACTCCCATCTTCCCAAGCACAGTGTGGCAGCAGGCAGAGGAAGTGGGCAGTGACTGAGCCCCTCGTAGGAGCAGAGCCCCAAGCAGCAGCAGGCAGAGCTGGCTGAGCACAGCGAGGGACGGCTCAGCATGATGGCCAGCCCAGAGCTGTCCTTTGGTGAGGGGACAGTGTAGGACATGTAGGACACGTGTCCTGCTGGCAGGGCCCCACGCAGCTCTGCTCACAGCAGTCGCAGCAATGGGTGCTGGGGCCCCGGCAAGGGCTGTCTGGGACAGCCTGCTGCAGAGGTGCAGACACAGCAGTTTGTACAGCTGCTGTTCCCTGGGTGCTGTGAGGGCACAGGAAAGATCTTGGGGACACCGGGGGTCCAGAGAAAGTCCAGGGATGGAAAGCAGAGAGGTGGAAGTTGTCTCCTGTGGGACTTCCCACAGGGTGACCATACTTTGCTCTCCTTGCTTTGTGGATGGGGACTAGGAGCAGGAAGGAACTTTGGAGAAAAAGATAAAACCAACAGCTAAGTTCTCTACAACACACGATGGGATGCACTGGGGACAAGGTCTGGATGAGCTTCAGAAGGTTTGTATCACTCCCTGGATGCCAAGGTTAGCTACAGCCTTACAACACACACTCAGAGAAGGATGAAGAAGTGAAAGACTCCTCTGGAGTTAAGGGCAACCCTTTTTCCATTGCAGAGCTGCAGCCCTGCACCACCTATTGCAGCCATCCCTGACACCAGCTGTGCTGTGGATCTGCTCTCTGCAGGCAGGGACAGGAGTTGCAGGAAGCTACAAAGGTAGTATTTAAATTAAATACTTACAGGTGAAGGCCTCTGACTTATACCTCCCGAAGGCAGGCCAGACACCTAAAGCTTTTCCTGAAGCAGCTTTCAAATGCTTAGTGCTGATCTCATCCTATTGGTCACAGATATTTTCCTGCTGCTTCCTTCCTGTACCAGCTTCCTACACGTCTAGAATCTGCTTCTCAGCAAACACTGCTGAAGGCACCCACCTTGGGGGCTTTAAGCTCGCCGCTGCGCCAATTCATGTCAATTTTGTGCTGCCGCATGAAGGCGAATTTCCAGGGGCTGTACATGAATCCAGGGCTCAGCAGGCGCCGCTTACGCAGGTTCAGGGGCTCCTCAATGCCTGCGGGAACAAGCAGCAGTCTGACGCAGACTTCCTGGCAATACACAGACTGCTCAGGGCCCCAACCCAGCAGGAGCAAAGATGATGCACAGCAGTGGCAGCTGTGGGTGCTCCACTGCAGATCCCAGCCACAGCGTGCCACGTGCTGGAGAGACCTTTACCTTCCTCACGGCATTTCTCTCTCCAAAGCAGGTTATCTTCAGCCAACACCCTCCAGTAGCGGCAGGTCTGGGCAGCGCGGAGCAGATCCCGAGGCTCCAGGAACGAGAGGACATAGAGAGCCAGCTGCAGGACCAGAAGCCAGGTCACGACGACAGGGCAGGCTCCCACGGTTGGTAACCAGCACACAGCATCGGGCCAGCCTGGCTCCTGCCTCGACTCACCTCCTTGGGCAGCAGTGAAATGAAGTCTCTCTGAAACTGTGGTTCGATGACCTGCATCATGTACTTGATCTGGGAGGGCTCGCAGCGATCAATGAGCTCATCCAGAGCCAGCAGCTTCTCTGGGCCGCTCCAGCGCTGAGGACAGGGACACCAGTGACACTGCCTGCACGCACAGCAGCCCTCGCAGGCTCCCCTGCAGCTGCGCAGTGCCTCCGTCCAACCCGCCCCAGCAGTGACACCAACCACCACGGGAGCAAGTGGGCTGCTGGTGAGCACAGCCTCTGGAGCTGGCCAGGGCCGCAGCACAGAGAGGAGCACAGAGATGGGGCCGGGAACTCCACTAGCCATGTACGATGGGACGCCGGTGCTGTACAATGGCTGACAAAGCAATGCCACCTTGGAAAAAAAGGCAGACTGCCCAGTGGGAACAAGAGGTGGACCACTTCTGTACTCCTTGAGCTAAGGGCAAAACCTTGCTGAAACTCCGCTGCAGGACCCAGAAGCCCTGCCTGCAGCAGGTGGCACTACACAGACTCATTAGACAGGCCTCGGCTCCCCCACACCTGCCCTTCAGACCCACAGCTCCCTGGTGCCCTGGGAGACAAAGCTTTGGCCAGGACCCGTGCCTACCTGGAAGGTGCGCAGCCAGTCCTGCAGCTCAGGAGGAGGAGCAACAGAGGGGATGCGGCGGCGCCGGGCCTGGCCAGCTTTGGCGTTGCGCAGATCCCCAAAGGTGGTGGTGGGACTGGGCATGCAGGGACCCAGAGTCCTGCATCACAGCCAGGGAGAGACCAAAGCAAAGCTGAGATGTCCCAGTGCTACCTGACCACAGAGCACAAACAACTCCCAGAACACCAGAGCCCCTATGACATGAACCATGAGCCCCCGCAGGCTCACCCCTCCTCCTCATCACTTCCACACGGACCACAGCTGCACACGCAGTCCCACAGCCACGCACACGCAGCCCCTTTACACCAAGCTGCTCTATGTAAGAACAGAACTGCAGACAGGCTGAGGCTGGAGACACCTCTGGAGGTCCCCAGGTCCAAGCCCCCCACCCAGAGCTGCCTGACCAAGACCAAATCTAGGCAGCTTCCAGAGACCCCCAAGTAGGAGAGTCCACCCCCCCAGGAGGACTCCTGAACGAAACCCAGGGGCTGCATGGGACCAGTGAAAGGAGGCCCTTCCGCTCCCCAGGTCAGCTCGCCACGCACAGCACTCATCTTACCTGCCGTACTCTGAGCCCTTGCACAGCTTTTTGCCAGGAGACAGCGCTCTGCCATCCAGGCCATTCTCTGACTTCCGCTTCATCTGCAAGACAACGGCGAGGTGAAACAGGGTGGAGCATTCTGTGCACATTCTGGGTCACCGACCTTCTGCCAAGAGCACGAGAAGAGCAGAGCCAGCCTAGCCTGTCTTCCAAGACTGTGTTCATGCTGAGGACCTGCAGGGGAAGCTGAAGGCCATCTGAACTCTGGAGCAGGCAGAGGAGTTCACTTCTGAAGGGGTTTAACAGAACTTGTCTTTCTGAGGGGAATATGAGGCTTGACGGGGAAAGGTCAGCAGACAAAGTACACAGGGACAAAAGCAGCAGCTGAGAAAATGCCTGCTTAGCCTTTAGGCACAGTCCAACAAAGAGCAGGCAGTCCTGCAGCCAGGCCAGGAGCTCAGAATCACAGAATGGCCAGGGTTGGAAGGGACCTCAAGGACCATGAATCTCCAACCCCCTGCCAATGCAGGGCCACCAACCTCCCCATTTAATACCAGACCAGGCTGCCCAGGGCCCCATCCAATCTGGCCTTGAACACCTCCAGGGATGGGGCAGCACTCCACGTTGTGCCTGACAACTGCAAGCAAAGCCGTGCTGGGATGTGCAGCAGTCCATACTCCAACACGGCTGCATCAGCAGGAATCAGAATCCTTCCAACTCCACACAAACAGCACAGAATTCACAGTAAGCACAGGCGGAGAGGGGGACGACTTGTGGTGCTAACAGACGCGAGAAAGCCAGCAAGGGCCACTCCATCCCAGGCAGGAGCAGGGCTCCTTCTCCTCAACACTTAGTGCAGACACCATCCGCAGCCCTGCGTCCAAGCTGGCCTCTGCCTGGCCCCCACAGAACCCCATTCCCTGAGAGCAGCTCTGGCACCATCACAAAGGGACCCCAGCACGGAGCAGGGCACGGCAGTGCCTGGATAAGCTGGGGCAGTGCCCCTGAAGTCCACCATCAGACCCGAGCTGCTCCGCAGCCCCAGGGCACATCCCAGAGGTTCCCAAGGCGATGCCAGGCAAGTACCCCCCACCTGCAGCAGCACCTCAGCACGGTGCTGTGGCACGCAGCAGGATCCAAAGGCACCAGCTGCAGTTAGATCACAGCGGTGCACCCGTGCCAGCTCCTGAGTGGCAGCTTTCCCACAGACGAGCCTCGTTCCCCCATCACTTCCCCAGGTACCACGCTCACACACAGCTCACACACAGCTCACACACAGCTCACACACAGCTCACACACAGCTCACACACAGCTCACACACAGCTCACACACAGCCCCTCCACCCCAACGCCAGCAGTGCTACCTTGGGCCGCACGTGGCGGAGGAAGCCGCTGTCCTCTGTCCGCTGCAGGTAGTCTATCCAGCGCTCGCCTATGGTGTAGTAGAAGTAAACGTTGCTGCCATCTTCCCCCTCCTCACTGCAGCAGCTCCCTTCCTCCTCTTCCGTCTCCTCCTCCTCCTCTGGCTCTCCGCAGGCCGTGGCGCTGACCGGTTCCTGTTCCTCCTGCCCCTCGGAGCCATTGGCCTCCAGCCCCGATTCCACGCTCCTCTTCCCGGCACACTCCAGCTCCCAGGGCCCTGACACATCTTCCTCCTCAGCCACTACCTACAGGACAAAGACGCGGGGTGAGGTCTGCTGGCCCTGGGGCAGTCCCTGGGGTCTCAGTGGTGGCACATAGGGGCAGCTGACCAGAACAGGGGCCCAGGAAGGGAGTGGTGAGCAGGGCAGAGCTGAAGATGGGAAGAGCAGAGCAGACGGCAGAGCCAACGTGCTTCCCCAGGTCACAGGCAGCCACGGCCCAGCAAGGTGTGGAGGCAGGAAGCTTCCAGCCCAAAAGGAGGGCACAGCTGCCACACGGCCAAACGACGTGGCCGAGAAGCAGATGCAAACACTGCAGGAGCAGCAAGGCACCACGCGCCACTGAACTCACCTGCGCCGGCTCCACTCTGCACAGCCAGCCCCTTCCTACTGCAGCTGGGAGCAGCGTTCTGCATGACAGAGCACAAGGCAGAGCTGCTGCACACGGGGGCTGCCCTGCCTGGCTGGGAAGTGCAGGCTGCACTGTCATCAGCCTTCGCTGCAGCGCGAGCAGCACCACACCAAGGTCGTGGCCCTCCACCAACACAACCCGGGGCTGCATCACTGGAAGGTGTGCACTGCATCCCCCTTTACCACCTGCACCTCCCCCAAAAAAGCAGCACTGAGAAAAACATCGCAAACACAAAAAAGCAAAAGCATTCAGTAACCTTTCAGAAGCAGCAGAACAACGTCCTTGTGCCACAGGAGGAGGAGGAACTGTTTTCCAGTGCACCAAGAACAGACCTCACCCAGCAAACCAGGGTTGTTTGCACCGGTCTCAGACAATGGATCGTACAAGCAGATCACTGGCCCACAACCACCATTTCAAATAAAGTTTGGCACACAGGAGGAACTGCAAAGGTCAGGAGGGTGTGAAAATAAAGCCAGAATTGAGGAAAGCAGAAGGCTGAGGCTGTACAGAGCTGGACAAGTGGTACCAGAGGGGCTGATTCCATTGGTAAGAGATAGCAGGGACATGCTTTGCACCAGCTGAGCGGGCTTTGAAAATCCACCATTTCAAATAAAGTTGATTTTACTCCTTGGAGAGTTACATCTGGTTAACAAAAGTGATTACATAAATGGCGTAGATGAGACACAGCCACAGAGGAGCAGGGCACAACCTTCTGACCCAGCACTGGCACACCACAGCCTGGGAAGGGCTGCGCAGTGAGACAGGCTGCATCAGGGCAGCCAGCACTGCTGGCCAAGTCTCAGAAGGTGCCTGTCACTGGGAAACCTCACCGCCTGCCGATGGACCTTGTGCAGGCCCAGAAGAGGGGGGAGAAACCACAACACAGTATCTGTTTTGCTCATAATAGGGAAGTAAATGATGTTTTTCTGACGATATTTTGAGATCGACATCTCATAGGAAGCAAGGAAACTCATCCAGGGATCTGAGTCACCTGGTATGCTGGGCTCACTCACAGACATCCCAGCACACCCAGAGGCAGCACTCTCCATCTAAAGACAGGAAGAGCCGGACCAACAGGGCACCAGGGGCTGCACAGCCCAGAAAGCAGCATCTGATGAGGACTGGGGGGGCACTTGGCACAAACTTCAGGCTCAAAAGTCCAAGCAGACAAGAAGTGCAAGCAGGGAAGCAACATTACCCCTAAGCTGCTCTACACACCCGAGTTATGCAACGTTCAATCCATGCTTTAAAACAAAACGCTTTAAACACGAAGGTGTTGGTCAACCTTTCTCAGAAATGACTCAAAGGTGAAGAAAATATCTCGGAAGAGGAGCAGAAAAGAAATGAGGAGACGGTTTGGTTACAGCACAAAAACTTACTTGTGGAAGGAAAATCCTTGGCGCTTTAAGAGGCTCCTACCAGGCACTGCAGCATTCAGTGCAGCGAGGACTGGGCTTATTCACGTTAGGGAACAAAGCCCTGGCTCCCCACAGCAGGGGCAGGCTGCCCACCTCTCAGCAGGGCACAGGGCAATGCCAGGCAGTGCCCAGAGCAGGCTGGAGCCACCCCAACCCTGCCTGGATCCACCTCTCTGGGAGGCAGTGCTGAGCCCCAGCTGCTCCAGTATTCAGAGCTGGGGCTCAGGGTGGGGTGCTGAGACCACGCCGCTGGGGCAGCACCAGGGAGCCCCGAGCCATCGGCAACATTTCCAGGCACACAAACACCTTCCAGCAGCCCCTCCACGTCCAGGCAGTAAGTCTGAGGGCTTAACTGGGCAGAGCCTTCCTGCCTCCTGGGGAGCTTCCTCGCCCCACGAGGACCGGCAGCAGGAAGATGTGCTTCCTGAAGCCCCCAGCACCAGGCAGGCAGCACGCTGGTTGCTGCTCATGCAGACAAGAGCAAGAGGGCAAAGACCTCGGACAGGGATGGACTCCGGCCCCTCCAGCTGCCAGCCTAGAGGAAGAGCTGCTGTCCACACCCAGTTCTGGCCTCTTATGATGAACAATTAGTGGAACTCAACAACTGTCTGCAGGAGGCTGCCAATGGAGAGCTGCTCCGGGGCAGGGGAGGCAGCTGTAAGCTCTGCGTGTTTCCGGAGTCAGAGCATTGCTTCCATGGGGACCGTGGGACAGATGCATCCAGCAGAGCAGCTCCAGCAGGATGCACTCAGGGACCACTGCTCATTCCACCAGAACAGCGCAGTGGGGGCCACAAAATCTCCACTGCTGGGATGCTCCCAAGGCCCCCTGCTGCCTCGAAGGGCACTACAACAGGCCGCTCAGCAGCTCAGAGGGCGAAGCCTCCTTGTCACAGTGGCCAAAGCAGGTGCGTCTCCTGACCGGTGAATCTCCCTGCGCCTGCACCAACCTCTTCCCAGCTCCTGCACTGCTGCAGGCAGGATCCCCTCCCCACCGCACAGGAAGGTCACTTTCTTTCTTTTCCTACCTGAGGCACAGGAGCTTTGCTGTCCCCCAGCAGAGCAGGGCTCACCCTGACAGCTTCCTCACTGCTCGGCCGCCTTCTGCAGGTCATGCGCTGACTGTTCAGCTCCAGGATGCGGGTGGTGATGCCTTTGACATGGAGAAGGTCATCGAGAGAGTTGAAGCCCTTCAGTTCCTGCAAGAGGAGAAGTGAGACTGAACACAGAGCTCAGACACCCAGGGATCAGCTCCAGGCAGGACCAGGCTTACCAATGCCTTTGTCCTGCTGCCTCCTGGCAGGCGATCCCAGACCCACCAGCTTTTATTTCATTCACAGCCACAGCTCCCTTTGCTACTTTGGGGCGCGTGGGGAAGGAGCTGGGCTGCTACGATGGAGTGCTGCCTTTGTATTTCACGTCATTACTACCAACCCATTAGAGGGACAGAATGGTTTCTGTCAGATGATGCTTCTCCCAGGCCTACTGTTTCCACAAACTCTCCCTGTCCTGAGCAGCAGTGACAATATGGCACAGACTCACAGGAAAGGTAACAGAATCATTGAATTATTAAAGTTGGAAAAGACCACTAAGATCACCTACCCAACCATCACCCCATCACCTCCATACCCACCACACCACGTCCCTCAGCACCTGGGAAGAACCAACAAAAAGCACCTTCTGACCTTCTGGGGTGTGCTGGGTACGTCTCAAACACTTGCAGAGCAATGCCATGACAACCAGAGGCGGTTATGAGGGAAGTACTGCATTTCATTGCCTCGTGGGACAGTCCTGCTTCACTGACAACCAGCACACCTTTCCCAACATAAGGTTTCGATACAAACTTATTTTTCACAAACTTGTTACTGTGAGCTCATTTGTTTACCCTCGCTGGTGCCCTACAGCCTTTTCTAGCAGGTGGCCCAAAAGCAAACGACAGCAGCTCAGGACGGGGAACGACGTCCTCCAGCACCGATGCCAACACTGAAGTGCATTTGCTGGCCCACACGGCCAAACTCCAACAGCTGGAAACATCCCCGACCTCCTGCTGTACACTCACGGTGCCCATCGCCCAGCACAACCCCCACCCAACTCCTGCCCAGCTTTCTGCTGCCCACCATCGCACCCTTCACAGCCTCCACGCCATTTCTGCCACAAAGCAGAAGGCTCTCAAAGCACCCGGGATGGGAGCAGGATTGCAGCGGCTGACGCAGCCATCGGGGCAAAGCAAAGCTCCCACCACGCTCTCAGCCTCGCCGCGTGCTCTCACGACACCTTTCCTCCTTCCCCCCAGCACACAGCGTTATCCCAAAGCGCTGTTCAAACGACAGCCCTCCTTCCTACGAATCCGCCTCGCCCTGTTCCCATACCCTCAGCTCTTTTGTTTCAAGGGCTGCTTCTCTTCCACCCCCACACTGTTTACACTCCTGCTGTATTTATAGCCGCTGACCCTGCATTCTCAGCTCCTCAGTTCCAGGCCAAAAAAAGCCAAGCTCCTCCAGCCTCCTCCTACCAGCCCAGCCTTCCGCCTCCCGGTTCCTCCCACCTCGCCGCTCGCGGGGTCCCGGCAGGGATGCCGCGTTCCGGCAGCGACCCCGCGGGCGCTTTCAGCCGCAAACGCCGTTCACCTCCCCGCCGAGCTGCCGCGTCCCGCACGCACGCGTCCCTTCCTCGGGGCCGCCACGGAGGCGGCTCAGCCACGTCGGGACCGACCGCCGCGCGCAGGCACCGCTCCCGCTCCCGCCCCGCCCCGTCATCGCCGGGCGACGGCCCGGCCCGGCCCAGGCAGCACCGGCTCCCTGGTAGCACCGCGACGGCGCTTCCCCGTCCCCGAGCCGCCGCTCAGGCTCAGCCCCGACACGGAGCCGGACGGGCCGGGGCCGCTCCGCGCCGACGGGAAGAGCGGAGCCGGCGGGCGGGGAGCGCGGCGCGAGGCCCCACGGAGGTGGCACGGCCCGGACCCCGCGTTTCCCCCCCCGCCCCGAGGCCGAAGGCGGCGGCCCGGTCCCGTCGCGGCCCCTCCTCTCCCGCGGCCCGGAGCCGCACCTCTCTCTTCCGCACGATGCCGCGGGCGCGGCGCCGCCCGATGCCGCTGAGCGCTCCTTCCAGCTCGGCCACCCCGGCGCGGTTGATGTCGAGCTTCCCCCCGCCGGGGCCCGGCCCCGGCCCCGGCCCCGACATCGCGGCGCTGCCCGCCGCCCAACAGGCCCGCCCGCACTGCGCAGGCGCGGCCCCGCCCGCCCCGCCCACGCGCGCCAGCGAGGCGGTGCGACTGCACGGAAACGGCCGTTTATTGACAACCGCGCGTGCGCACCGACGGCGCCCGGCGCCGCGCCCCGCCCGCGAAGAGCCCCGCCTCCGTCCGCGCCCGGGAGTCCCGCCCGCCGCTCGGCGCGGGCCGTGCCGGAGAATCCCCCGTCGGCTCCGCTCGTACAAACGGGCCGGAAGCTCCGCCCCTCGCCGACGCCGCGCCGGAAGTTCCCTTCTTCGCCGACTGCCGGAAATGCCGCCCCGCGGCTGCTCCGGAAGTCCCGCCCTCAGCCCCGCCCCTCGCCGGGGCCGTACCGGAAGCTCCGCCGCTCAGCGCCGTTTGTACAGGCAGGGCAGCAGCCGCAGTCCCGCGCAGGGCCGACGTCGCGGCGGCCCCGCCTTGGTGAACTCCAGGAGGTAGAAGAAGGCGCTGGACAGGTCCTGCGGGCCGCGGGGGCAGCGCGAGTCGGCCCGGCCGTCCCGGCCCCGCGGCCCCTGCGTTCTCCCACCCCAAGTCCGGCTCCTCCCCGTCCCATCCCAGCCCCTCATTCCCCAGCTCTGCCCTGTGGCATCTGCGCGCCCCAACCCTAAAACGCCGACCGCGGCTTCCCCAGGCCCGCATCCCAGCGTGCCCCGCTCCTCCCAGTCCCACACTCGCGGCCCGTGGCTGCCTCCCTACCCCGTCCCGGCCTCCTATTCCCCGCCTTCCCTACACGGTCGCTTCCCAGGGCATCGCGCTCCAGACCGTGTGCTCCAGGGACCCTTGAAGACCCACCTTGTTGACGCTCTTGAAGCCCAGCTGAGCCATTCCATTCATGAAGGCTCGGAGGTCCTCGAAGCGGCTGGCAACCTCGGCCACCATCAGGGTACCGCTGCAGGGACAGCACGGCATTGAGGGGTCCCAGTGCACGCACTGCCCAGCGCTCCCTTGCTGCCTGGCACACAGCCCTGCCTACCCCTGCTTCAGCACGCGGTTGGCTTCCTCTAGGATCTCCTGCAGGTTGGTGCCCATCAGCGCCAAGCAGAAAACTGCGATGTCCACCGATTCATCTGCCAACGGCACCTGCAGAGCAAACAGACTGAATGGGGCCTGTCCCCGCCCTTGGCATTCCCTTGACTCTGAGATTCAGCTGAGCACCTTCTCAGAGAGGGGGGCCACAAATAGCAGGACCCCACATTCAGAACATACAAGCATGGAATTCTCATTGACTTCCAGCAGGTGCTCTCAACCATCCTCTTCTGCTCCCCACGTGATGCCCATCCCATATCCTGCTACCTGACAGGCAGCCTCAAGCACACAGCCACCCTATGGATCTCCAGGAATTACAGAATCCCAGGAAAGCAGGGGTTGGAAGGGACCCCTGGAGATCTCTCCACTTTAACCCCCCATAATGCAAGTTCTCTACAGCAGGCGGCACAGGAAAGCATGCCAGTGGATTTGAGTATTTTCAAAGAAGGAGATATTCCTTCTGCGCAGCTTGTGCCAGAGCTCTGGCACCCTCGCAGTTAGTAAGTTCTTTCTCATGTTCAGATGGAACCCCCAGGTTACAGTTTTTGTCCATTGTCCCTTGTTCTGTCGCCAGGCAGCACATGGATGCACTCTGTCACTATCAGTACAACAACAGTGCGGCTCTGCAGCTCCTCTCTGACCACACACAGCCCACCTGCCCTCCAAGGAGCACACCTGGCTCCTTGGTGCACCAGTCACAGCACAGCCCCTTACCTCAGCCATGTCGCAGACGGTGACAAGCGGGCTGAGCGGCACCAGGTCGAAGCAGTGCACCTTATTCCGGACACTGCTGGCAATCTTGCAGTCCCCGCACCCAAAATCTGCCACGACCAGCGAGGCTGACCTGCAGGGGCACAGAGCTGGTAACGCTGTACCCCCTTCATGCCCCCCAGCACCACTCCTCTATGCTCTCCCCATCTGCAGTGCTGCATCCAGGTCTGGGGCCCTCAGTATAAGAAAGACAGGGGGAGCTGTTGGAGAGAGTCCAGAGGAGTCACAAAGATGATCAGAGGGCTGGAGCAGGTCTCCTATGAGGAAAGGTTGAGGGAGCTGGGCTTGTTCAGCCTGGAGAAGAGAAGCTGCAAGGTGACCTCAGTGCAGCCTGCAGGACCTAAAGGGAGCCTACAGACAGGAGGGGAGTCAGCTCTTGGAAAGGGGAGATAACAGCAGGACAGGGGAATGGTTGGAAGGTGAGGGAGGGCAGATGGAGGTTGGATGTCAGGGGGAAGTTGTTTGCTGTGAGAGTGGGGAGGTGCTGGAACAGCTGCCCAGAGAGGCTGTGGATCCCCGTCCATCCCTGGAGGTGTTCAAGGCCAGGTTGGATGGGGCCCTGGGCAGCCTGGGCTGCTGTGAGATGTGGAGGTTGGTGGCCCTGCCTGTGGTGGGGGGCTGGAGCTTCATGAGGTCCCTCCAACCCAACCATCCTATGGCTCTGTGATGCTGCTCACCGCTGCCGCAGCCGCTGGATGATGTGATCCACGGGGTTCTGTGGCCAGCGCCCCACCTGCTGTGCAAAGCCGCGGTGGTAGATCTGGAACGCCTCGGGGTCGCTCTGGAAAAGCTGAACGGCGTCGCGGCTGCTGCCGGTGTAGAGCCGCTCGTTGATGTACCGGAACCGCGCCGCCAGCAGCCGCTCCTCCATGCGCGCCCGCAGCGCCGCCGACCGCCCGGTGGGTGCCGCGGCCGGATCAGCGGGTTCCGGCGCCGCCTGCCCGGTACCGCCACCTCCGCCCGCGTTCTTCTCCGCTTTCAACTTCTCCTGCCGCCGTTTGTTCTTCTGTTTGTTCCGCCACTGCTTTCGAGTGAGCCGCGGCGCCGCGGCCGCCGAATCCCCCACCGCGGGCTCCGCGTTCCGCCGCGGCGGCTCCGGGACACCCGGGGGCAGCTCAGCCCCGGCCCCAGCGGCGCCGTCCCCGTCCCGGGGTCGCCGCCCCTCCGCGGCCGCCTCCGCCGCGGTTCGGTCCCTCGCGGTCCTCGCGCGTTTCCTGGGCCGCTTTCGAGTCGCTTCCCCGGCCCCCACCGGAGCCGCGCCCGCCGCCTGCAGCCGCCGCAGGGTGGCCGCGAGGCGCTGCCGCCGCTTCCGCTCCACCGCGGCGGAGACCTGCAGGGAGCGGAGCGGCGTCACTCCCACGGCGGGGCCCGGCCCGGTCCGCCCCCTCGAGCCCCTCTCCCCTTACCGGCGGCTGAGAGCCTTTGGCATCACCGCGAAGCTCCGGCACGGCCCGTGGCAGCGCGAGGCCGTCCGCGCCCTCGTTCCACTCCTCCTCCTCGAACATCGCGGCGCTCGGAACGGAGCGGAGCGGAGCGGACCGACCCAGCGCCCCGCGCCCCCACGTGCACCGGCGGCCGGAGCAGCCCCGGCCACGCGAGGTTAGCGCGCCCCCTGCAGTGCGGAGGGTGAACTGCGGCGCTCGGGTAGCGCCGCCCGTAACTCCTCGCGCCCCGCCCCGCCCGGTTCGCCCCCTCCCTCCGTCCGGTACCCCGCCCAGGTACGCGCTGTGCCGTGCCCGCCCCGCCCCGCCCCGCCCCGCCCCGCCCCCCTGCCGTTCCCTCCCGGTGTCCCCCGGCGGTGCCTCAGCTCTGCAGGGAGCGGCGCGGCCGGCAGGGGGCGCTGGAGGCGGCCGGGGCGGAGCCACGCATTGCCCCGCAGAGCCACCGCCCTGCGCCGCCGGAGCCGGTAAGGGCGGCCGGGCCGGGCCGTGCGGGCGGGCGGAGCTCGAGGCCGGATCGAGCCGCGCCGGGAGCGCCGGACTGTGGCGATGGGCGCGGGGACGAGCGGGCCTCCAATGGCGGAGGAGGGGTGCGGGGTCTGCGCGGCGGGGAATGGGGACGGCGCGGGGCCAGGGGCGGTGCGGGAGCGCCGGGGTGGGCGGCGGGCGCGGGGTCCGCGTGCGGGGCGCGGGAGGCCCCGAGATCGCGGCCGCTCGCGTCGGGATCCCGCCGAGCGCAGCCCCGCATCCCCGCCCGCTGCGCGCGGCCCCGGGGCGGCGCGGCCGCCGTCGTCGGGGTCCGAGGAGCGGCACCGGTACCGACTGCGTGCTGCGCTCGGCCGGGCCGGGAGCGGAGGGCCGATGGGACGCGGAGCTGCGGGGCGGTGCGGGGTCTCCTCCGGCGCCGCTCCCCCCGGGACGCGGCCCCGAGTGCGGGCCTGCAGATAGCGCTGCGGGCTCCGAGCCGCTTCCTGCGGGCGGCCGCGGTCGCCCGTGACGCTGCAGGCGGTGCGGCCCCCCCGCCGTCCGCCGCCCGGGAGGAGTGCGGGGCCCTCGGACCGCGCACAGCCGTGCCCTTACGCAGCGCTCCCCGCAGCGACAGCCGCGATGGATGACATCTTCACGCAGTGCCGGGAGGGCAACGCGGTGGCCGTGCGTCTGTGGTTGGACAACACCGAGAATGACCTCAACCAGGGGTGAGCGGGGGGGGCTGCGGGGGATGCTTCGGTCCGCCCGGGGCGCGTTTCCGCTCCGTGTCCGGGGGAGGGGGTGGGATGCGGCTCCTCCCCGCCGGAGGAAGTTACCGCATCGCTGAGGCATGAGGGCTGCGCGTCCTCCGTCCGCCCCTCGGCCGCGGGTCGCTGTCCTGGCCGTGGGCTGGGCTGGGGGCGCTGGGAGAAGCCCCTCCCCAAAGCGGCTGCGGCACGCGGTGACCTGACGTGACCCCTGGCCCCAGGGGCACCGCTGCCCGGCCCGCACCGCCCGGCCCGCGACCTCCCCTCCCCTGCCCTCCCTCCCCAGCGGCTCCGACAGCGCTGCTGGCCCCGAGCGCTTCCCATCGCCTCCGGACCGAGCTGATGCCTCCCACTGCCCCAGCGCGAGGCTGAGGCGGGCACGGCCAGCTGCCCCTCGCACCGAAAGGCCTCCCGAGCCACAGCAGCATCCCTGCTGAGTGCAGAGAAGGCTGTCTGTGGGCCTGGCACCACGTACTCCCAGCCCCTCCCAGCAGATGCTCGTTCGCAGAGCCGTCCTGGGCTGGGCGTGCTGTGCCGTGTGCCACGGGGCCGCTGCAGTGCGGGGCGGTCACCGGATGGCCCCAGTTCTGCTGGAGCTGGGGGCTGCAGGGCTGCAGGATCCCCATCCCCGCCTACTGGGCCCTAATCTCCTTTTAAGGCCCGGCTGCCGCCTCCTCCCTTACTTGGCCCGGCAGGGCTGCGAGCAGATGGGGGGGGAATAGGGGGCCTGGTCCTCAGCAGACTCCTGCTGCTCCAGCCCTGAGGAAGATGGGACGTGGGCAGGGCCCTCCTGGGGATGGGCAGAGCAGGAGCGCCGCTCGGGCTGCGTTCCTCACAGCACGGCACGGGTGTGTGCGGCCCGCGCAGTGTGGTGCAGCCTTGGGGCCGTGCGGCTGCTGCTATTGGGGGCCGAGGAGCGGGAGCAGAACACAGCTCCCTGCCCCACCTGGGGCTGCAGCGCCCCTCGGGCACGAAGCTGTGCCTCACTCAGCAGAGGGCTGAGGGCCCACGGAGCTGCGGGGCGGTACGGAGTCTCCTCCGGCGCCGTTCCCCACTGCTCCCCCTGAGATACGGCCCTGGGTGCTGCCCAGCACGGCCCTCACCGCCGTCCCTTCAGGGACGACCATGGCTTCAGCCCCCTGCACTGGGCCTGCCGCGAGGGCCGCTCCAACGTGGTGGACATGCTGATCATGCGAGGAGCGCGCATCAACGTCATGAACCGTGGCGATGACACCCCGCTGCACCTGGCAGCCAGCCACGGCCACCGCGACATCGTGCAGAAGGTACCAACCTCCCAGCCACCGCACTGCCGCGGTCAGCCCTCAGCGTGCCCGGCAGCCCCTGCCCTGCTGCTCCCTGCCTCCTTCCGTGCACTCGCTGCACCCAGCTCTGGGTGCCCCCGCCATCCCCTCGCAGCCCTCGGCCCCCTCCTAGCAGCAGCCCCTGCTGTGAGTGCATCCCCCCTGCCTCGGGGCAGCGGAAGGGACCCACTGGGGTTCACCAGGACTGTCCTGCCTGCAGCTGGTCCAGTTCAAAGCGGACATCAATGCGGTGAATGAGCACGGGAACACCCCTCTGCACTACGCCTGCTTCTGGGGACACGACACGGTGGCAGAGGTGAGGGCAGCACCTGGATACAGGCAGGGGTTTGGAGCACAGGAGATGGCATTGAGGAGTGTACAGCAGCGGCAGGCAGGAGGCTGGGTATGTAGGAAGGGGGTGAGCAAAGGGCGGCAGCTGTGGGTGCTCGCTTTTTCCTTCCTCAGGACCTCGTGGGCAATGGCGCCTTGGTCAGCATTGCCAACAAGTACAGCGAGACGCCCATTGACAAAGCCAAGATGCCTCTGCGGGAGATATTGAAAGGTAGGAGGGACCACCTGCACCCAGACCCTGCCTCTGGCTGCTGCAGGGCTCAGCACCGCAGGCTGCTGCCCAACTCTTCATCTGCCTCCAGAGCGTGCAGAGAAGCTGGGCCAGAACCTGACCAAGATCCCCTACAAGGACACCTTCTGGAAGGGCACGACCCGCACACGGCCCCGTAAGGACAGAGGCTTCCCTGCAGAGCACGCTGCTTGCTGGGAGCACAAATCCGTGTGGTGGGGTGGAATTGAGGGGTGAGGGGCAGCAGTTGGCACAGCACGTTGGGTGGCTCGTTGGGGCAAGGGAGATTCCCTTTGTGCCGTGCCTTTGCATGCACTGTGCTGGTACCGCTCCTCCTGCAGGACAGGAGGGAGGTCCCATGCAGTCCTCTCTTCTTACAGGAAACGGGACCCTCAACAAACTTGCTGGAATAGACTTCAAACAGCTGAGCTTGAGCCAAAAACTCAATGAAAACCAATCAGGAGAGGTATGGAGGTGTTTCCTTGCTGGGACAGCAGAGCACGGTGCTCCCTCAGCCCCTGGCTGTACGCAGAGCACAAAAGGGGTACAGCTGCTTGAGGGACATCCAGGCTCCAGTGTGGGGCCAGCTGCAGGCTGGCAGCTGCCTGGGTGAACTCCCACCTCGCCACAGTCACTGCACATCACTGCGGGGTCCACGCCCTGCACAAGAGGCTGAGGGATGCTCGGGGACTGAGAGCCCCCCCTCGCAGCGATCTCGTCCATCTGTCTCCCTTCAGCTGTGGAAAGGGCGCTGGCAAGGCAATGACATCGTCATCAAAATGCTGAAAATTCGGGACTGGACAACTCGGAAGAGCCGAGACTTCAATGAGGAGTACCCAAAGCTGCGGTAAGTGCCAGCATCCTCCCTAAAGGAGCCGAGGCCCCTGGGGGTGGGTGTCATCCCTGCAGCGGGGTTTGAGATAGGAGCCCACGTGGTGAGCAGAGGCTGATGGGGGCAAGGCAGCCACCAGAGGAGAGGGCAGAGATGATGCAGGGCAGCGGGCAGCAACTCAGCACCAACTCAGCACCATCACTTCTCTTGCAGGATCTTCTCTCACCCCAATGTGCTGCCAGTGCTGGGTGCCTGCCAGTCCCCCCCGGCCCCCAATCCCATTGTCATCAGCCACTGGATGCCCTACGGCTCCCTCTACAATGTCTTACATGAGGGGACAAGTGAGTGCTAACGGAGGTGACGCAGCTGAGGCAGGCGCTGGTCTCTCTGTCCTTGGGGGGCTGCCCCTCTGTACACCGGGGGCAGCAGCACAGACTCCTCCGGCTGCAACTCCAGGGCGGCCACAAGCAGCCCGGTCTGCTACAGGGCCTACGCGCCCCTGGTCCTCGTGCCGCCATCACTGCCCCTTCCCATGTGTGGCACTCATTCCTCAGTCACCCCAGCGCCACCTCCCTCCCTGCAGACTTCGTGGTGGACCAGATGCAGGCAGTGAAATTTGCTTTCGACATTGCGCGAGGCATGGCCTTCCTGCACACGCTGGAGCCCCTCATCCCACGGCACCACCTGAACAGCCGCAGCATCATGGTGAGCACCGCTGCCTGCGCCCTGCAGGCTGGGCTGCGCGGGTGGCTGTGACTGCGTCTCTCCTCCCAGATTGACGAGGACATGACTGCGAGGGTCAGCATGGCCGACGTGAAGTTCTCCTTCCAGTGCCCCGGGAGGATGTACGCGCCAGCCTGGGTGGCACCAGAAGGTGAGCGTGAGACAGTCAGCCCCTCCCGCTGCTTTGCCCCCATCCTCTCCCCTGCCCTTCTCAGCCCCTGTGCTGCACTGGATTTGCTGCAGCCCTGCAGAAGAAGCCAGAGGAAATTAACAGGCGCTCGGCGGACATGTGGAGCTTTGCAGTGCTGCTATGGGAGCTGGTGACCCGCGAGGTGCCGTTTGCAGACTTGTCCAACATGGAGATTGGCATGAAGGTGAGGGGGGGAGGGGCCCAAACCAGTTTGAGCACAGCTGGGCCAGTGGGGAGCACAAGTGGGGCCCCACAGAGAGCCGGGTGGGGCTCCTCCCAGAGCTCCCCGCGTACCCAGCACAGGCAGGGCTGGGTCCAGCTGGCTGATCCTGCTCTGCCCTGCCTCGCTACCAGGTGGCCCTGGAAGGGCTCCGTCCAACCATCCCACCTGGCATCTCCCCACACATCTGCAAGCTGATGAAGATCTGCATGAATGAGGACCCAGCCAAGCGCCCGAAGTTCGACATGATCGTGCCCATCCTAGAGAAGATGCAGGACAAGTAGAGGGAGGTGCCTCCCCGATGTCTGACGCTGCCATGCTCCCTTCCCCACCACCTCCAAGTGCCTTTAACCCCAGAGCTAAGGGGGAGCAGGGACTGCCCCCTCACCCTGAGCCAGCCATGGACACACGGTACAGATGATGCTGCCTTCCCTGGAGCCACTCTGCAGGCTTTGGGCTCCGTAGCACCCATCTATGGCAGCGCCTCCAGCCTCCCTGGCAGCTGTGGGCAGACTGAGCAGGACACCTGGATGAAAGCACTGTGTGGTGGGGCTCTGCTGCCCTGAAGCCACCTCGTGCTCCCAGGCCCAGGGCAGCTCGCCCACACGGCGGTCTCATGTTAAAAGTGTCCAGTCCTGGTGCTCTTCCCTGCTAAGGGCGGCAGGGTCAAGATTTGCCTGTTTGTGCCCAGCACCACCCCAGCTTTGCGCTTCACTTTTTAACATTTCCATCCAGGCCACGTGGAAAAGCCGCCAGCATGTGAAATAAATATTTGTTACAAAAACTGCCCGTGGGCTGAAGGGTGCACGCATACCTCTGCAGGCTGCTGTGAAAAGGGCAGCGCTGGCACCGGGCTGCCCTGCAGAGCATTGAGCCCTGGGCACTGCAGCTGCTCTGTGCCAACCCTCCCCTGCTGCTCGGGGCAAGGCAGGCAGCAGGGCTGGCATCACACCTCGTGAGAGGAGCCTGGCTACAGCTGCAGTAGCCGTAGCTGTCACACAGCCCCCAGAACCCTCCTCTTAAGAAGCGAGAGACGTGCTATGGAGAAAAAAGCAAAGAGGAAGGTTGGGCACTTCTATTTGCGTGGCGCCTGCATCCCTGCAGCAGCTCAGGGCAGGCTGAGCCCTCCAGGAGACGTGGCTGCAGTTGCCCTGCTGCACGGCCAGCAGCCATCTCCCAACCTGGTGCTGGGAGAGCAGAACTCCGGGGGCCAAATGCTGCTGCTTCACTGACAGCAGGCACGTGAGCAGGAAACAAGGGGTCTTTTCACACACACAAAAAAAACAACAACTACCCAGTGGTTTAATGGTGCAGAAGCAAACCCTAAAAAAGTTCCCAGCAACAACCCGTCCTCACGTGAAGTAGTGCGGCTTTTTCACATTGATGCCGTACTCTGCGAGGGCGGGCGTCAGGTCCTCCATGGTCAGCGTGTACTTCTTATCCTGGGGACAAAGGGCAGCATCACGCACAGCACGGACACCTGACGCCTTCAGCTCTTTGCTGCTTTGGGGTTTTTGCCCCAGCTGTGTGTGTACACTTCCCGGGACAGCTGGAGGCCAATGGTTGAGGCACTGACCACCAGTGAAGGCCTGAAAACTGCATCTGCTCTTTGTCCTCAGCCGCAGAGAAATGCACTGAGCATTACTCAACACTTTGCCCCTAAACAACAAATAGTGGCTGTGTGGATTCCCAGAAACTATATATATACACTTCCTCCCTTTATCTTTTTCCCTCAGCATCACGGTTTGGCGCCCATCAGTGGGAGCAGCAGGGCTTCAGTATCTCCATACAAACCACTGCCCACCTTCTGCCCACCACGTTCCCTCCCAGCAGCAAAGCCCCTTTTTGTCAGTGCACGTCAGCCCTTCATATTGAACCACGAGGTTCAAAAAGGCCAATTGCAGGGTGCTGCATCGGGTCGGGGCAATGCCAGGTACTGACACAGACTGGGGGAAAATCTCCTTGAGAGCAGCCCTGCGCAGAAGGATTTGGGGGTCCTGGTGGACGAGGAGCTGGACATGAGCCAGCAGTGTGCGCCTGCAGCCCGGAATGCAGCCAGCTGTGTTCTGGGCTGCATTAAAAAGGGGTGGCAGCAGGGACAGGGAGGTGATCGTCCCCCTCTGCTCGGCTCTTGTGAGGCCCCATCTGCAGCACTGCGTCCAGGGCTGGAGCCCCCAGCACAGGAAGGAAGTGGAGCTCTGGGAGCGGGTCCAGAGGAGGGCATGAGATGGTCAGAGGGCTGGAGCAGCTCTGCTGTGAGGAAAGGCTGAGGGAACTGGGCTGGTTCAGCTTGGAGAAGAGAAACTGCAGGGAGACCTCAGTGTGGCCTTCAGTGCTTGAAGGGAGCGGATAAACAGGAGGGGGAACGGCTGTTTGTGAGGGTGGGTGGTGACAGGACAAGGGGAATGGTTTGAAAGTGAGCCAGGGGAGGTTTGGGTTGGATGTGAGGAGGAAGTTTTTCATGCAGAGGGTGGTGAGGCAGTGGAACAGGTTGCCCAAGGAGGCTGTGGATGCCCCATCCCTGCAGGCATTCAAGGCCAGGCTGGATGTGGCTCTGGGCTGCTGGTTGGCGACCTGCACACAGCAGGGGTTGGAGCTGGGTGAACACTGTGCTCCTTTGCAACCCAGGCCATGCTGTGACTCGTGAGCCCGTGACTCAGTGGCACAAGGGCTGGCAGCGCCGTCCCACAGCACGCACCCCACCTTCACCTCCAGCCCCCCCGCCCACCTTGCTCTTATTGCGGGAGCTCCCCGAGGCCGTTCCCTTCATCTTGCAATGCTGCAGCGCATCGTTGGCGATGTCAGAGATGAATTTCTGCGCGGCCAACGAGATCAGGCGGATGCTGCGGGCACAGAGCGGCCGGCGTCGGGGGGCGGCGCGGCGCCAGGACCGGGGGATGTCCGCGGGGCCCCCCGGCCGCCCCTCGCACTCACATGCGCGGGTCGGAGGCCTCGAATCCCGCTCTGTTCAGGTAATACCCGGTGACGGCGTCCGGGATCTGCGGGGAGAGCCGCGCTCAGTGCCCGCCCGCCCGCAGCGCCCGCCCCGCGCCGCGCGTACCGTGGGCGTGTAATCCTCCAGCTGCAGCAGGAAGTCCACGAGCGGCGTGCCGGACACCACCGGCTTCACCTCCCCGTTGGCGGCTCCGGGCGGCACGTACACGCCGTTCGACATCGCTCCTTCGGGCGGCGCCGCGGCCGAGACGGGCGCTGCGGGCGGAGACGCTCAGGGGGCCGCCGCGCGCCGCGCCGCCCCGCGCTCCCGGCCGCCCCCCCCGCACTCACCGGGTCCCCTCCCGGCGGCCGCTCCGCCCTCGGCCCCCCGCGCGGCGCCGCCCGCCGCGCTCGGAGGCGCCCCGGGGACGCCACTTCCGCCGGCGGCCGGGCTGGGCTTGTTGTCGGCGGTGGGCGCGGGCGCGGGGCCGGGCGGCGCGGGGGCGGCGGGGACCGCGGGCGCGGGGTCGGCCTCCGAGCTGCAGCTCATCGCCCCCCGCCGAACGGCTCCGGACGGTCCTGCGAGGCGCGTGCGCCCGGCGCGCCGCCCGATTGGCCCCGCGGCCCGATCGGCCCCGCCCCCCGCCGCGCCCCATTGGCCGCCCGGCGGCGCCGCTCTCCCGCGCGATACCGGCACACCACAGCAGGGGGCGCCGCGCCGCGGCCTTTATTGGCGTCACGGCGCCGTCAACGCGCGCAGCAGCAGCGGGAAGTCGGGCGTCCCCCAGCCCGTCACCGCGTCCCACGCGGGGCCGGCGCAGAAGCCTTGGCCTTGAACCGTGCCGTCCAGGCAGGAGAGGTGGCAGCCCTGCGTCACCTGCGGAACGGAGAGCGTGGGGACCCCGTCGAGCCCCGCGCGCGCCCCCACCGCGTGACCCCGTCCCGCCCCCCCGACGCGCTCCCGGGTGTAAGGCGCTCCCCCCGCCCCCCCGCCCTCTCCCCGAGCCCGGCACCCCGACCGCATCCCGCAGCTCCCCGCCCCGCTCACGTCGAACAGCGCTCCGCCGTGGCCGCGCTCCCGCAGGCGGTACAGCGCGGGGTTCAGGAAGCCGAGCGGCGGCTGGCCCAGCTGCAGGCGGCGGTCGTTGATGAGCGCCAGCATCCCCGCCACCACCGGCGTCGAGGCCTGGGAGAAGGAAACGCCTCAGCACCGGGCGGAGCGCGGCCCCGCACCGCGACCCGACGGCCCCGCGCTCACCGAGGTGCCCGACACCCAGGGCAGCGGCAGCCGGTTGGTCACCACCCAGTAGTTGTCCGACAGCGCGGCCAGGTCGGGATAGGCGCGGCCGCTGCTGTTGTAGTAGGAGCTGGGGGGCAGCTTCGGGGCGGAGCGCAGGAAGCTCCGTACGGCCTCGACCTGGGGACGGGTCAGCCCGGTTCAGCCCCGGCGCCGCTCGGCACCGGGCGGCCCCGCACCCCCCGCCCGCACCTGGTAGTCGGGCATCGGGAAGACGTTGCTGAAGCCGCCGCCGCTGATGTAATCCGTCACTTCTGTCGTCACCAGGAACGGGTTCTTGAAAGATGTGCCGCCGACGGTGGTCACGTAGGGGCTGAGGATGGGCGGACGCTGCGGCTTCCCCAGAGCCGACCCCGCAGCGGCCCCCAGTCCCGGCAGCGGAGAGGAGCCCGGGCCGCCCCGCCGTTACCTGGAGGCTGGGAAGCTGGGCCGGAAGGTGTGGTTCCCCCCCGGCACCCTCCTGCACCCGGCACCGTCGTCACCTGAGGGCGGCCACGTGTGAGGGGCGGCACTCGCAGCGCCGGGCGGCCGGACGCTCCCAGCCCAGCAGCTCACGCACCCGAAGCAAAGAGCACCGTGAGGCCGCGGGCGGCCGCCTTCATGAATTCCACGTTGACCCGCTGCAGGTAGACCTGCGAGAGGCTGTCCTCGTCGTCCCCGTAGCTGACCGAGTGCACCCAGGGCAGCGCCGACATGTTGCTGAGCAGCAGCAGCCACGCCAGAAAGGGCTCCTGGCTCTCGTGCCGCCCTGCGGGCACAAAGGCGCCGCTTCAGGGGGGATTGGGGTCACTGTGCCCCCCCACAGCAGAAGCTCTACAGGCAGGGACAGGAGGCACAGTGCAGAATAACTCAATCGGATGCTGCCGTGAACTCCTGGGAGCAGTGCAGCTGACAGCAGCATGGCAGGAGCGGCTCTGGCTGCTCACAGCTCTCGTGGAAGGGCTGCGCTCAGCACCTCTCCCTGCTAAGGCCCCTCCTGTCCATCTCCCCGCTCTGTGCAATACAGAGCACAGGGTCCCGGCCTCCCCGCTGCCTTGCAGCTGCTCAGAGTCTCTCTGTCCCCTTCCCGCACTGCAGGCAGCGCAGAAGAGGAAGAAGCCCACGCAGGGCTTTGTGAACCAACAGACATCACTGCCAGGACAGAGCCAGCAGTCCCGGTGTGCTCAGCCCCTGGCCATCCTCTAATATGGACACGCTGTTCCACAGCACCGGCACATCTCGGTGCAGACTGGTTTGCAACCTGCTTCCCTCAAACTGCCCTTCATCCACCCTATGGCAGATTCACGGTCAGGTCAGCCCTCCATGGAAAGGCAGAGGAGTGAGGTGACAGCCTCACACGGCAAAGCCAGGCGGGGTGAGCAATGCTGCAGGGTGCTGTGGATGGTGCAAATTCACGTATCCAAAACCAATGATGACACCTCCCGTAAGAGCTGTCAGAGACCCACAGCGGCACAGTGCTGGAAGCCCACAAAATGTAGCAAAGCAATTGGGAAACCACAGTCCCAAAGCCCCTGTGAGGTACCACGAGGTGTAACTCACGCCAGCTGGGCTGTGTGCAGCCCATCTCACACCCCTGGCAGATTCACGAGTGCTTCCCTGAATTAATGCGTCAGTGCTAGATCGAGTAGGACAGGTGGAAGCAGGCAGAGGGAAAGTGGGCTCTGGCAGGGGAGCAGTACCTGCATTGCTGAAGACCCACGTGGAGATGTTGGCGCCCGTGCTCATGATGTACTCCACATCCAGGCTGGCCTCCAGCCCAGCCCTGCCCTGGCCCTGGTGCCCAACCACACGGTCGACCTCTGTGCGGTGGGCAAAGCTGCTGCCAAAGAGCTTCATGAACACAGCCAGGTCAGCCTGGTGGAAGTACTGCTCCAGGAACTGAGGGGACACAGAAGGACACAAAGTTCTTTCTCCCGACCTGGAAAGTTGGCTCAGTGTTCTCGTGGAACGTTGCCAACAGCTCTCAGCAGCTGATGAACCCTCCCACAGCACCCTGGGACCATTGGAGTGGTGCCCCAGCTCTGGGCTGCACGCTGCTCCCCCTCAGCACCGGGCAGTACCTGGGCACAGGCCTGGCTGTTGTTGGGCAGCAGTCCAATGTCTCCTTTCGTCATGTTGTATCGCTTCCGAATGACCGATGGCATCACACCCAGGTGGAAGGCTGCTCTCTGCCCACGGGACTCCATCCCCTCCTTGGCCCAGGCCCTGCTGACCGCGCTCCTCTCCGCAGGGAACCGGTGCAGGCCCCCCACTGGCCCACAGACAAGGAGAAGTGCCAGGGTCCCGTGCTCCGGCAAGACACAGCCCCGCTCCCCCCTCCTCACCCTGGCTGGCAGCAGGGCACGGGGAGCACCCATAGCACACCGCACTCCGTGTCCTCCTGGGCTGCCATCGCCCCACTGCTGAGCAGCCACCACTGCCCCACCATTGTCGTGCTCTCCTTGTGCCAGTGACTGCGGTGCCACGGCTTCCTCATGGGAGGCGCTTCAACCCCTCAGGCAGTGGCACAATCAGACACCTGCGCAGCCAGCACAGCCACGGGAAGCACCGAGGTCACTGCTCGCCTCCTCGGGGGCACGGGGCAGCCGGGACACGGCCAGAGAACCGCTGTGCTCTGTGCACTGCGGCAGCCCCATCCTGGCCAGCAGTGCTCAGCCTCCCACCCGCATCTCCGAGCGGCCCAATGCCCCTGCACATACCAAAGTCGACGTGCTCTGCCAGCTCCTCAGGAACGCTGTAGGGCTGCGGGGAGCGGACCACGCTGCGCTGGCCCTTCACGTAGCGGTGGAACTCAGCCCCGGGCAGGAGGCGCTCAGCCGTGCTGCAACACAAGGACAGCTCACACAGGGACTCGCACACTGCGCAGCCCACACCCTGCTCTCACTTCCCACTGTCAGAAGGAGCAGGGCTGAGTGCCTCTTCCTACCCACACAGTCTCTGCGAAGCAGAGTGCCCTCTGTACCCGGGCTGAGCACCACAGAAACCAACTGCAGCTCATCCCAGCCCTCCTGTGGGGACACTGCGGCTCCAAAGCGGGCGCAAGGAGGCGTGGGGCAGCCCAAGCACCTGTCTCGTACACACGTCTGTCTGTCTGTCTCACGTGCGCTCTGGGCCAGCAGCTGTGGCTACTCCAGCACCGGGGCTGCACAGAGCAGCCGGCTCCGGGCCACGGAGCCCCATCGGCCAGGAGGGCACAGGGCTCAGCCCCCGCCCCCTATTGCCCAGCAGAGGGCCGCGTCCGGCACGGCGCTCACCTCGCCGCCATGCCGCACTCCAGGAAGTCCAGAGTGGCGACGCTCCGGCAGTCCTCGACGCCGTGGCTCCGCAGCCACTTCAGCACGGTCACCAGCGTGGCCGGGGAGGGCCGCACGAGGTCCCGCAGCTGCTCCAGCGTCAGATATTTGCCTGCGGGCACACGGGGTCAACGCGCGGCTCGGAGCGCGGCGGGGCCGGGCCGGCAGGTCCAGTCGTTACCGTATTGCGGGGAGCGCGGCTCGGACACGGCGCGGACGAGGCGGGCCAGGCGCTCGGTGCCGCGCTGCCGGAGCGCCAGGGTCAGCTGCACGCCGTGCTCGGGGCTCACGCGGCCGGCGAGGACCCATCCGGGCGGAGGGCTGCGGGCGGACCGTGAGCGCGGCGGGCAGCGCGGGAGGCGCCGCGCCATCCCGCAGCGCACAGAACGGCACCTACCGGAACGGCTGGTCCCGCTCCAGCGCCCGACCCGCGGCACAACAGCTCCAGGCGGCCGCACACAGCGCCAGCACGGCGGGGAGCGCGCGGCACCTGCGGTGGGCAGAGGGCAGAGGGGCTGAGCGGGGACCGCCGTTCTCCCCCCTCCTCCCCCCCCCCTTCCCGGCCCCGCGCCCCCGTTACCCTCGCGCCATCCCGCCACCGCGCCCGGTCACGTGATGGGGCGCAGGAGTCCCGGTCACGTGAGGAAGCTGCGGTCACGTGACGGGTGCCCCCGTCCGCACCGGCGGGGCGCGGCTTTGCGCGGCTCGGGGCGGGCTGTGACGGCGGTGCCGGAGCGCCGCCCGGTCCGTCCCTCTCCTTGCCGGGTCTCTGCCGTTATGGCCGTGCGAGGCCCCGTGGGGCGGGCCGGCCTAGAGGTTGTCGTGGGGCAGCGCTCGAATGGGGCGGGGGGAACCCCGGCGGGGCCGAGGGCTCCGTGCCCGGCCGCCACCCGGCAGGGACGGCAGCGCAGGGCTGGAGGGCCCCATCCGGCGGGGCTGCGCCTGCAGGAACCGCGCTGCGGTGAGGGGAGCGGAAGGTAAAGGCTGCCCGCGGGGTCTGCTGCTCAGCGCCCAGCCTGCAGCGAAGCCCGGGACCGGATGGACGGGCTGCGGGCTGCAGGGCGCGTTTCCGGGGCGCTCTGCGGGGTCCTGAGCATCGCCCGGCTGTCCAGCAGAGCTGGGAGGCGCGGAGCACATCTGCGTGCCGCACATCTGCGTGCCGTACAGCCGGGGGTGCAGCCGCCCCAGCACTGCTGCCACCACCCGCAGGGCCCCGGGGGGCTGCAGGCGCGGGGTGCCCGGGCAGTGCAGGGAGGGCGGGCACGGAGCGGCGCTCTCACAGGGCTGTGGGAGGGGCAGCGGGAGTCGTAGCCGTGCCGCCAAGCGGTTCGTCGTGTCCTGTCCAGCCGGTGCTGTCACTGCAGCTGCTTGGCTCCCAGTACTGCTGAGCAGCAGCTCTTGGTTTCCTGGGCTTGTTCTCTTGAATATTCCCACACTAGGAGCCATCCTGATTAGTATCACAAAAGCGGGATCGTAATACGTGTGGATCTTGGGACTGTGGAAAATTCAGGTACTTTTTGCTACTGTTGAAGGGAGCTCTGGAAGTTTGTTACCCTGCCCGTGAGTCCAAGGGCAGCCCTCAGAGGCAGACGTGAGGTGAGGGTGCTGTAACCCCTCCTGCCACCTTGGCGTGGATCAACGAGTCCTCGTCCCAGCCACAAGTGCAGATGTGCTGCTTGCAGCAGCTCCAGGAACTCCTCCTTCGTTTCCTGCTTCTGCAGAGCAGTGTCCAAGCCAGAAGGAGATGGACAATGGGAAAACCACCTGCCTGGGCTGGGCTGCCATCTCTCCCACGCCGGAGCCGCAGTGTGGCCGTCCAGAGCAGCAGCTGCAGAATGCAGAAGCACTCGTGCTGAGAGCGTCGTGGGGCACCACTGGAGCGGTGGCTGCCGAGTCTGGGGCAGAGGGAGCAAAGGTCCGTGGCAGTCCCACCTTTCTGCCTCCCGCCCTGCTGTGCAGGCAGTGCCATTCCAGCCACATCAGCTGTGCAGCTCAGGGTGCCACACGCCCAGGCAGGCGGTGCCTGATGCAGGCCTTGGCTCTGCTCCCTTTGGGTGAGGCAAGGCTGCTAAGGGATTCGGTGGGGCTGAAGCGCAGCCCTTCCTGTTCACAGAACAGCATTCAGCATCTCACTGACACGGGAAATCCACTCACATTCCTCAGCCCCCGTTTGGCCTCTGAGGTGCTTCCCCCGCCACCTGGAGGACCTCTCCTGTCCTGTAGGAATCCACTGCTTCATACCCGCTTTCTGCAGGACACCCGTGCTCCTCTTTGGGTGTTGCCCATAGCGTGAGTGTCTGCGCAGAGCCCTCGGGCATTTCTGGTGCCTGCAATTGGAAACACATGTGGGGCCACTCAGAGTTTCCATGCAGGCAGCGCAGTGTGGTTTGCAGCAGCTGGAGTTGGTTGCCCGCCCAGAACTGTGCAGTTGCACCCTGTGGGGCTGGGGGGAAAAACAGGGTGGTGGTGGGACAGGAAGGAGCTGGGCATGGTGGGTGCAGCTTTGAGGGGACACGGCAGGGAAGGTCAAGGACTCCGCTGAACCCCATCTCCCAGCCTTGTCCATGGAAAGAGCTTTTCTGCGTTGTGGAGAAGCTCCCGAACCACGTAGGACAGCCGCCCACCTGGGCCGAAAGCTGCTGTCACTGTGTGAAGGGGTGTCCTGGAGGGAGGTGGCCCCATGTGTGCTTGGGGCTTTGGGGGAGGCGCAGCAGACCGCGATCCGTGTGCCGGGCCACGTCTGGCTGCTCCCAGCCATAACGCTCCCTTGTCCTGCTCCCGGCTGCACAGCATCTGCCCCGTGCCCGCCCCCAGCCCGGCTCACCCTTCCCGTCGCCCACGTGTGGCCCAGTGCCCTGCTGGCTCCCGGCCCCCCGGGCTGCGTGGCCCCAGCCGAGGGCTGCAGCTGCAGGGAAGGGACGTGGACTGCTCGGCGCTGCTGCTCAGTGCTGACACGAAGTGCTGCAGCCCAGCCGGCCGTCAGCTTGGGGCAGGGCTGTAAGTGGGATGAGATTTGCGGGAGATTATTTCCTGGAGCTGTCTGGCCAGCAAAGATTAGAGCTAATTACCCTAACAAGCATCTGCTGTTAGGAGTGCAGCAGGCTGGGACGGGAGAACCTGAGCAGCCAGCGGAGCTGCCAGGATGTCCCAGGTGGGGCGGTGCCCGCCCCCACGGTGCCGTGGGTGCCATTCCTATCAGTGAAGCTGGCCGGGATTGCCTGTGGTTGGGCAATGCTGGAGAGCATCCGGAGTCAGCCTCAGCCGCTGCCCTGGCGTCGCGTTTGTAACGTCAGGGAGATGGAGGTGCTGGGTTGTGTTTAAATGTGATTAAAGCAGCGCAGGGGAACAGTGGCAGGCAGGGCGCCCTGATAGCCCACACAGAGGGGCTGCATCTGCTCGGGGCTGTGGAGCAGGGATCGCAACACAGCTGGGGGTGGCACCCACCAAGATGAGTGCAGGTGTGGTTCTCCTGATAAACGACTACGATACTGCCTGGCATGCAGGGCACGCCCTGAGAGGCAGGACACAGAGCGTTTCAGGGTCATACAAGACTTATTATGGGATATGAGAAAAGAGTGCGCTTTGGAGAGGAGGAATAAAGTGTGAGAACAAGGAAAAGGGGTAAAAGCAGCTGTAAGTGCATTGATGGTCGGCACATTTGTTTGGCTGTACCCTTCACCGGGCAACAGCACAGCCTGCCCCGGCTGCTTCTTGAACCCCACTGCGAAGTATTTTCCTGGGGCTCTGTTGTGTGTCTGTGGAGCTGTGTCAGCAGCTACAGTTGGATCACACGACCCAGGGCCCGCAGTGCCAGCCTCCTAGCAGGTGGATGCTGGGTGTCAGCGCGTGTCCTTCCCGCAGGCTTATTGTGGGCTGGGCGACGGGCAGAGTGCCTGGGAGCTGTGCTGTGTGAGCTGGGGGTGGCTGCAGCACGGAGGGAGCAGGACAGGCCAGAGCACAGAGCCTGGTCAGCCGAGGCCCCCAGGGGTGCCTGTGTGAGCCCGTGTAGGAGAACTGCAGGTGAGAGCACCCAAATGCTGGCTGCAGTGGGGCCTCGAGGGTCCGTGTGTTGGGTCCGTACTGAACTACCTTCATTATAATACTGAAAATCACACCCACAGGTGAAGAAGATTCCTGCCCAAGTGAAGACCCTCCCCTGAGGGGTTTGATAGTGGAAGTACAGAGTCAGCATTGTTGTAACTGTATGTAAATCACTGACCGCTCGTTGCCGGGAGGATAGGCTGGAAAAATTACCAACTCCGTGTCTTTTGTGTGTAAATATAGCACTGATAGTTCTGTTTGGTGTGCTGGGTTTGTGGGAAACCACTGCACAGCCAGGCTTGGGCAATCCTGAAATAAACAAACGATGTCTGCTCTCACTGTATGATCATGGGTTGTGCACACGGAGCAATGAAGCTGCTTTTTGGACAACACGACCTGGATGCATGGAGCATTGCAGCCTCGCCTGCCGGGCTTGGCAGACACTAAGAGAAAAACCTGCAGCTGCTGACAGGAGACGTGCATGGTGCAGCCATGAGGAGAGGAGACATGCCCAGTGTGGCTGTGCATGCAGATGCAGGCATCTTGGCGAGGGCAGCAGCCAAGTCTGCATATGTGCAGCAATGCAGGGGCAGGCACAGCTGCAGCACACCTTGCTGGAGAAGCTGGGCATCCCAACCAGGCCCACAGTGTGTGTAATCTCTCTGCATCCTCTGCTGTGCCCAAGTCTGAAATTGCTGCATGTCCTTTGTTGGCCAAGGCCAGGAGGCAGCTGGGCTGGGCAGCGGGGATCCTGGGGCTGCCTGCTCCCAGGATGGAAAGCAGCACTACGCAGCCTCTGTGCCCCCAGCAGTCCCAGCTCTGCCACATGATTCCATGGACAGGTCCACAGCTTCACGGTGCTGGGTTCCCCAGCTCTGTCCATCCACCAGCCCTGACAGTGCTTCTCCACAGCACCTGTAGGGCCACAGTGCCAGCATGGCATGCACCCACAGCAGCAGTGATGATGCTGATCGAGGCTGCATCAGGCCCTGAGCAACCTGATGTAGCTGTGGACGTCCCCGTTCATTGCAGGAGAGTTGGACTGGATGACCTTTAAAGGTCCCTTCTAACTCTAAGGATTCTACGATTCTCTAAGCCGAGCTCTGTACAAACAAGTGTGGTTTATTAAGGCATTTCTTTGAGAAGTTGGCACTTGGGTCCAGGCTGTGCTGGAGCAGCCCAGTGTGCGGGCCGACAAGCAGCGCCCAATACATGCAGCTCAGCGAGACACGATACAAAAGTACAAACAAAGTAGAAAACAGGAATCATAGTACAATGTGTAAAAATAAATAAATGGAGGCTTGGCTCCTGGCTGGGCTCAGCAGCACATGGCTGGAACCCCCACACCAAAGTGGGGCCACGTGTCTGACCCTATCCTATGTGGCATGCAGGGTGACCCATCCCAACATGCAGAGAGGAGTGGGGCTGCTCAGCCGCCCCGGCCCTGCGCAGGGCTCACGCGGCCCCTCAGGGTGCCTCTGCACCATCCCTGTGCCGAGCAAGGTGGAACACATCCTCCCCTCCCAGAGCCACCTCAGCTCCCCACGGGCCTCAGGCATGGCCCCACGGCCTCCCCGGTGCCGCCTGGTTCTGGCCCTCTGTTGTCAGCCAGGGCAGCTCCCAGGGCTGCCAGCGCTGGGGACCTGTGGGCGCCACGGGGTCGCGGGTCTGGGGGCAGCGTGGTGCTGGGGTGCAGGGCTGTGCTGGCACCTGTGCTGTGCAGAGATGGGGCTGCAGGCACAGGTGGTTCTCAGTGGGATGCACGGGGGCAGTGGGCGAAAGTGGTGGTTTTTGGCTGCGGTGATAAATACTTGGGGCTGGGGTGACCAATGAGGGTGCAGCCAATGGTGCGCACAGGCTTTGCACTTGAGGCTACGAAGTGGCTCTAGGAAAAGTGTGATAGGAAGAAAATTCCAAAATTCTGAAAGCAGCCCCAGATCCCCTTCTCAGACAGCTGGGAGTCCTCCCAGGCTGTGCATTTGGGGCTGCCATGGCTCGCGTGCTCGCCTCCTGATCCTCACTCTGCACCTCTAACTGTACGGGTCACAGCACCCTGAGCACCCAGGGCTGCAGCGCCTGGCACAAGGACAGCACTCCCAGGGCCGTGCCATGCGCTGCGAGCCGAGGTGAGCGCTGCAGGAGGGCTGACACCAATTGTGAGCTCATATCAGCTGTGAGCTGACACCAGCTGCAAACTGCTGGTACGAGGATGGGGACCAGCCCCAAGGATGTGTGGCTCTGCCTATTCCCAGTGTGACATGAAGGAGCAGTGCAGTGCAGCTGCTGCACAGACGGCTGGGCACAGGGGCTGGGGATTCCGGCAGCCACCCACGCTGTGGAGGTGGCCCCAGCGTCCCAGCTCATCCCGGTGAGCACGGCAGGCTCCTGGGGAGCCCTGCTGCCCGCATCCCACACTGTATCAGGACAACAGGTTGGCCGCCACGGCATCAGCCTCAGGCCACATGGCTTTTTGGGGTACCCCCACCCATGCTCCCCTGCAGCTGCAGGCTGGCCACCAGGCCAGGGGCAGACAGAGTGAGAGGAGGTCACAGAGCAGCTGTGCCGGTGTCTTTCTTGGGACCGGGCCATCCTGGGGTCGGCTAATGCAGTTCTGGTACTGCTTCTCCTGCCAGCAGTGCTGCCAGCCTGGTACGTGGACAGTGCCTGTGCCCGATGCCAGCCTGCAGCCCCGGAGGGCAGCCACGCAGCCATGTCCCAAGGCCCTCAGCCCTGGATAGTGAGCCCTTAGGTGGGGCGGATGCAGTGGTGGGAGGTGAAGGGGCCTCTGGGACTCTAACGGATCCACTTTCCCCAAACCATCCATGGACAGGCAAGCAGATAATGGGCACTGCCTTTTGCTCCCTGTCCAGCTAGGCCTGGGATGTGTTTCAGACCATCAGCGAGCAGGGTCACCCACGCTGCTTCCCGCAGACCTGCAGGCTGCTGCAGCTGCTGCAGCTGAGCAGTGAGACCCTGGCCCTGTAAGCTCCCACGGGGACAGGGCCAGCAGGGATGGGCCAGCCCCTCACCGCATCTGGGCTGCTGCACGGCTTGGGCAGGTGGCCGGGACAGAGCAGGGGCCGCAGGTGGCAGCGCTCTGACCCAGCAGGGCAGGGAGCACCGCTCTGCTCCCAGCCCCTCTTAGAGCACGGAGTACCACAAAGCAGCAGCGTGCCAGGCGCTGGCACGCCACGAGCAGTACAAGGAACCATGCCTTAGGGTGCTGGCGCTGGGCTCAGCAGTCCACAGGGCACCAAAACGAGCGCCGAATCTGCCAGACCGCAGAGAGTGACGAGAGTCAGCAGTCCCAAAGCACATGGGAACCCACAGCACGTGGGGCCCCGGAATGGGCGCGGTGCTGGGAAAGCCAAACCAGTACGGTGCCGAGCAGCCCTCGGCCTGGCCCCGCTCTTGGCCCCGTGTCTGCCGGGGAGGGCGGGGAAGTCCGTGGGCCCAGGCCTAAATCCTGAGCTCGGCCTCCTCAGAGGGCTCCAGTGAGTGCTCGGCGCTGATGGTGGAGGCGGAGGGGCCCTGTGAGATGCCAAAGGGAGAGACCACGGGGGAGCGGGCGGCCAGCGGGGACAGCGAGGGGGAGAAACTGGGTGACATGGCGGAGGACGAGATGGAGCCCTCGTGGCTGATGGGCGAGCGACGCAGCGTCGATGGGTGCGGGAAGGTCCTGCCTGCCGGCGGCTTGGGGGGCACGGACTTGGCGCCCGGGTGGGCCACAGAGGTGATGAGGGGTGGGGGGTCGATGCGGGGCTTGGGCTCTGCCTTGGGCTTGGTCGGGAAGGGCTTGCGCAGGGAGCTCTCATCCTTGAGGCGGGCGATCTCCGTGAAGACGCTGGCCAGCGGCTGGAACTGGGGGCACCAGTTGAGCAGGTAATCCCAATTGTAGCTGCCACGGAGCTCCTCGTCACTGGCCACGATGGCGGTGAGAGAGCCTTCCACAGAGGGCTTGCCGTCCTCTGGGAAGGTGTAGTCCTGGGGCTGGGAGGAGACGCTGAGGCCGCAGCGCACGCCAAGAAAGGCGCTGCCTCCCCCATCCTCGCGGTACAGCTGCGACGTGGGCCCTGGCAGCAGCAGCCCAGAGCCCTTCTTGCTCTTGAACCACTGGGAGCTCTCCAGGGCGGCCGGCTCGCAGGAGATGTCGGACAGCTGGTCGGCATCCTGCTGGATGCCGGAATCGGGGCCGCGGGCCGAAATGTGCTCCTGCATGGATGCTGTGATGCTGGCCACGCGCGGGTACTCGTTGATCATCCGGATCTCGTCGTCCTCCGCTGCCTCAGCAGAGCCTCTGCCACTGGAGTGCGAGGGGTCCAGGGAGCCGCCCCGCGTGTAGGGCCCCGCTGGCTCCCCCCCGTACCCTGGCAGTGCTTGGTGGTAGATGTGCTCAGCCCCGGGGAGCGCCGGCTCCTCATGGCCCAGCTTTTGCAGAGAACTGCTTTGCACGTGGGCCAGCGGCCGGTCCCCCTCCGTCTTCTCACGGCTCCGGCGGTGACGGGAGCGGACCAGCGCCAGCACGATGGCCACAGCAGCCAGCACGACCACAACACCCAGCGAGGCGGCCACGGCCACCAGCAGCAGGTTGAGATCTGGAGCCAGGCCGAAGGAGGTGTGCGTGACGTCGATGGTGACCTGTGCAGAGGCTGAGCGGGAGGCTGGCAGCGGGCTGCGCGCCTGCACCTCGAGGCTCATCTCACGGGGCTCCCTCTTGGTGCGCCCGGCCCCCGCCTGGGGCTGGCTGTCCACCCGCAGGTAGATGGTGCCTGTAGTTTGGTTGATGGCAAAGTACGGCGAGGGCTTGGCCAGGTTGTACAGCACGACGCCGTCAGCCCCCTCATCCTCATCTGTTGCCAGGACCCTCCCAATGCTCTGCCCTTTGTGGGCACCCTCAGGAACCTCAAAGCTGAAGGAGGGGCTCAGGAAGATGGGATCGTACTCATCCTCCCCGGTCACCAGCACCCGCACGGTCACAGTAGCAGAGGCGTTGCCGGCATCCGTGGCCCTGACGAGGAGCTGGAAGGCTTTGGCTCGCTCGTAGTCGAAGGTGAGCCGGGAACGCAGCTCCCCGGAGCTGCTGTTGATGGCGAAGGCGTCCCGGCCCTCTGCCGCACCAGGCCCCCCCACCGGCTGCTCCAGCACTGCGTACTGCAGCTCCCCAAACACCCCGGTGTCAGTGTCGATGGCACGCAGGGTGGTCACAAGTGTGCCCGGAGGCAGGTTCTCCCGCATGCTGGCACTCAGAACCTCCACTGGGAAGTACGGCTTGTTGTCATTGACATCCTTCACCTCAATGGCTACAGGCACCAGAGCAAAGTGCCCGCCTGGCACATCCATGGCCTGCACCACAAGAGCATGTAGTGCCTGCGTCTCCCGGTCCAGGGGCCGTGCCAGGCACAGGGCACCCGTGCTCTCGTGGATCTGGAAGAGCCCGTGCTGGTCACCCGAGCTGATGGTGTAGTGAACATGGCCGCGGGGCCCTGAGTCGGCGTCGTGGGCCGTCACACGGAGCAGCTCTGTGCCAGGAGGTGTGCTCTCGCTCACTGCTGTGCGGTATTCGGCTCGGGCGAACACAGGTGGGTTGTCATTGACATCCTGCACGGTGATGAGCACAGGCACCGTGGTGCTGCGCTGCGGCAGGCCCCGGTCCAAGGCAGCCACAGTGAGATTGTAGACCGGGATGGCCTCGAAATCTAAGGGCTCCACAAGCACCAACGCACCCTGCGTGCGTAGCTGCCCACCTGCCCAGGCCACCCGGCTCTCCACCTGGAAGGCATTGCCACCGTTGCCACTGACAATGGTGTAGTCGAAGCCGGCGTTCTCTCGGGAGAGGTCAGCATCGCCTGCGTCCAGCGTCAGCACAGTGGTTCCTGGCCGCAGGTCCTCAGGGACGCTGGCGTTGTAGTGTGGCACCTGGAAGATGGGGCTGTGGTCATTCACATCAAGCACCTGAAGCTGAACCGTGGCCCAGGATGAGAGGCTAGGGGAGCCGTGGTCACGGGCCTCCACCACCAGTTCCAGGGTGGGCTGGTTGGCATCAAATTCCACTGGTCGGATGGTGAACAGGGTCCCTGTGAGGGCACAAAGACAGAGTCGGCGTAGGGGTCAGCAGGGAGCCGGGCAGGGTGTGAGGGTGGTTAGGGTTATTGGCTGGAGGGACAGGCATGCGGGATGCTGTGGTGGTGGGGTGTGGTGGCCACACCTCCACGTCTGCCTCTCTGGCCACTGCAGGCCTGGTGAGGGGGGAGCATGAGGGCCCCTTCCTCTGCAGGAGCTGCTAGAGAAACCCACAGCGTGAGCCCCCCCATAGCAGCCAGCCCCACGCACCATTGCTGGGGTCAATTGCAACGTCAAGACTGGGCACGGCCAGGTGGAAGGTGATCTCCCCATTGCTGCCCGAGTCCATGTCAGTGGCGCTCATGGTGAGAAGGATGCTCCCTGCAGGAGTGTGTTCTGGCAACGTCACCTGGAAGAGGACAAAGCTCTGATAAGCACCAGCTCTTCTTGTGGGCACTGTCCCCGTTCTCCTGGAGCTGGCCAGCAGGGATGGGAGAAAGCCTGGAGCTGGCCAGGGCAGCCACGACCGCAGTAACCCAGTGCAATGCTAGCCAAGGCCTTCCCCACCTCTGCACCAAGGCCATGGGTGGAACCTGTAGGCACCTGTCCCACATGCATAGCATGCAGCCTCGTCTGTGTGATCTTCTAGCTACTAGAGCATCCAGTATTGATCTTCTTCTCTGCTGATCCCGGTGCTGTCTGCTTGGTTTCAGCCTTCTGACTGCAGTGACAGCAGGAGGGGTGCTGGGATGTGGCCCAGAAGGACAGGGAGCAGGATAGGCTCAAATCCACCCTCAGAGTGGCCTCTGTGCCCCATAAGGCCAGGAGAGCCAGGCAGGGCACAAGGGCAGCAGCGGGGCTTGTGCAGGTCAGCCAGCATTGTGTGCTACACACGTGCTCACGAGCGAGTGCAGGCAGTACCTGGTAGAAGGCCTGGCTGAAGGCTGGTGCGTTGTCATTCACGTCCTCCACGATGACGGTGAGGTTGGCCTCGGTCTCGTGGCGGCTGTCGGAGGCTCGCAGTGTGAGGCTGTAGTGGCTGCGCTGCTCGTAGTCCAGCGGCCCTGTCAGGGCAATGCGTCCCCCATAGCGCAGCACACTGAAGGTACCCACAGCATCACCATCCAGCATGAGGGTGTAGGAGAGCGCCGGGCCCGAGTCCACATCGTTCCCTGTCAGCTGGGCTATCTGGGAGCCAAGCAGCATGTCTGCGGGGAGGTGAGGCGTGAGCCAGCATCCCCATCTCCTCAGAGGCACTGGCTCACGTGGTGGGAAAGCTGAGCACTGGGGACAGCAGGGAGAGGCTGACGGTGAAGGGGCAGGTCCTGGGAGTCAGGCAGGGGGATGGGACACGAATGCCGAGGGCAGGAAGCTGGCAGGGCAGGGGTGTGCAACCAGAGCCCTCATGGTTTGGGGCCAGGGAGGCCAGAGCTGAGTGCAGCCGGTTCCCTCAAGACACAAAGCTGCATAACCCACCGGCAGCAGGACATCACAGATGGGGCAGTGCTGGAGGGCTCAGTGAAGCTCAGTCAAAGGCCCAGCACAAGCCAGCCCTTGGCAAGGGAACAGGCCCACTGGGGGCTTCTCTCCCACCCACAGGTGTCCACCACAACTCAGTTCCTGCTATTAGAGACACGTTACCTCATAGGGCTGAGAGGCACTTACTTTCTGGGACCCGCACCTCCCAGGGAAATGGAATGGTGGGGCTGTTGTCGTTGATGTCCATCACCACAACTGTCAGCGTAGCAGAACCTACGAGAGGGGGTGTCCCTCTGTCCATCGCTGTTACCACCAAGCTGCAGGAAAGCACAAAGGCACAGCAGGAGGGTCACAACCACACGTCAGGAGCAGTGTGCACACAGCATCTGGAACAGGAGGACACTGCACATGTGCACAGGTTGGAGCATGTAGTAAAACCGTGCACATCTGGAGTGTGTGGGGAATGGATGTGTACAGAGCATCTGGAGTGGGTCAATGGATGTGCACCTATCAAGAGCATAGGATGCACATCTGGGTGTGTATTTGGAGGGCAGTGGGTTTTTGTCCCACACCTGGAGCATATGAGCAGGCCGTGCACGTGGGCACAAGTGTCTGGAGCATCTGGTAGGCAGTGGATTAATGCGCAGACGTGGCACGTAGGCATCCACAGTTGGGGAGGGCAGTGGATGCTTTTAGTCTGTGAAATAGGCAGGAGGCTGGGATGTGTATGGGAGAAGAGCTGGGCAGAGCAAGTGGGGTGAGCAGAGGACAGATGGCAGCATTTGGGGCATATTTGGGAACTAGGGAACACATGGAGCCTCGGTTTGAGTGGAGCAGTGATGGGTACGTGAATGGAATGAATAGCCTAGGTATTTCCTAGGTATTTCCTTGCCTTGGAAAAGGGGAGATAGATGTGGAGCAGTGAAGCATGGATATGGCAAAGGGAAATAGGTCTGGGTGGGGTGGTAGAAGTTGTTCCTAGTATCTGGGCCATGCTCGTGTACAGAGGTAGGGGAGGACATAAACTCATCTTACATAGTTGTGGTTAGACTGGAGGATTAAAGAACCTCTATGTGTGGTGAGGGACCCAGAGGACTTGGACTGAATGCAGGGGGACTTGCAGGCTAGTTGAAGTTGATGCACAGCTGCTGGGGGACACATGGTAGGGCAGGAGGGTGCAGTTGTGGGAGTGGGCAGAAACTGAACAGATCTAACCTGGATTAAACAGGCAGGAAAGGAAATGGAAGCAACTACTGAAGAGTCCACTGCCCTCTCCACAGCCTGCTCAGATTTGCAATGGCCGGGCTGAAGGGAGCTCAGGCTCATCTCATGGCCATCTGACACGCCCCCATTTGATACCCAGGTTACCTCTAGTCCTGGTTTCTGCCGTTTGGCAACAGCTTGGTGTGGCACCAAGCAGCAAAGTATCCTCTGCAACCCTGGGGATGCTGCTGCTATGTCACTTTCATAACTATGGTACAAGTTGGTCTGCCCTACTCACCGGGTCTGGGACCAGATCTCCCTGTCCAGGATGGCAGCAGTAGTGATGGTGCCGGTCTGAGGATCGATGTGGTATAAGCCTGTCATTGGCAGGGACTGGTTGATGGCGTAAGTCACCTGCCCATTCATTCCCTGATCCAGATCATCTGCTAGGACCTGCAAGGCCATTGGAGAGATTCAGCGGTGCAGTCTAGAGCCCTGTAAACAACGGATCTCCAGAGCAAGACATACGGACCCACAGGTGCCAGCCTTCGGCACAGCCCCCACCTCCTCCTCCTGGCAGAGGCAGCCAGGGGAACCACTGTCCCTGTTTTTGCCCCCAGTGCTACCTGGATAACTGGGGAGTCATAGCTCTGGGACTCCCAGATGAACGCCACGTAGTTCTGCAGCTGGAAGCGTGGCAAGTTGTCATTCACGTCTTGCAGGTTGAGGTTTATGGCCATAAAGCCAAAGGAAGCCGTTGTCTCTGCCTGGACCACGAGGCGCAGCCGGGGGCTGGCCTCAAAATCCAGGCTGCTGGAGTCCTGAACTGAGATGGCACCTGGAGAGACAGCAGGGTGGGGGGAGAAGGGGCAGGTGATGCACCAGCACGCCCAGCCCTCACCTCTGTTGTTCCCTTGCACTTAGTCATCCCTCTGTCAGTCGATCATTCTCAAATAGAAGGAGCATACTGAGCTTCCTTCAAACCAAAAGCCTTCTCACGAGCCACAGTGAGCTGCTGTGCTGATAAACTCTGCACAGTGCTCAGGACAGACACCTTACATTGACATTAAAGTGTGCAATAGTCTTCCAGTGGGGACATCGTCTGGCATAGAATCATAGAATCCTTAGAGTTGGAAGGGGCCTTTAAAGGCCATCCAGTCCACAGCCCTGCACTGCACAGGGACACCACAGCTCCATCAGGCTGCCCAGGGCCTGATCCAGCCTCACCTGCAAAGTCTCCAGAGATGCAGCACCAACCACAACACTGGGTAACCTGTTTAGTGCCTCACCACCCTCACCGTAAAATATTTTTTCCTTACATCTAACCAAAATCTACCCTCCTTGAGCTTGAAATGGCCAGTGATGAGATCTGCCCCATGTCGAGCCCCATACTGCAGAGCTAGCTCATCAGCCTAAAGTCAGATATCTGCACTATTTGTCTAGACTGAATCCATACAAAGAGACTGAAGGGCTGCAAACAGTTCTCTTGCAAGGGGCCTGAGGACACACATAAGCATGGGCTCTGGCAATGACACATTGCTGTCCCATCCAGGAAGATCACGGGGCTCCTAAAAGATCTACTAAAACTAATTGTAATTAGTGCAATAGCATGACGTTCAACAAAGGAAAATGACAGGTTCTGCACCTGGGATGGAGTCACGTTGGATGCAGGCACAGGCAGGACAGCAGCCCTGCAGGAAGGAACCTGGGGCTGTCGGTGACTGCAGGCTCAGCGTGAGCCGGGCAGCCAGAACTGTATTCTGGGGTGCATTAAGCAAAGCACAGCCAGACGGTCAAAGGAAGTGATTCTCTGCCATATTTAGCACTGGTGTGGCCTCGCCTTGTCTACTGTGTGCCGTTCTTGGGGCGCACAATATAGAAGTATGCCAAGTTACATGAAAGCATCCAGATGAGGGCAACAAAACCCATGAGAAGGACTGGAAGACAAGGGGAGAGGCAGGGTGCGTGGGAACAGCACGGAGCTGGGCACGGGGAGGTTCAGGCTGGGCATTAGGAAAAACCTCCTTATCACGAGGCTGGTCAGACACTGGATCAGGCTTCATGGAGAGACGGTCGATGCCACATCCCTGCTGGTGTTCAGGAGGCTTTGGATAACGCCTCAGTAGAACTCTAACTTTTGTTTATCCCTCAGGTGGTCAGGGAGCTGGATTCGGTGGTCTCTGTAGTTTCCTTCTGCTCTGTTCTACGCCATGCTATGCTATTCTCTACTAATGACTGGCAGCATTCCCAGTGATGCATCCAAACATAATGAGGAAGAACTGGCTCATTGCTGCAGCACAGCTTAAAGCCAAAGGCACCGTGTGCCACTGCTGGCAGCCGGAGGGGCTGGGGAGCCACACTGAGCTGCCCTGTGCCTGCCCCATCTTCATGCTGCTCCAGGACCTGCATACAGTCACAGTGTGCAGCCCGCTGCCCAAGGAGAAAGCAGAGATATGTCTCCCAGACAGACAAATGGGACTTGAGGAGGGAAAAATCCTTCTGGGCACTTTGGTGGAGGAAATGTTTCCTCGCTGAGATGAAGTCACACTGCCACAGCAACTGAGGCACAGCCAGGGCATGTCCAGGACGGCTGGGGAACTGCTGGCAGACACAGCCCAAGCAGAGACAAGCAGGGATCTGACAGGACGAGGATCACACAGACGTGGCAGGGGATGTTCTGTGACACCACTGCGCTGGGCTCTTTGGCTTGGAGGAGACTGAGGGGTGACTTCATTACTGCTTATAACTATGTAAAGGGCGCGTGGCAGGAGAACGGAGCCAGGCCCTTCTCAGTGACATCCCATGGTGGGACAAGGGGCAATGGGTGCAAGATGGAACGGTGGAGGTTCCACATAAAGATGGGAAAAAAACTTCACGGTGAGGGTGAGAGAACCTGGAATGGGCTGCCCGGAGGGGTTGTGGGGTCTCCTTCTCTGGAGACATTCATGTATGCGTTCCTGTGTGATCTGCTCTGGGTGTTTCTGTGTGATCTGCTCTGGGTGTTCCTGCTCCAGCAGGGGGATTGGACTCGATGATCCTTCGAGGTCCTTTCCAATCCCTGTCATTCTGTGATTCTGTGACTGCTGGCCTATGAACCAGGACTTTTACAACTTGCCACCTCATCAGCCCCTCTTGCACTTCACAAATAGAGCAGCTTCAGTGCAGCTCCACTTCTCACTTCTGGATGCAGCATCAGGCGGGCAGACTGCTATGGCAGTGTATGAACTCCTCCACTCCCAGCAGTCCCTGGGACTCAGAACACACAGCGGACCACCCCTAGGTGCAGCTGCTTTCCACAAAGACCTCTGTGAATCTGATTGAATTTCCAGCATCTGCCCTTTCTTTGTCTCTGGGTTTCAGGAACTGCACAGTGGCAGCTGCCAAGCTGTGGTTGGAGCTGGGATGACTCTCTAGGAGTGACAGAAGCACTGCAATGAGGCACACTGGCAGGTGGAACCCAGCACTCTGGGCAGGCAGGGTGCAGGCAGGGTGCAGGCAGGCTGGGTCAGCTCAGTGTGGTGCTGGTTGCAGCACGAGGTCTGCAGTTGTAGCTCAGTTTCCTCAGGGCTGGGTCTGCACACTGATTTGAGGCTGGGACAGGAGCTGCGACCTGGTCTGGCCTCTTCCTCATGATCCCAGTGTTCAGAGGCCTGTTCACAGCAGCAGCACAGGGTAATGAGTGCTTGCAGTGACAGCAAGGTGACTATACTGCGGCTGAAGGGACACGTGATGACACAGTCACTGGGACTGGCAGCTAATAATAGGGGTGCTAATGGTCTGCATGCCAGGCCACACTGCAGGTGGCTCACAGGGACCCGCACAGTGGCCATGGGAACTGTGGCCAGAATGGTCTGGAATCCTGTTCCAACTCCAGTCATCCAGCAGGGTACAAGAAAATTGCATTTTCACAAGAAGCTCCAGCTTGACCTTTGTGCTCTGCAGACCTTCTCATATCCCAGCCTCTTTCAAACTGTAGGGCAAAAAAAGTCCCCCCTCACCCTAGACTCAGCCAGGACTTCCTTGATGTCAAGCTTCCAAGGCTGCCCTTTGAAGCTTGTGGTGCAATCAACACCAGCTTGCCTAGGGTCACTGGGCAGTACCCTGCAGCCTGCCTCGCTTCTCTGCTGGGTTATCAGCCACCCACAAGCACCACTGTTATGTTCAGCATCTGCTGACTGCTCAGGGCACAGTGGTGCAGAGATTAGAAATGTCCACAGGTCAGTGAGCTGTTCATTTTTTGTCACCTTTGGGACCACGCAGCCATAACCACGCAGCCACAGCAGCCAACGTGCACACTATAATATATAAGACACGGCAGCCCAGGTGCCTGGCTCTGAGATCCCACCTGGGCTGTGTCACTTGGCCATAGCTTGCTGTCTAAGGCAGGGGCACATCCAGATCACCTCTTAACAGTGTTGTGGCCTCTGCTAACTTCTGATCAGGGCTTGAGAATTTTTTAGGGAAAGTCCAATTAGCAGGGACCAATACTTTGCCAGGAGCTGTACTAGCATCTCTGGACACTGATGGGATACTAACACTACTAGATTTAGTAGTATAGAGGTGCAAACTGCATTCCTCTGCCTTTGGAGGACTCTGAGCGCTGTGATAGCTGAGCAGGCACTGGCAGAGCACAGGCAACTCTCCCTTGCTGCTTCCCTGTGTAGTTCTGGTGCTGTACCTGAGCTGGGCTGGATAAGGAAAGCATTCTTCTCGTTGCCACTGATAATGCTGTATGTGATGCGCCCAGAAGAGCCCCCCATGTGCACAGCTTGGATGCTTGCGACAGCAGTGCCTGGAAAGAGAGGAAACGGTGTTGAATGGGCAGCACAGTCTCAGGGCACACTGAGGATCAGGATGGTTTATAGGTAGCACATGTTATACCAGGAACGCAGCCCTGCCTGATGACACTGCGGTCAAAGTATGTGAGAACCAATGGTAAACTCTGGGCTGGAGATGAGACTCCTGGGGCCGTCTATGGCCCTTCTATGGTCTCAGTGTGAACCTTGCAGCCATTCCAGCAGCAAGTGGGCACCTGTGACAGCCCACAGCGATCAGAACATCTTGAGGCAAAAGCTCACAGGACTATCACCCCCATCACCCTGGGCTCAGACAGGCTCTGCCATTCCCCTGGGTCTACCCAAAGCATACCGTGACTTCCCAAGACCCTGCAGTGCTCCCTGGTCTGAGTTCCAGCCTATGGAACTATTCTAGCTTGTCACCCACCTCCCCCCTGTCCCATCCCATCCCACTCCATCTCAGCTTGTGCCGAGCTTTCTGCCCAGCAGATACCTGGAGCAGCATTTTCTGGCAGGACCACTTCATTGGTGCTCCGGGGAAAGCGCAGTCCCCGGTAGGGCTCTTCCTGCAGATGGATCACCACTACGCCAGTGGAGGAAAGCGCGGGCTGCCCCAGGTCCGTGGCCAGGATGAAGAGCGTCCGCTGGCGCTGGCTGAGTGAGCTCAGGGGCTGCAGCAGCTGGATATCCCCCGTGTAGGAGTTGATTGAGAAGGCTGAGTTCGGGGTGGCAAGGCGATACAGAATGGAGGCATTGGCACCTGCATCCCTGTCCTCTGCCCTCATGGTGGCCACAACTTGCTTGGGCGGCGTGTGGCGAGACAAGCTGACAGTGAGCGGGCTGTGCAGGAAGGCAGGAGCGTGGTCATTGACGTCCCGCACCGTGACCGTGACACGCACAGCTGCGCTTTTGGGCTCCCATGGCGCTGAGTCCACAGCCTTGGCCAGAAAGCTGTAACTTGGCTGGCGTTCCCGGTCCAACTCCTGGGCACTTCTGATGCGTCCGCTCTGCGGCTCCACCTGGAACATGCCCAGGGACTCATTGCCCAGGTAGTAGGTGACCTGCCCGTTGGTGCCCTCATCGGGGTCCTTGGCTTCCAGCTGCAGCACCAGGGAGCCAACAGGCAAGTCCTCGGGCACCTCCACCACATAGCTGGCTTGAGCAAAACCAGGAGCGTTGTCATTTAAGTCCAACACCTGCACATTCACTGACATGGTTGCACTGCGTGGTGGGGTGCCGTGGTCTTGAACCACTACTGTGAGGCTGTAGAAAGCAACTTGCTCTCGGTCAAGGGCACGTGCAGTGGAGAGCACACCAGAGACAGGGTCTAAGATGAAATCCTGCTCAGGATCTCCATCTAAAAAAGAGAAGGAATAGCAAGACAGCATGACTGTACACCTGAAGTTGGCACAGAGAGGGTCTTGGACTATGCTGCCTGGGATGGTAGAGCGAGCTGGTGTCTGGAAGGCCCCAGTGGGACTGAACCTCCTCGGGCCCAGAGTGTGTGTTTGAGTATGTGTGCTGTGCCAGAACAGGCTCCACCAGCTCACAGACCAGTGCAATGCCACAGCAAGACATGGCATAACAGCAAAGACTTGGCAATCCGTAAATTCCACAGGCCATAGCAAGCAAGAGAGGTATGGAGCCAGTCTGAACCTGGGGAAATGGACAGAGTAACTGTCCACAGTAATGGACTGTGAGTAACGCAGCCTGTGCACATCCTGCAGTGCTTTTCACTGGGGCAGGGGAATTAGAAGGTGGAGAGACGGGAACAGCTACTCGCGGTCCGGGGCAGGAGAGAAATTATGTAGAACAGGAATTGCCAGAGGAGATGCTTCCCAGAACTCCCAGCAACCCCTGGTGAACGGCCATTGCTCTCCTCCAAGAATGAAGCTGCAGAGCTCCCCGTGTCCCTGTGCTCTCACCTGCCACGCGGTACTCCAAGCGCCCGTTCTCGTCTCCATCAGGGTCAGTGGCACGCAGGGTGTAGAGTGCCACGCGGCTTTGGTTCTCAGGGACCTCCACAGAGCAGGACTCACTCTCCAGTTGTGGTGTGTGGTCGTTTTCATCCCCTACTGTTATCCGCACAGTTGCCTTGGAGAGGTTGGGGGGCAGGCCACCATCCCGGGCATAGACTGCAGGAACACAGCAAGAGTGCTGCAGAGTATGCTGCAGACTGGGAGCTACTACCAATGCCATCGCATGCAGTTGTCCAGGCAGTCGCAGGGCAGCAAAGAATGGGAGCATTGGCATTTCTGTACGCCCAAATCACCCCACAACTCCGCGTGTCCCACAAACCTCCATTACTTCCCATGTCCTGCCCTCCTTGCAATGCTGCTCTGTCCCAAAAGCAGAGAAAGTGCATCTGCCTGCTCCGTGCCCTCCACCTCTCCCTCCCGGTGCCTGCTGCTTCCTCCCATGCACCAGCACAGCCATACCCATCAGCACATGCTGCTCCTGCTCCTCACGGTCCAAGGGATGCGTGGTGACAATGAGACCCGTCTGCGGGTGGATGGAGAACGGCCCCCCAGAGAGACCTCCATAGGTCACCTGTCCGTTGGCACCTGCAGGAGAAGCATGTTTGAAGGTAACCCAGTAGCAACACCAAGAACCTCTCACTTGGCTCACAGCCCTGTGCTTCCTTCCTCCCAGGGGTGACACTGTGGTAAGGGGTGATATCACACCATAACAAGTAAAGGTGTGGGGAGAGATGTGCGGTGGAGGGAAGCCTCAGCCCTGTTTGTTTGTGGAAGACAGGACAACGAATCTCCAAAGAACAAAGGGCACTTGGGAAGCAGAGGGAATTGCAGCCTCTGTTCTCATCCTCAGCTTCTTCCCAGGTCTGTCCCATCCCTCACTGCCAGGTCAGCTGATAGTCCCTCCCTCCACGGTCAAACATGCGCTCCAAACCAGGCAGGAGGGAGCACATCTTGTCCTGTGTGCTGTGTCTCCAGAAGGTCCCTGATTGAACCCTGCATCCTCACCCAGGTCCCGGTCTGTGGCCAGCACCTGCAGGACAGGGCTGCCAGCTGGAAGGTTCTCCGTGATGTGCGCCTCGTACTCAGGCTTCTCAAAGGTGGGAGCTTCATCATTGACGTCCAGCACCAGTATGGAGAGTAGCTGCGTGGCCGAACGGCGCGGGAAGCCATGGTCAGCAGCCACCACAGTCAGGTTGTGCTGCACCACCTCCTCACGGTTCAGAGCCCGCACAACAGAGAGAGCACCTACAGACACGGGGAGAGGGTGAGCAGGGATCACATGGCTTCGAGACCAACCACTCCCAGGACAGAGCTGCTGCAAGTCTGCAGGGATGGAGGGGAGCCAGGGGCAGCCAGGTCTCGAGAACAGCAGGCCACCCCAGCTAGGTGCGCACCCCACAAATTCTTCACAACTCCAGGTGACCTGAACTCTCCGGCCCACATCCTCCTGTGCACCGTGCAACACCCCCCATCTGCCTGCTCCCCCCAGCCCCACAATCCAGCGTCACCCTGCACCCTGCCGGGCTCTCACCAGTGCTGGGGTTGAGGTGGAAGCGGCCGTCGCTGTTGCCCGCTCGCAGTGAGTAGCTCACTCGCCCATTCTCTCCCAGATCGTTGTCCTGGGCCACCACGTGCAGAGCCACAAACCCGGTCGGCCGGTCCTCGGTGACGCTGATGGCAGCAGGTGACAGGAAGACGGGCGCGTTGTCGTTCACGTCGGTCACGAACACGCGCGCCGTCACAGCGGACGAACGACGCTGGCTGACGTTGCGGGCCTGGTCCGTGGCCTCCACCACCAGGAGGAAGGAGGCCACAGCCTCGCGGTCGAGGCTCTGGCGGAGGCTCAGCAGCCCCGAGCGGCCGTCGAGCTGGAAAGGGCCCCCCGGCGGCTCCTGGCGCAGCAGGGCGTAGCGCACCTGGCTGTTGGGGCCCGCCCCGTCCCCATCCACAGCCTGGAAGGTGAAGACAGACGAGCCGGCCTGCGCGTCCTCGGGCACCACGATGGTGACGGGGTCTTCGGGGAAGGCGGGCGCCTGGTCGTTGCAGTCCTGCACGAGGATCTGCACCAGCACCAGCCGGCTGGACGGGTAGCCGTGCTGCGTGTCCTCGGCGCTCACTTGCAGCGTGTGCCGGGCCCCGGCCTCGTAATCCAGCTCCCGGGCGGCATAGATCTCCCCCGTCATGCTGTCAACAACAAAAGTGCCGTCCCCGCCGCCTCCTACCACCGTGTAGGTCAGCTGTCCCCGTGCAGGGGCATCGGGGGGTGCCACTGAGCCGATCACAGAGCCCGGCCTGACCCCCTCCGGGGGGTGCAGCGTCAGCACGGTAGCATCGGGTCTGGGCAGCAAGCGGGAGGACGGCAGCACCTGTGGGGAAAGGAGAGGAGAGGAGAGGAGGCAATCAGGGATGCGCTCTGGGAGGGATGCTGGGGAGCCAGCGGAGAGGGGACATGCAGACTGCAGGTTTAGGGAGGCCAGGTCACAAGTCTTGTGGCCTGAAAAGCGCATGGAGAGTGAGCACAGGCTTGACAGGGTGAAGGACAAGCTTCATCTGGGGAGCTATGGCAGGTAAGGACAGAGCTGCTGACTGAGCAGAGGAGGTGCTGCGGCATCAGTGTATCTAAGTATCTGAAGAGAGAGTGTGTGGCTCTTCTGTGGCACCCAGCGAGAAGACAGGTTGCACTGGGCACAAATGGGAGCACAGTAGGTTCCATCTTAACACCAGGAAGTCCTTCTGTATGGGTGCTTCTGAGCACTGGCCCAGGCTGCCAAGGGAGGTCTCCATCAATGGAGACCTTCAGAAATCACCAGGACGTGGCTCTGAGCAAGCAGCTCTGGGTGGCCTGCAGCAGGGAGTGGACCAGATGGACACAGATGTGCTGCAGCTCAGCCGTGCTGTGATCCTGTGAGTGGGTTAGGTACTGTAATGGGAGCAGATGCCAGCAGAAACAGCTTTGAAGAGAAGAAATTCTCAATCAGATGAGAGGTACAGAGAAGACAACTTAGTATGATCCAAAGATACATAAATACTATTATTACTCTAATTAAAGATACTGATACTAATTCAGGAGTGACAGTGAAAAGCAATAGTGTCATCTGATGGGAACATATGTCGAAAAAGTCAGTGCACTCATGTGAAAGAGCTGGAAAAAAGAGAATCCAGCAAAACTATCAGCCTGGAGGAGTATCAGAACCAGTGACTGTCAAGCAAAAAGCTCCATTATGGGAATGCAAACAAGCAGTTCAGCCTGGTCTCATTACTTTGAAGGCTGCAGAAGAACTTTAAAGACAAGAACAGCTACAGACATGGCATAAAAAGGAAATGTTTTTAAAATGTGTTGTGGAATGGCTAAAGGCAGATGTGCCAGTCTCACACGGGACTTCTCAAGCACAAAGGAAATACAGCAAGTCTAATTTAATATAATAATAGAAGAAAGCTGCGTACACGATGGGCTCACCGACAGTGTTACAGGACACTGCCTGCACTCTGTGCAGCAGAACATCAAAAGAGAACATCAAGTGGTGATGGGAACTGCAACAACACGATAGGATGTGAAACAGCACACCATGAAAGTGCATCGACTGCAGGGAAACCGGAGTCTGCTGTACAATTAAGCTCATTACTAACAACAGGGAAAGGACTTGGCTATCTGAGCCAACACACCAGACAGTGAGCACCACAGTTTGGCAAACATGAAGAAAACCCCACATGCCTGGAGAAAAAAATGCCAGGAAGAATTAATGTCACCAGGCGGGAGAATTCTAAGATCTTCCCCACAGCAGCATACCTAGGACAGGGCGGACTGTCCAAGTCTGGAGAAGACAAGCGTTCAGACTTTGTGAGTGAGGATACACGCACAATGGCAGCCAGACCCATCCTTTCCCATCCCAGGTCCTCCACACAGATGGTGAGGCTGGTGCAACAGCTGAGCAAAGGCAGTGCCTGCTCTGGGTGGAGAGTAAGGATGGCAGAGAGGAACGCTGCCAAGTAGCTACACGGTGTCCTTTGAGAGGTGAGCAAGGGGTGGACGGTGCAGGGACGAGAGCGGGTGGGCGCTGGATACCTGGACACGAACGATGGCTGAGGTGCTGCAGGGCACCATGCCCCGGTCGCTGGCTGTCACGGTGAAGACGTACTCGGCACGGTCGGAGCGGCGCAGCACCGTGGCAGTCCGCAGCTCCCCAGTGGCTGTGTGCAGTGTGAAACGCTCTGCCCAGGCTCCTGCGGAGAGAAGGTGAAATGCTGCAGAGAGAGGAGGGAGGGTGGGGGCACGTGGCGATGGAGGAGAGAACGTGCTGTGGCAGAGCATCCGTCTGCCTCTGAGGGCCACGGCTGCATGCTGAAAGCCAGGCTGGCAGCTCATACCTGTTAGTGAGTAGGTGATGGTCCCATTCTCACCCTCGTCAGGGTCCTTGGCTTGCAGGGAGGCAACAAGAAGTCCCGACGGCTTTTCTTCCAGCACCTGCAGCACAGCCCAGGGCGCGACTGAGTGACATCCTTCACAACATCCCCAAGACCCCAGCACAGCAGTATCTACGCCTTCCTACACCCCTCCTGCACCTCACCCAGGGCACAGCACCCCAGCCAAGGCCCATAGGCTGTGCCTGAGGCTGGATGACGTGGGGAAGGTTGCAGCCAAGCAGGTGGAGGGAGGTCCTACCCCACCAGCTGTCCTGTGATGCCACAAGGCTTTGTGCAGCTCAACGGCCTTGGTGCATGCTGCAGTGGTGAAGTATAGGGTGATGGAGGGACACTGCCCATGTTACACCCAAGGCCTCTGCAGTGAGGAAAATCCCCTCTGCCCCAGAAAAGCCCTTCAGAGGGAAATGTTTGAGCACTAACTGGGCCAGAGGCCACTCATCCTGGAAATGGAGAGAGTTCCTTCAGCTCCTATCAGCCAGTACAGGGTGGTCATGGTCCCTGGAAATGCAGCAGGCAGTTCTTCCCTACCCACACACTCTGACTCTTAGGGCCTTTCCCTGCTCTCCTTTGCTCCTAGTTAGCACTGCTGTCTGCAGGCATTTAAGACTACCATTTTGTGTCAGTGCACCATGTGCTCAGCTAACCCCACACTCTGGGCTTCCTGACAGAAGCCACATGGAGCAGCACCGCATGGAAGCTCCCTTCCTGGACAGCTATCAAAATGGACACATCTCCATTACAGACCCTCCTCATTCATCAGCTTTGGGGTACCCTCAGTGCCCCTCGCCTGCTGCAGACTGTTCCTTCTCTGGCACAGACTCCTCGCACCTCGCCACACCTCTGCAGCAGAGCAGGAGCCCTACTCAGCACAGACTGCGATCTGTTCCCCATCAGTACAAGACTGTCACAGACCAAATTCTCATCCTACAGCACAAATCATGCTCACAGACCCAGCTCTCTGACCTCTGTGTGGTACCACTTCAACGCATGCATGCATGCAAAAGGCAAACACAATCCATGCAAGAATGTAAGGGAAGAGGCTGCAGGCCCTCGGGAGGAAGCTAGCACTGCTGCACAAGCTGTTGGCACAACGCTGGTGGTGCTCTGGGGGGGGGAAAGGGGGACAGAGGAGCTGGACTTGTTTATCCAGGCCAAGCAGTGATGTGACTGCACTCTGTAAACACTGGGGAAAGGGGAGGGAAATTCCAAGGAGAGAGAAGAGCTCTCTAAGCAAAAACACAATATTGGCACAAGAACAAATGAGTATAAAGTGGTCAGAAATTAGTTTAGGCTGGAAATTAAGAGATGGTTTCTAACTACTAGATCAAGAAATCTGGAACAGCATTTTGCAGCAGTGATGGAGGCAGAGGACCTTCTAAATATAGCTGGCTGTTTATGAGAAGGACTGTCTGCGTGGACACCTCAGCAGAACTGTGCTTGAGAAGACCCCTCCAAGCCCCTCTGTTCCAGGCTGGGGCAGGGCTCGCTCCTCATGCTGTTCCTGATGGCCTTCGACTGAGATGCAAAGGGCTCCCACGTCGTGCACAAAGCCACACTGCTCGTCCACCAGGAATCAAACTCCATTTGAGAAAGCAGTGACTCAGCGGGGAGCAAAACGAGCACCATCCACGCAGGCTCCATTAGAAACGCCATTTCAGATGCTCAGAGGAATCAACAACAACAGAAGTGGTTTTGCCTCTGCAAAAACCTCAGCTTTAGTAAAACTACTGCCAGGCAGGGTCGTGCAGGTCAGATGCCCACTCTCCAAGAAGGCTGCTGCAAACGCCAGCCTGGCCCAAAGCTCGGAGAACCACCTCGACGAGGGGCATCACTCCCATCACTGGGAGTGGCAGCAGATACAGAGAGGATGCAAGAAGTAGGGTACGTATGGAATAATTCTCCTGTGAAAAACTTTCCAGCTTCCAGCAGCCTGTGGCTCAGTCACTTCCTGAGCCACAGATCGTATTTTTGTTCAACAGACTTTGACGGATTTTTTTCTTTCCATGAATTCATCTAATTTTGAACCCATGCAACTTTTGGCAATGATTTCACGTTTTAATTATGCTCTGCATGAGAAAGTTCTGTCTTTGTTTATTTTAAACCTGCTGCCCGGTCATTTGCTACCAAGCTGCCTAGTTTATGTGTTGTGAAAAAGGGACCTTTAATTTCCGTACAACTTTCTTTGCACCACCCAGGGCACACCTCTGGTATATATTCCCCAGTTTCTATCATGCCAAAGAATGTTCAAATATTTTCTATCTGCATGGAAACCATTATCTGCTGGAGATCACATCAACTCTCTTTTCTCAAGCCTTTTTAGCACTACTGCTGCTTCAGAGCAATGGGGGCAGAGCAGAGACGCAGAATTGGAGATGTAAGGTTTTCTTTCAGTCTCTGTTCCTTTCTGATAAAACCCCGCATTTCTGACTGCTGCTGAGACCTGAGCTGACATTTTCAAAATGCATTTACAGCGATGCCTCAATTTTCTCCCTAAGCTTCAGCAGCCAGCTCAGAGCCCATCACTGTGTAGAGTGAAATTTATACTGCCTTTCGCCATGTATGTTATCACTTTCCAGTTAGAAACAGGGAATGTCATCTTCTTTCCTCACTGAGCGGTAAAGGATCCTTCTGCTGTTCTTGACCGGGAGACCTCAGCTTTATCACCACAAATAAAGCAGTGACATCAGCAAACAGCCACCTGTCCTGGAGGGCATAGCAAGATGCTGAATAGCAAGAACACCAGCAGCAGCCCTGGGCACTCCCCAGTGGCATCTCTGCTACTGAAGCAGATATCGACCCCTTTCTGATCTCCCTCCTTTCCCTGGTGGCTGCTCCCCAGCAGCACCTGGTAAAGAAGATGCAGAATTTGTTTCTGCCGTCCCTGTGTGAACACCTGAACACATTGCCCACCTGCTTGAGAAACAAGTCTCACAAACCCACAGGGAGAGGCCAATCCAGCTCATGCTTAAAGCAAAGTATCGACACAGAAACCTCCCTCTGCTTTGTTCCATGAACACGAATACGAAAAGTTCACTGAGCACATCGCCAATAAATTACCAAGTTTATGCCTATCATTTAGTTTTTCCTTTTTCCTCCAAGCCTTTCTTCTACACCTAGATCATCCAAGTGACCTCTTCCTGTGCTTCATTTCTCTTTCAGTGTTTCCTACCAGGAAAGCTTAAAATCAAAGTGTACAGATAAGAATTTGGTTCAAACTCCCGTCACATTTACCTGCCCTCCCAATTCTAAATACATCTCAGCCACGCTCTATCTCCTTAAGGATGCATATGCTTTTGTGGTACCTCTGCAAGAAAAGAGACCTCCCAGGCTCTAAAACACTCCGATGTCTCACGGCCAAATGCTGCACACATATGTTGCAGGTGTCCCCACAAGAACACTCAGCACACTACAGACCGAGTGGTCTTTCAGTAGGCAGCCTGCCATGCTTTAAGGTGCACTTCAAGTGCATCCTTTCTGCTGCAGATGCTCCCCATTCCATAGAGAGATGAGAGCAGGCCTTTCATCACTCACGCCATTGCGCTGCTGTGTCCCGGCCACACACCACTGCAGAGGGGCCAAGCAGAGCAGTGCTGGGGGACAAGGCCTGCTCCTCTCCCCTTCCCTTCAGCAGCACAGACATAACTCAGAGCAGAACTCTCAGCGCTGGCTGACCTTGGTCACCACGTCACACTTAAAGGGAAAGCTGGGCAGGGACCCATTGCAGATTCTCAACAACCCAAAAAGCACTTTCTTGGCCTCCCAGAAACCAAAGTGGCTACCGTGAAGGTCTTGAGACTCAGAACACAAACGTACCCCATGCCTCCCCGTCCGTCAGTGTTCCACTCTTGGCTCCATCAGTTCAGGTTTAGGGCTCCCTCCCACTTTCCCTCTTTGCAGGCAGGTGTGAACCCAGACCTTCTGCCTGCTGTTGGGTCCTGTTGGCCCCAGAGCCCTTTGCAGGCCTTACTCAGTCCATGCACAAGGTCTGTATTTCCCAAGGACGTGCTCATCTCATCACACCTTCCCTGAGATTTGCCAGACTGCCCTGACTGTTGCATGCAAGCAACCCGTGCCTTCTCATCTCTCACCATGAGACTCTGCTCTGCCCTCACCCTTCCCCAGGCTGCCCCCAGCCCAGCCCACCAGGGCCTCAGCCTGCTCCACCTACCTGCACGGTCAGCTCCTGGCCAGCAGCGATATGAAGAAAAGCAGGAGCATTGTCGTTCTCGTCCAGCACAGTGACGTAGATGGTTCCTGTGGCACTGCGGGGCGGTGCTCCTCCATCCTGCACAATCACCAGCAGCTGGTAGCTGGACTGCTGCTCCCGGTCCAAGCTGTGCTTGGTGCTGAGCTCCCCTGCAAGGGAGAAAAAGGGACACAGCTCAGCCCCAAAATCTCTTCAGAGAAGGACTTACACTCAAGTGTGTCAGGGAGCCCAGCACCGCAGGGGTAGGAAAATGAGTAATTTATGGTGGCACTGGCTTGGTCCGCATCACTTCTGACGTGCTCTGAGCTTTCACCTCAATCAGCCCAGGAAGCCAGGGGGACTCTCACCTGTCTGTGTGTGGATGAGGAAATTGGAGTCGTGCTGCAGCAGGCGGTAGGTGAGACGGCTGTTCTGCCCAGCATCCCGATCGCTTGCCATCACCCTCCCTACACTGCTGCCGGGAGCCTGGTTCTCAGGAACAGTGAAGAAGTACCGCTCCTCACTCAGCCGGGGGCTGTTGTCGTTCTCATCAGTGATGCTGATCCGTACGGTGCTGGTGCCCGTTTTCCGGGCCTCCCCCCCCGAGCCGCCGCCTCCCGCCGACGCCAGCACTGTGAGAACATACAGGTCTCGCGTCTCCCGGTCCAGGGCACTTTTGACATACAGCCAACCACTCTCAGACGTGATGCCAAAGCTGGCAGCGTCTCCATCTGCACGCAGGTGGTAAGTCAGGGTCACGGCCTCTGCATCCCGTGCCAGGGCCCGCACCTGCAGGAAGCGGGTGGAGACGGGCACGCCTTCCCGCACCTCCACACGGTAGGTGAGTGTGTCAAAGATGGGCCCGTTGTCATGCTCAGCTTGCACGTGCACCAGGAGTGTGAAGGTGGAGCTGAGCTGGGGCACGCCGCTGTCTCGGGCCACAATGGCCAACCTGTAGGCTGCACTGGCCTCATACTGCAGCACCCCGGCCAGCCGCACCGCCCCCGAGGAGCGCTCGACGCTGAAGGTGCCTTCGCCCCCCGACACCAGCTCAAAGTTCACCTGGCCATTGGCACCGCTGTCACGGTCCTCGGCCTGCAAAGTGTACACTGCAGTCCCGGGCTCAGTGGCCTCTGGCAGCAGAATGGAGTCAGAAGGAGATGGGAATGCTGGCGCGTTGTCATTCACGTCTGACACAGAGATTTTCACACGGGTGTTGCTGTAGGCCGGGGGGGAACCACTTCGGGCCTGGACATCCAGAACCAGGACTGCCTGAGATTCGTGATCCAGAGGCAAGCTGGTGCGGAGCTGCCCAGAGTCAGAGTCAATGGAAAAGTAGCCATGGGGATCCCCCGAGGAGATGGAATAAAAGATGTCATCCGTATGACCTGCGGGCAAGGCAGTGAAAACAGGAATTATTCGTGAACATGGCTCTCAGCCCATTATGGGAGTAGAAGAGCTGGACAGTGCTGCCCGGGGCAGGCTCTGCTCTGGAGGTGTACAGCAGCAGTGTGCACGTGTGTGTGATGCATGGGCACACGTGTGTACACACATGAGCATGCGTGGGAGCAGGCACCGCAGCTGAGTGACACGGAGTGCGCGTTCACGTGTGTGTGCATCTGTGTGTGCACGGAGCTCCCAGGATGGTGCTGCTCTCTGAGGAAATGTAGTATCGGTGCTTTGAGACAATGCAGGGACAGTGAAAACAGCTGCATAGGAAAGGGCCAAACCCGTACCGGGAGGATTTTGGGCACGGACAGCCCCCACGCTGGCGCCCTGCAGCGTGTCCTCCGGCACTGTGAAGAAGTACTGAGCTTGCTCGAAGACGGGGGGTGAGACCGTGCCCTCCACGATGCTGATGTTCACTCGGGCGTTCGGCTGAGCCTGCAGGCCCCCTCCATCTTCTGCAGAGATCACCAGCTGCACAAGGGTGTTGGCTTTACCGCTCAGGGACCACGAGAGAGAGATGACACCTAGGAAAGAGAGCAGTTCAGAGTGCACTGTGCCCACAGCCCTGCCCATCATCCAGCACCAAAGGAACAAACAAACTGAAATGGGCAGTGTGTCACAGGGCAACTGGCCGTGGAAGAATTGGAGCAAAGAAGACAAATCTTCCTGGGGAGGGCTCCCCATATTCTCCCTTCTTGATCTCAAGCCCAGCCCCAAGCTAAGCAGCTATGAGGGCAGCAGTAAGCAAGCCAGAGAGAAAATCTTGCAGAAGGGGAAGGATGGAGTAGGATTTCAGAGGTGGGGCACAGTGTGAGGGCCAGAATCTAGCAAGGACAGGTTGGTTCTGGGCTGCGAGGCGGCTCCTGGAAGAATTACAGAGCTGAATGACCTTCCCAGACAGGCCCTACAAAGGAGGTTGCCCTGTGTAACGGTAGCCAATAGGCCTGTTTCATCCCAGACACATTCTGGCAATCTGGGGACTAGTGTGGGGAGACCTGGTGCCTGTAGTGAGCACAGAACACCATCCTGTCCTTCTGAGAGCCCCTGGCATCACATAACCATGTACTCATTTCCCCAGGCGGAAACTGTTCTGGCTTTGGTGGCCAAAGAAGGCAGGCACTGAGAAGTCAACGAGAAAGGTTAGACTAGGAGAGCGATAGAAGGGAGGAGAGTAAACTGAGCAGTGAGAGGAGGGAATTAGGCAGGGGCAAAAAACCAAGCAGGATACAGCTTGATGGGGCAAAGCAAGCACTGTGCAGGAGGAAAGGTATAGTGAGTCAGAGATGACACTGAAGAAGAGGGAAGAAGAGAGCAAAGAGAAGAAATAAGGAGTCAGAAGTTGAGAATGGGCAGCCAGAGGATCAAGAAGTTGGAACAAGGACAAAATAGACATTCTGGTAGCATCTTGCACAGCTGAAATGGCCAAGCAGTAACTCTCAGGCTAGTCTTCACATCTTCATGCATCACGCTGCTCTGCTTGGTGCTGCCTTTGGCTGGCCGTGAGTTCACTCTCACCTGTGTCCTTGTTGAGGGAGAAGAGGGGGGGGGAGTTCCCCAGGACAATGCGATAGGTCACTTTGCCATGCATCCCCTCATCCTTGTCGTGGGCAGTAACACGCAGCACAGCTGTACCCGGCATGCTTTGTGTGCTGATGCTGGCAGCATACTCCAGTGGGTAGAACACCGGCCGATTGTCATTTATGTCCTCCAGGAAAACCTTCACATACACCATGGAGTTCAAGCCACCCTGTGGAAGGACGATAGAACCATAGAATGGCTTGGATCGGAAGGGATCTCAAGGATCAACAGGTTCCAATCCCCCTGCTGCAGGCAGGGTTGCCAACTGCTAGATCAAGTATTAGACCAGGTTGCCCAAGGCTCCACCCAACCTGGCCTTTAACATCTCCAGGGATGGGTTATCCACAACCTCTTGGGGCAACCTGTTCCAGCACCTCACTGCCCTCTAATCTCAGTGATTAGAGATGGGGCAGAGAACAGGGCAAGAGCAACTATATCCTCTGTATGGTGCTGAGACAGCAGCACTGTACACCCATGAGCTCTGCAGCACTCACCCCATCGACAGCAGTGATGGTGAAATCGTAGGCAGACGTGCCCTCGTCGCGGTCCAGAGGCTGCGCAGTGCACAGATGCCCCGTGTGCTTGTCGATGCCGAACTGCGTTGGGACCACACTGCCGATGCCAGAGCCAAGAGAGTAGGAAAGGGTCCCAAACAAGCCGCTGTCGGCATCGGTGGCTGTCACCTGGATGGGGGAAGGCAGTACGTGAGCGAGGTGACACTGCTGAGACCACCAGCCCGAGCAGATGGACCCAGCCCACCACCACCTCCACAACCCACTGCTGCCCTCCATCCCACAGCCCACAACCGCTGCGCAGCTCTCAAAGCTGGCCACAGTGAAGCACACTGACCATTATGCCTCAGCCCTGCCATTCTTGTCCTAGACAAGGTGACTTCCACCGCAGCGGAGGGCCCATGGGTGCCTGGAGCAATGTGCCGGCAGCAGCGGGGCACACACTGCTGGGGTCAGCCTATGCTGGCACGTCCCCAGAAGACACAGGGCTGGGAAGCACAGGCTGTCAGACTCATAAGAGCTGCACCATGCTCGCTGTCTGCAGTGCTGCCACAGATGTCTGCACACCAGAGGCGGTTTGTTCCAGGTGTAACCTCTGTTCTTGCACCACTGGAGCAACATCCACGACCCAGATCCACTGACTTCCCTTGGCAAACAAAAAGGTTGTAAGGGAGGGGGTGCAGAAAAGCACAGATGCCAAAGATCTATCAGCCAAGCATCCCCACTGCACCCAGCCTGAGCAGCCAGCCGGAGACAACTCATGCTTTCGCAGCTGCTGGACGTGGCCTTCTGCTCGTTCTCTTTTGCAAGCTCGTCTTAAACTGGGAAGAAAACCCTCCTCCCCATGCCCCAGGGTCCATCCTGTCCTCAGAGCTCTGTGCCCAGCAGCCCTGGGCTCCAAGGAGTACAACGGGCTGGCACTGCCCTCTGGCAACCAGGCCCACCCAAACCTGTGGCACAGGATTTACAGCAGCAGTTAGAGTCACAGCAAGGGGATTAAAACAGCTCCTGCCTGCAAGCTCCCATTCTGTCTTGGGTTCCTTGCAGCTCAGGCTAGCAGAAAGCAGCTTCCCCCTGACCGCAGCATCACTGTCCGTGGCTCGTCCACCAGCTGGGAGCTCTGAGAAGAGAACAAAGCTGGAGCACGAAGCCAGGAGGGAGGCAGCTGGGCCAGGCCCGGGTGAAGTGGAGTTCAGGCCTCGTCAGCCACAGCTCCTCCCAGCAGCAGCGCTGGGGCCTCGGCTCCCGTGAGCAAGAAGCGCAGGAACGTTGCACACGCGCCAAGGAAAGGGCCCAGCTGGGGGCTGCAAACAGTTCCTTCCTACGGGCAGGGCCCCCAACCTGAGCCACTACCAGATCCTCGGAGATGGAGGAACAACCGGAGAGCGCAGAGGCTGCCGGGCCAGGGAACACAAAATGAAGCAGGCGGAGGAGGCACATCCCCTTCATCAGACCTCGTGTTCCTGCCCCGGGAGTAGAGGCAGCAGCTGGGGGAGCCCCTCGCCAGCTCTCCGGCCCAGCACCCACAGCCCCCAGGAGGGGAGTCAGCACCTGCAGCACCCCCGCCTGTCCTGCCTGGAGGCCTGGGCTCCCCTGCAGGGGAGGGGGAGAAGCTGAGAGCGCAGTGAACGCTGTGCTCCTCGCAGAGGGAATGGATTTGCTCCTCAGCCCTATGGCACAGCTGGAAGATGCACCAGGGAACAGGATTCCTCCTTTCTCCTTCCCGCTCCAGCTGCGGAGCGCTCAGAGCCTCAGGTGCTGTGACAGCAGCTTGTCCAGAACACGCTCTGAGGAACCGACCCCACTGCCTCCCCTCTGTTCAACTTCTTCCCTCTCCCCACTCCCAGCTCCCTCCCATGCAGCACAGCAGCATTGGGTTACAGATGCTCGGAGGTGTTCAAGGCCAGGCTTGATGGGTTTCTGGGCAGTCTGCTCTAATGGTTGGCAACCCTGTCAAAAGTAGGGGGTTGGAACTAGATAATCTCTGAGATGCCTTCCAACCCAAGCCATTCTATGATGATTCTACCATGAAGCTCTGGCACAGGGAGTTCAGAGCAGGGCCTGGCTGTCTGCAGAGCGGTGTGGGACAGGCTGGGCTGAAGCCACTGACTGCATATGGTCACTATGTGCAGCAGAGGCTGAGTATCTGGTTCAAAGGGCCACAGGTGAAGTGCAGCATGAATCTGGATGGGATGACTATAAACCTGTGTCATTCAGATCAGAACCCATCTAGAGACCCAAACATCAAGCTAAGGCTGTCAGGGAGCAAGAGGAGGGTGTTAAGTCAGGGATCTAACGATAAGGACAGTTAGCAGCAGCTGGGGTTGCTCATCTGAGAGTATAAATCTGACCTCTCACACTGCTGAAACTGCCCTGTTTCACTGCATTCCAGCTGTGTGTCGTGATAGAGTTTAACTGGGAGCATTCAAAGCCACTGCAGATGGAAACACACCTGAAATGGTTAAGCTGCTATGATGGCTGGGATGGGCACCCTGTGGCAAATTAGTAAGGTCTTTCCTTCAAAATGAACTGCTTATCACTCCCAAAATACTCTAAAATGCATGTCAACTGCTTTAGAATACTGTACAGTGAGAAGCTCTACAGCACAGTACATTGTTTCCTGTAGGCTTCTTTGGCCAGGGATGCTGGTATTTCCAGAACAGCCCAACCTTCCCCATACTCTGACAGTCTCTGTCCTAAGACAGTTCGGGACAGAGGAAGTTATCTGAACTCCAGCTCTCTGCCACAGGGACTGGGTGGGGTTTTGGGAAGAAGCAGACGAGCTCTCACTATTACACAGCGTAACACTATCTGCCTGGATGCTCTCTGTACCTGGAGCTATCTCCCTGCAGGGGTGCCTCAAGGCAGCCTGGCATCAGAGGCCGGCATCTACTTGGGTGTAGAGCCAAAACATACTCAGGGACATTCCCCATTCATGTGTGCTTGGCAGTCGGCCTCACACCCTGTTGCATTGCCTCAGGAAGCAGTGACTGCCTGGGAACAGAGCTCTAGCACAAGCCCTGTCTGCATGCAGTGTCTCCCAGCACTGCACACCATGATTGCCACAGCCAGGTCCGGTCTGTAACAGGCTATTACACTTCTCCTATGTCCTGCAGCATACCTCAGCCCTACCGTACCTCCATACTCTTGTGTCCCACCCTGCTCCACCGTGTCCTAGGCTCTGTACGGATGGCTGCATGAATTCTCTGACTGGTCCTTTCTGTTGTCACCCACAGCATCTCTCCTTTACCACCCTGTATTGTTGGCTTCCTCCACCACTTCTTATCCAGACATCAATAGTGCCCCGAAGTTCTTTGGGAGATGTGCAGAGTTCGCTCCTGACTGGGTGCTGGAGGGCACAGCGTGGACTTGGGGCACTCCTCGCCTCTCCTCATGTCTGCCACCTCTGTTGCAGGACAGCCCACAAGAAGAGCAACACAGCTCTTCTCACCAGGGAATCTGATAAACGTTTCTGAACATCTGAAGGGAGGTGGGAGGTAAATGGATGAGACCAGGCTCTTCTCGGTGGTATGCAGCAATAGGACAAAGAGCAGTGGCCTAAAACTTGTACAAGAGAAGTTCCGTACTATCAAGCAGAAGAAGTTTTTTTACAGAAAGGGTGACAGAGCACTGGCAGAAGTTGCCCAGAGAGGTTGTGGAGTCTCCTTCTATGAAGAAATTCAGGACCCGTCTGGATGCCTGCTTGTGTGACCTCCTGTAGGGACAGTTTAGCTGGTGGTTGGACTCGATGATCCTTGAGGTCCCTTCCAGCCCCTGTGACCCTGTGGCCCCAACCTACGGAAGTGTGCTGACAGCACTCTGGTTCAGGGCCAGCCAGAGCTCATTGCTTTCCAGCAGCGTAACAAAAATGCACTTTGCTCTAGAATTCCTTGATTCTGGGTACTGTGATGCTGAACTGTGTAAGTAAAGAATCACATTCAGTGAGAAATCCAGCACAGGACTTAAAGCACAAAGACTCCGATGACGACCCAGTAAGTCCCTGGAGTTGAAGCTGAGACAGTGTGCCAAGGAGGCAGCAGCTCTTGAGGGACATCTCCAGATCAGACCCCAGTTTTCTCCCACAGAGAACTTCAGCTTCCCAGGCCAAGGAGGGGTAACACACAGCTGGATCTGCTGTTTGCTGACAAAGAAGAGTTGACTGAGGATGTGATGATAATCTAGCGACCATGAAATAGTAGTGTTCAGGATGCTAAAGGGAGCAAGGAAGGAGTACCAGGATTCAGACAAAGCAAGACCTCAGCTTCCACGGGGACCTGGTAGATGTACGGCATCCCAACTATAAAGGCTAGAAGAACTCAAGAAAGCAGTTAAGCCTCCAGGACAGCATCCTCCAGGCACAAGAGCAGCCCATACCAGTACTTGTGAAAAACACTGCCTTAGCTAAGCGTAGACCTTGGGGCAGAGCTGCAAAAAGGCAACATATGGGAGGCAAGCTACAAAGAAAGAATTTATAAACATTGCCCAGGAATGTAGTGGTAGTGTCAGGAAAGTCAAAGTTCAAGTGGGGTTGAGACTTGCAAAGAAAATTGAGGATGATAAGAGCTTCTAGCACTACGTTGGCAGTAAGAGCTGAACAACGGCCTACTGCTGAATAGGGTGGGTGGGTTGTGGTCACAGCAGACACAAATAAGACTGATGCTCAATGCTTCCTTCACCTCAACCTTCACCTAAAAAGTCTCCCAGGCCCTCCATGCTTAATGAAACAGCTTGGAGAACTACTAGAAAGAGACTAGAAACAAGTCAATATTTTTTTCAGTGAACTCAACCAATAAGAATCCATGGATCCCACCCAACAGGCTGCATCCAAGGGTGATCACAGATATGGACTTTCAGAACTGCTCTTTCAAATTTGGCAGAGATGAGGGGAGAAAGCACATCAGCTTCAAAAAAAGACTGAAAGGATGAGTGAGGGAGCTGCCTTGTTGAGTCCAACTCACTTTGGTCTGTGGAAAAATCATAGAGATCCTCCCAGAGTATATGTTTGTCCACGTATGAGAGAAGGCTGAGTAGACTGCTTGCTTGATCCAGGGCCCAGATCTGCAGGGAAGGAAGAGCAGGGGATGACAACGGCCTTGCCTTGAACGAGGATTCGGGCACTGCGTCCCGCAGTCCTCACACCCAAGGCACGATGCTATGGGCAGCTGGGCAAACAGGCTGTGGGTGGGTGGGCTCAGGACGGGGCTCAGAGCTGTGCCCTGCCTGGAGCCGAGCGGCAGCGCAGCACCACGGGGCTCTGCCCTGGGCCCTCTGCTGCCGAACATCTGCTCTGCGTGCTCGGGGCACTGCCAGGAGCAGGGGATGGGATCGGCCCCTGCTCCGCTCGGCGCCCGCCGAACCACATCTGACACCGCCGCCGGTCTGCGGAAACGCAGGCACGGGAAAAGACTCGGCACACCGCCCCAGGTTCAAGGAGGGCCCTGGGGTGGAGTTCAGGATCCGAACAGCAGGACGCACTTTGCACAGCGAGGTGGCAGAGAACGTCCACGTGCTGCCCACGGGCCGCAGTTCCCCTCCGTGGAGATCTCCCAGAGCTGCCGGGACACGGAGCTGGGCGCCGCTCTGGGTGTCCCTGCTGGAGCAGCGCTGGGCCTGAAGCCCCGAGAGATCCCTCCCAGCTCCACCAGCTGGGACTCTGGGAACGGTTGCCCTGCGAGGAGGGAGCTGCGGAGGGACCGGAGCTTGCTCAGCCTTCGGGAGAGCTTTGACCCAGCAGCAACCCACCAGCTCCCACGGGGAGGTTATGCGCAGCCAGAGCCGGGCTCCGCACTGTGCTTCACAGCGGAACCAGAATCCACAGGCAGAGCTGGGGGTGCAGCCGGGCTCCATCCGGGGAAAGGCTTTCCCCACACCCAGGTTGCCCACAGGCACCGCAGTCTCCATCTGTGCAGGTGTGTTCAGTACAAATTTGGGGAACTGCTGGATGTGCAGCCTGGTCTGACCCCACGGCTGACCCCACTGTGAGCAGGCAGTTGGACCAGAGACCATTCCATGTCCCCAAGCCCTCAGTTACCCTGTGATTCTGATACAGCTGTTGCATCCTTTTCCCAGAGCCACTAGCAAAGGCAGCTTACTGGGCTGTATGGAACTTTGCTCTGCTGTACCACAGTTGCTGTTTGGCTCTTTGGCACTCAGTATAGCCCTGGATTTGCTGCAGCCACTCCGGTCAGTTTCATTTATAGATTCTCTCCCTCATCTTCTCTTAGTCATACACAGACCAGCTCACAGCTCCTCCTCTGAACCTGTATACTCCTTCCCTGTGCCAGCGGGGTGGGAAAATACAAGACGTTTGGGAGGGCTCCAGCAACACAGTCCATAAATCCCTGTCAAGCTTATGGGCAAGGGGCTACAGAACTAGCTGGGTTCTCCTCAAATACCTGCATCCCTACAAGAAGACAAGAGCCTTGTGACCAGAAGACATATACTGCCCCACTACACCCAACACGTACGCCCCACTGTGGGGGTCTGCAGTTGCCTTCACTTCCGTAATCCACAGCAGGAGTCAAAGCATGCTGAGATCCTGAGGGGAACAGCAACAGATGCAGATTCCCAGCAGGTTTTCCCAGCAGAATGTACGCCACCCAGACACACAAAAATGTCCAGTGCCAACAGCAGTGGTTTAGCACAGCCTCCACTCAGCAGTGTCACACAGCAGAACGTGCGCATTCCTGTGTCCATTGCCCATTCCCTTACTCTCACTTGCAGGCTGCCTCTCTTTTGCCATGCTGCCTTGGCCTCGCCTGACACCCTGAATTCAACCTGGGACACCTCCTGAAGTTCTTTTATGTAGAATTCTGCCTCAGCTGTTTTCTGGGGTCAGTTTTTCATACCATTGCTTCCCTTTCTGGATTCTGCAAGGGTAAAGCCCCCTTTGGCTGGCATGAGCTGAGAGCTCCAAGGTGATGTACGGCCAAATGGAATAAATACTCTCTGGAGGAGGGAGTAGGAAGCAGGAAGCCCTTTCCCAAGGGCCACGAGAGATCCGATGTATTTGGCTTAGAACAGGTTTACACTGATCTAAAGAGGCAGCACTGGCTTCCTAGTCCGTTTGTGCCACCAGACCCCGCAGGATCAGTCACTGCCAGAGCCAGGCTGCACGGGCCATAGCCACCCCTCTGCACACAGACAGCAGGGATGCTCCTTAAAGGAAGGCGAGACAGGACTCAGTAACACAGGCAGTGCCCCCACTGACGGGCAGTGCCCCACAGCCCAAAGATAATGGGCAGAGCCAGGTGCTGCTAGCGGGGCCCACTGACAGCCCTGGGCAAAATGAGCAATGAGCCGGGCCCAGGGTCCTCTGACAGAGCAAGGTAAGGACAAATGTAGGTAAGGCCAGAAAGAGAACTGGTGCTAAGGCTAAAATACACATCCAAGGGGATCTATCCCAGTAGATGAGCTGCCTAAAACATGGGTTTGGGGTCTATTTAAGAGGCGGGATTAGGAACAGGGCTGGAGATAAATACACTAACAAACTTCGGTGCCAAACCTGATCCTAAATGGAGCCTCTGGAATCAAAGGCAGATGGTGTGGGCAGGGGGTCCCAGGTGAGGTTAATCAGGGCAATTAAAGCCAATTAGTGCTCTCAGGGCCCCATCATTCTCCGCCATCTGCCTCTTCTAGGATGGTCTTGGTTGGGAGGAAGGTCTCGCCTTCCTTTAAGGAGCATCCCTGCTGTCTGTGTGCAGAGGGGTGGCTCTGGCCCGTGCAGCCTGGCTCTGGCAGTGACTGATCCTGCGGGGTCTGGTGGCACAGATGGGCTAGGAAGCCAGTGCTGCCTCCTTAGATCAGTGTAAACCTGTGCAGTGTCAGTCCCACGTTTTCTGTAGCATGCACTACTTAGCCAAGATCGTGCAGCCAAGGCATAGAAGAACAATGGTCAGAAGGATTCTATTCCCTTGATTAATTGATTATTCAGCCCTGGTTCACACTTGAATTCTGAGGCTGGAGACTCTAAGGTTGTTAGGAAATACATTTCATGACTGCTTTGGTTTTGTTTTGGTTGGTTTGGTAGTTTCTTGTTTTGTTTTGTTTTTTCCCTTTCTGTTTCCTTCTTACATCAGACAAGGGGAATAACAGAATACAAGGCCGCTCTCAACAACATGCTGTACAGCAGCACAGACAGTAAGGAAAAAGCTGATGGAAGGGAATTAAGACTTTGCTTCCTGAACAACGGAAGCAAGAGGTGGAAGGAGCAGGGGGAACTGAAAGAGGTTGTGCCCCTTTGGTGTGGTGGACCAGCCTGAACCAGGAGTGAGCATCACAGTGCTACTGAAGGAAGCAGCCTAGAGATCCAGTGGAGTCTGGGGCCTCACACCCACAGCATCCTGAAGGGAAAAGCTGTGTTTCGCTGCAGCCTTTGGAGATAAAATGTTCACTATAGGCAGTTGTTAATCAGCGCTGTAGCCATGCTCCAAAGTAGGATGAGCAGAGGGGACAAAGACACTCAAATGTTGATAGTGGATGAGAGGGCAGTAAGCCCTTACAGACAACCCCAGCAAAATGCTTTGTGTATCTGACAGCCCCTCCATGTCTACTGCGTAAATGTGTGTGACAACTGTAAAAAGGATGAGCGTGTTCTTAAATCTGTATGCACATTGAACTGAGAATATTTATTTAAGTGGATGGCCAGATACTGTGTAATTAGACCTAGGAATATCACAACAGTCTTGTGAATACTGGTATAAAAAAGGCATGTCAGTAGGAGAAATGTGCTAATTGAAAAGCACCAAAACCAGTAAAATGTTAAAGTACCTGTTGTTTGGCACAACTACCATCTTTGTGCCAGGAAGGAACTGAGGAAGAGAAAGGATGAAAGGCAGAGGGAGAAAGATTAGGATGGTAAAAGTAAAGAGAATGGCATTGTTTGGTGGTAGCATATATATGCAGCTCTCCTATGAGGAAAGGCTGAGGGAACTGGGCTTGTTTGGCTTGGAGAAGAGAAGCTGCAGGGAGACCTCAGTGTGGCCTTCAGTGCTTGAAGGGAGCGGATAAACAGGGGGGGAACGGCTGTTTGTGAGGGTGGGTGGTGACAGGACAAGGGGAATGGCTTTAAAGTGAGCCAGGGGAGGTTTGGGTTGGATGTGAGGAGGAAGTTTTTCATGCAGAGGGTGGTGAGGCAGTGGAACAGGTTGCCCAAGGAGGCTGTGGATGCCCCATCCCTGCAGGCATCCAAGGCCAGGCTGGATGTGGCTCTGGGCAGCCTGGGCTGCTGGTTGGCGACCTGCACACAGCAGGGGTTGGAGCTGGATGAGCACTGTGGGCCTTTTGAACCCAGGCCATGCTATAAGCATAATCATTACATTAAAATGTCAGGTAAAGAAAAGGAACTGGGAGAAAGAGACAAATATAAAATGTACTATTTCTTCCCTAGAATGAATGCAATTGAAATGGCGTGTGCTCCTGGAGACCCAAGAACGTGTTTAGGAACTCAGGGGAGGAACCTGATGCTGTGCTTTCAAGATTTTTCTTTGATAGAGGCTGCTATCACTGAGGGGCTCACGAAGTACAACTGGGGCATTTTCCAATGAAATCACTGACCACCGTAAATACATGAAAAGCTTGCTGTTTGCATTCAGCTTCCAAATGGATTGGAATTTGGCCAGGGATCTCAAAAACAATATGAAGGACTGCTACTGAGTGATTCAGGGACCTGGTAACACAGAATTAGTGGAAAAGCGCAAGGTAATGGATCCCTGCTTCACCTGAGACTTCACCTGCAAGTGGATATTGCCTTCCCGGACTTCAGGAAGGCATTTGGCACTGTTCCCATAAGATCTTCACAGACAAGCTGCTGAAGTATGGACTGGATGAGCGGGCAGTGAGGAGGGCTGAGAAAGGGCTTAATGGTAGAAGATGGAGGGTAGTGATCAGCAATGCAAAATCTAATTGGAGGCCAGAAACGAGCACTGCAGGGGTCGTCCAGAGTCCAGTCCTGTGTCACACCTCCGTTACTGATTTGGATGACGGGCAGCGTACCCTCAGCAAGTCTGCAGGTGACAACAAAGCTGGGAGGACTGGCAGGTACACCACTGTCATGCTGGCTTCCAGAGGGACTGTGACAGGCTGGAGAAACGGGCTGACAGAAACCTCCTGGAGTTGAACAAGAAGGACGAAGTTCTGCCCCTGGGGAGGAGCAGCCCCAAGCATCAGGATGTGCTGGGACCACTCATATGGAAAGCAGATGTGCAGAAAAGGATCTGGGAGTCCTGGTGGACACGATGAACATGAACCAGCAATGTGCCCTTGCTGCTAAGGTGGGTCTTGCTGCCCCGAGCTGTGTGAGGCACAGCACTGCCAGTAGGTGAAGGAAGGTGGTAAGGTGATCCTCTGGAGATCATCAAAATACAAATATCTACAAATATCTGAAGTGGCAGTGCAGAGATGTTAGAGCCAGGATCTTTTCTATGGTGCCCACTCTTAAGATAAGAGGCAGTGGGCACAAACAGACACAGGAAGCTCTTCTTTACTGTGCGGGTGACTGAGTACTAGCACAGGTTGCCCTTAGGCATTGTGGAGTGGTGGCCCTGGGCAGCCCCAGCACAGGTTGCCTTTCTGTGAGTCTGTGATCTGCATCCAACTGCCCTCCTGAATCTTCCAGCCCTCCAGCCAGCTTCAGTCCTTAGCAGAGAGCTGCTCTGCTCCACCAGCCCTGCACACAGCCAGCAGCATCTGCTGCCTGACCCTTCTTTCCTGCAGTTTGCTGGGAGATTTTGCTTGTGTACCCTGCAGTCACTTGACAGGCACAACTGGGCAGAAGGGGAACCTCATGGAATTGCTGTGGCTGAAGTAGCAGAAATGAATGGCAAAAAACCAGCAAGATGCTGCACGGTTAGGGAAAAAGAAAGCGCAGCACACATACCGGGGAGCTATGATTGCTTTGAGGGAAGGAGCGCGCTGAGCAGGTGTGCCTCTGCCCAGTACACAGAGAACTGGGAGGACAAAGATGGGCACTAAAGGATTTAGGCCTTATTTCACCTGCCTCCTCCCAGTCCTCTGGCAAGATGGGATGGAAGGGAGTGGAGTCTATGGACCACAGAGCTCTTCTGATTCCCTCAGAGGAGAAGGATAGGGAGTCACGTACTGGAGTCTTCAGCTGTACAACTTTGAGCAAAGGCTTCCCCCTCCATCGGATCCATCTGCAGGGCAATACCAGAGCCCCCTGCCCTCCCAGCCTTATTGCTCACCCACGTGCCCCCCTTCACAGTCCGCAGTGCATGAAAGGGATGGAGTCCTTCTCAGCAGCCATTCTCTGGCTATCCTCCCCATCTCCAGTAAGCACTGTCAGCAAGCAGGGAGCTCATCTGGAGCCCTGCCCTGGCTGGATCTCTGCTACGCACATGTTACGCTGCGGCTTTGGCAAACATCTGGCTCTGGGCTCCCGCCCCTCAGAGTGACGGCTCTTGGTGGGAGAGAAGGGGAGGCTGGCGCCAGTGTGGTCAACGATCCCACGCACGGCTCCCATTGCTTGAGTGTGTGCCAGGCATCCTGCCCTCCCCAGCCCTGGCACAGATGCTGACCAGCTAAAAGCAGCCAGGGAGCGGCCACGGCTGCTATTTCAGGAGTTGTCTCTGGCTCCAGGGTTGTGTCTCAGCCTCCAGCATGCTCGGGCCTCAGAGGAATGAACGGGGTCAGGGTTCGGCCCCAGTGATTGTCCAGCACGCGTGGCAGAGGCGAGGGTCAGACCCTGAGGCTGTAGGATGCACCACATCCGGGGGACTCCTCGCACAGCTGCAGGCACTGTGTGCCTGCACCACTGCATCCCACAGCTACAGGGCGCAGCAAGGCTCTGGCTGGCAGCCCCACAGCCATAGTCCAGGCACGGGAAGACGCAGGGCTGCTGCAGCCTTGCAAGAGTAAGTATGGAGAACAGGGGAGAAGCTGCGCCGAGATGTGGAAAAGCCCTCGGTTCTGAGAAGGAGGGGAAGCAGTGCAATCACAGACACTAGCAGGGAGGTAGAATCCCAGTGGAGAGTGAGGCTGGACAAGATCTGCAGGAACCCGAAGGTGAGTGCAAACTTCCTGGGAGTCTTGCTGCTGCAGAGAGCAGGGGAAAATAAGGAGCAGAACAAGGATAAGCAAGGCTCACGCACAAGCATCCAGCTGTTCTTTCTATTGGAGCAGCAGAGAGATAAAATGGGAGCTGCAGCAGAGAGCTAAAGGGCACTGGAAGCCTCAACAGAGCAGAAGAGTTTGGGTGCCGAGCAGGGGAGAAAATAGGACTCTGCAAAAAAAGTCTCAAGGGGATTCAAGCAGGGCAGCAGCAGTGTAGGGTAGGATGTCAGAGGGTCTGGATGAAACCTGGTGGGGGACACTGATGCCAAGGACTTTAAAGTTGGTTGCTGGGCTGCAGTTTGACTGCACAGAGCTCAGGCAGCGAGAGCTGGCAGATTGTGTCTACACAGCAGGACAGGACACAGTCAGGCGAAGACGTATGAGTAAGACTGGAGCTTGGTGTATCAGAGGGAGAACAGCAGAAAGGGATGGGGAGCAGAAGACGCTGGGGTGCCCCAGGGCCATGCCCGTGAGGGTGAGCACTGCCAGTGAGAGCTGTCCTGGGGGTAAAACAGCAAGGGTCCCTTGGGGGCAGACATCAGCAGCTGGCAGCAATCAAGGGGTGTGGAGAGAAGAGGAGGGAGCAGAGACTAAGGGAAGGGGAGGGGGAGCATACTGTGGGGCTCTGTGAGGGGAGAAGCAGGGCTGGGCACTTTGGGGGGTAGTGTGCACAGGTGTGGGGCTGCGGGTGGCGTGGAGGAGGGAGGGTGTGAGCAAGGTCTGTAGGAGAAAGGGGAGTTCTAGGGGACCTGGGGCCAAAGCAGAGATGAAGGAAGAGGGGCAGCTGTGAGGGGGCTGGGGATCAGAGCAGAGGAAGGAGGGATCTGTGGAGGGGGCTGGGGGAGGAGCAGAGCATGGGGGGAGAGGAGCACAAGGGGCTGGGGCCTCTCGGCTGCAGTGGAAAAGCTGCTGCAGCTCCAGGGGAAATGCTACTTGAATTAATCATGGCGCTGGCTGCTGTGCCAAGCCCAGGAGGAGGCTGCTGGCAGCACAAGGAAATAACTTTCACAGGAATTTGGAACAAATGCAGCTCTTCTGGCGGTAACAACAGCACTCACCTCCCCCAAAACCTCCCTGTGTACCAGCATCTCCCCCATGTCCCCTGTCCCTCTGCACCCCAGATTCATCCACACGATGGTCCCTTTCTCAGGAGCACGATGCACTCCCTCCCCTCACACGGATCCCCAGTTAGCTCACAGACATCTCCTCATTTTGTCTCAGAAAGCTTGTCTTCCTATTTCAGAAGAGGAGAAGGCCTGTTCTGTGTTGTGCAAAAACCTGAAAATAGGTTAGTGCTAAAGCTCTTGTCCCAAGAAACCGAATGTGCACAGCAGCATCCTCCCGCTCTCCTTGGCAGCAAAGTCAGTGATCATTAGTCCTCCTGCTGTTCTGGTCCCCGTCTGTGGCTGCTCCCTGTGTTCTCTCACAAATATTCCTCTTCAGTGCCATAATCGATGCATCAGGATTATCCCTCAAGACTCTGTATTACTGTAGCCTGCTTTAGCCTAGAGCACTTCATGCAGGTCGGGCTACGTAGTGCACAGCCCCAGAGGCTGTCCAAGTGCTGTACATGCAGCACAGCCCGCCCCACAAATCACAAAACTGTACTCGGGCTTCAAAGCTCATCAGACCTGTCCTCAAAATCGTAAGAAAGGGATACACACTACGTATGCAGTTGGTCAGCTTCTGATTGCTGATGTTCTTCTTTCCTAACAATTGTGTGTGTATGGGTGCAAGTGAAATACGTAAACCCTGGTTCCAAATTCATTGATACTGGATCTATATAGGAGTCAATAATCAACCATCTCATCTCATTCGCCTTTCAGTCAAATCAACCACTGCTCACAATATGGGGTTTACACAACTCTCTCTGCTTTATGCAGACTGCCAGAGGACAGACAAAACTTGATTCAGCTTAAAAAGTTAGAAAGGCCCAGAAAGAAAATATCTGACCATGCATGCAGCTTGGTACAATGTCAATCCAACAGAATGTTTAAAACAAATATAAGCCAGCAGTGTGAATTTATAACAGAACAAGGTTCCACATCATGTAAACGCAGCACTTGAATGTGATCTGATGAACTTTAAAGTATCTATGCCAGCCTCATGAAGTTCAATAGGACCAAGTGCAAGGTCCTGCACCTGGGTCAGGGCAATCTCAAGCACAGATTGAGATGGATGGAGAATGGCTTGAGAGCAGCCCTGAGGAGAAGGGTTTGGGGATGTCAGCTGATGAAAGACTCAACATGAGTTGGCAATGTGTGCTTGCAGCCCAGAAGGCCAACGGTATCCTGAGTTGCACTGAGAGAAGTGTGGCCAGCAGGGCGAGGGAGGTGATTCTGTGTCCAGTTCTGGAGCCCCCAACACCGGAAGGACATGGAGCTGTTGGAGCAAGTCCAGAGGAGGGCCATGAAGATGATCAGAGGGCTGGAGCACCTCCGCCATGGGGACAGGCTGAGAGGGCTGGGGATCTTCAGCCTGGAAAAGAGAAGGCTGCGAGGAGACCTTGTAGTGAGTGTCCTTCCAGTGCCTGAAGGGCCTACAGGAAAGCTGGGGAGAGACTTTTATAAGGGCATGTAGTGACAGGATGAGGGGGAATGGTTTTAAACTGGAAGAGGGCAGATCTAGATTAGATATCAGGGAGAAATTCTTTCCTGTGAGGGTGGTGAGACACTGGCACGGGTTGCCCCTGGAAGCATTCAAGGCTTGGCTGGATGGGGCTGTGAGCAACCTGGGCTAGAGGGAGATGTCCCTGCCTACAGCAGGGGGTTGGAACTGGACGATCTTAAGGGTCCCTTCCAACCCAAACCATTCTATGACTCTATGATCTGTATTACCAACTCATGTTTACACAGTGAAACAGAGACAACTGATTACTGACTGCCCCCTGCTCTATTGTTTGGTGGTCTTGTGTTCATTGGTTACTCAGGCTCCTTCTGTGCTTGTGTTTTTCCCTCATCTCAGATTTGAACTGTGGTTTGCTATTTCCTTTGCTTAGGCACATGCGGGTCAGTTACTGTAGGACTCGACCCATGATAAACGTAAGTAATAAATAAATATGTTGAGATTTCTTTACTATGAGATGCTGGAACGGGCTGCCCAGAGAGGTTGTGGATGCCCCATCCCTGGAGATGTTCAAAGCCAGATTGGATGGGGCTGTGGGCAGCCTGGTCTAGTATTAAATGTGCAGGTTGGTGGCCCTGCATGTGGCAGGGGGGTTGAAGATTCATGATCCTTGAGGTCCCTTTCAACCCTGGCCATTCTGTGTGATTCTGTGTGATTCTGTGTGATTCTTTTTCTTTCTCAGGTGCTCAGGCCAGCAACTTGCTCTGCTCAGCCCTGTTTGTACATCAAACACAAAGAACACCCTGGAGGAGAGAATGGGATGTTGCTGGGATGCAGGAGACTTGCAGCTGGTACCCTGGTCAGTTATGTGGACTCCCCACTCCCTATCATTCTGTCCTGCCCACAGAGAGCAGATGTCAATGTGCAAAAATAGCACTGGTCCTCCCATGGTTTCTCGCTTAGAAACTTGATGGTCTGATGGAGAACAAAACCCTTTCTGTTCTGGGTCAGCCTTAGCAGCTGCCTTTGTCCTGCAGGACATGTCAGCAAGGGCTGCCTGTGGCCTGGGCTCTCATTAGCATTATGCAGGTCTGGACCCTAAGGCAAGATGAGCCCTGATGCCTGGAAGTCACAGAGAGATGAAGTCAAGCAGGGGGAACAGAGGGTCTGTGGGGCTGCACACCTGACGTGTGACCTATGGAATGTGGCACCAGCTGCTGGCTGCTGTGGACCCCGAAGAGCCCATGGAAGCCCTCCAGTTCCAGGCAGGGGTGGCTGGACTGGGCAGCTCAGACCGGGGCTCCTTGCCCCGTCTCTGCCAGCTCCTCAGCCTGGCCTGTGCCTGCTGTGGCCTGGTGCTGAGTCGGCAGCCTGGCCGGCCTCCTTTCCCATCCTCTCACATTTCCCGGCTCAGAGGAAGCAGCAGCAGATGTGTGTGCTGTTTGCTTTATGCTGAGGCCACGAGGGAGTTACCTGTGCTCAGCCCAGATGCACTGTTTCCAAATGAAACACGAGGGCCAAGCCAAGACCATCGAAACCCGTCCAACCCCTCGGTCCCTGCCGCTGCTGGACGGGTGCCTCCCCTGTGCTGGGCTGTGCAGGCCAGGATGGCTTCACAGTGAACCGTGCTGCACCGAGTCTCAGCACGGCCCAGCCCCGTGGCCCTACCAGCATCTTCATGGCATCCCCACAGTCTCACATCTTCCCAGCTCCTCCAGGGTCCCACCTCCCTCCTGCCTGTCCTCGCACTTGCAGCCAGAAACCCAGCCTTCACTGCCAGCTGTATTTCCAGAATGCCTTCCTGCCTTACAGTAAGCAGACTGAGCAGGATGGCTCCGAGAATGAGAGGGGCCTCTGCTGGAGCCGCCGCAGCTGAGTTGTCCCCGCAAGCACCTGAGGCCTCCATATCGCCCAGGGCAACAGCGCTGCTGCCCTGTCCCAGAGCCCATTGCCATCCTCAGCCTCCTCCTGACCTCTGTCCCAGCATGGCTCTGGCCCCACCTGTCCCACAGGGACAGACCTTGTGCTGCCCTGACAGACCCTGCAGGCTCATGCTGACGGAAGAGCCGGCACAGCCGAGCCCCCATGAGAGCTAAGAGAGTGGCAGCAACCCCCCCAGGACTCACGTGTGCTTCTCACTACACAGAGACTGATGTAGCACGTGCCTCTCAGCCCAAATCCCACAGATGCTGCTTCTGAAGTAATATAACAGTAGCAGTCATGCATAATTAATGCTACTGTCCATCACCAGAAGGAGAGAGAAGTTACCGGTCCTGCCACAAGCAGCTTCTGAGGCCTGACCTTGCTCCTCAGACTGTCGCTGGTACTCCGGGCTGACAAGAGCAGCTCCACACTTGTGCAAGCAGTGCCTGCAGAGTAGGCCGCAGTGTGAGCTGAGCTCAACACAGTGCTTTGCACAAAGGGACTCCTTGAGATCTGCCTCTGGCATCAGAGATGTCCCCCAGCATGCAGAAGACGTGTAACAGTGCTCTGCCACGCTTCCTGCTCACGGCGAGGGAACAGTTCTCTGCCTGTGGAAGCCATGAAATCTGCACCAAACATCCTTCAGCAGCATGTCTCTTATCTCCAACCCTGTCTGTGCCTTCCTCAAGCTCAGCTCCTGACAGCTGCACCTACCTGTAGGAAGCAGGTACCAACGGGGGTGTTCTCCTTCAGGGACACGTTGTAGAAATTACTCCTGAACACCGGCTCGTTGTCGTTGACGTCCTGCAGGGCCACAAGCACCACAGCTGAAGAAGAGAGGGCAGGGGTTCCCCTGTCTGTGGCCAGCACTGTCAGCTGAGGCTGAGGATCCTTCTCGTAATCCAGTGGGGCAGCAGTGGTGATGATACCTGTGGCAGGGTCAATGGCAAACCAGCTGGAATGGGTGTCTTGGCTATGCTTGATGCTGTACTGCACCTCCCCGTTGGGACCCTGGTCTTTGTCTCGAGCGGTCACTTGCAGGACAAAGCTGCCTGGGTACACAACCTCGGGGATGCTCTGTTTGTACTCCTGCTGGTCAAAGAGTGGAGGGTTGTCATTGATATCTATCACCTGCAGCACAAAGGTTGATTCTGCCCGGAGTGGAGGTGTTCCCGAATCAGTCGCTGTCACTCGCAAATCATAGGAGTCTCTTTCCTCCCGATCCAGAAGCTGGTCCACACAGATAAGGTAGATGATGTTGTCCTTTGTAGTGAGGGCAAACTTGCCATCCCCCCCCTCCAGAGTGACATTGACATTGGAGTACTCTCCATAATCTGGGTCAGAAACAGAGATGCGTGCCACATACTGACCGGGCTGGGCTCCCTCGGAGATCTGAGGGGAGCCATCTTCGCTCAGAAAGATGATGGTCATGGTGGGCTGGTTGTCATTGTAGTCACGCACGTGAATAGTGACAAAGGCTGTGGTGACCTCAGGGTGCACAGCCCTGTCCCGTGCCTGTACCACCAGCTCGTGCACCTTCCTGACTTCATAGTCCAGACCCTTGTTGAGTTTGATGACTCCAGTTCGGGAGTCAATGGTGAAGTACTGGTCAGGATCACTCTGTCGCCGGTTGATCTCATAAATCACATCACCATTGTCTCCTTCATCCGCGTCAGATGCAAAGACCTGCAGGATGCTACTGCCAGGTTTCAAATTCTCTGATATGAGAGTATGATAGCGGCTCTGGTTGAAGGTGGGAGCGTTGTCATTGATGTCCTGGACGGACACATCCAACGTCATTTGGCTGCTCCTGGGAGGAGAGCCCCCATCATAGGCTTCCAGCACCAGGGAGTACGACGAACGGTTCTCCCGATCCAAGACATTGCTGACCACCAGGTCTAAATACAGGACCCCGTTGGGTCCTCGCCGTGTTTCCAGACGGAAGGCCTGCCCCACATTGTCACCCTTAATCACGTAGCCTTGGGTATTGAGCAGGCCACTGTCAGCATCAAAGGCTGGATCCAAGGGAAATCTGCTGCCAACAGGTGTGTGCTCTGGGATCTGGAAAGTGCTGTGTTGCTTGGGAAAGGCCGGAGCGTGGTCGTTGATGTCATTAACTTGGATATTCACTTCTACTGTGATGCCCTCGGGGGTAACAGCTATGAAGCTGTAATGGTCCCGGGTCTCTCGGTCAAGGACACGGGCTGTTTTGATGATGCCCCTGTTCTCATCTATCCACAAGTCAGTGGCAACTCCACTGCCCTCCTGCGCTGATATGAAGTACATGTAGGCACTGGTGCCAGGGGGCAGGCCAGCACTGATGTCCCCAATGATGGTGCCAGCTGGCTGCTCCTCATCTATTTGTAGATCCAAGGTGCCCAGGACAGCAGAGCCCTTCTCTGCTCTCAGGCCCCCAAGAATTAGCAGCTCCAACAGAAGCATGGCCGACCCTTTCATCTGCTCCATTGCTAGTACCTTGCGGAGCAGAAGGTTGCTTGATCTTCTTTGCAGCACTCTTTAATCCTGCAAGGAATGCAGACCAGAGGAAGCTGGTTAAGAGAGAGAGCAGCAAACGAAGGACAGAATAAGAACGTGGGGAGGGAAAGCCTGCCAGGTACCTTCTGCTTGATTGCTCTGTATCACTTATCCCTCATGACTTGAAAATTTGTTAGAGCAAAGGGTGTGAAGGAAAGGGAATGAAGCCCTAGGCCAGCACCTAACGTCACGAAGCAGAGCAAACCTGGCCATGTGCTGGTGTTACCAGCTGGTACTCTGTCACATCGGTTTCTTCCTACCCAGCCAAGTATTCTTCCCAGCTAGCAGCCTTCCTGGCAACACCGGAGCCAGCTGGTTCCTGTGCCTTTAACAGCTGAATGCTTCCTGCAAAGCTGAGAAACAGTGTCTGCAAGACCACAGAGATTTTTGGACAAGCAGCAGCCTAGCACCTCTCTATCCTGAAAAATATGGTCTTAAAACTGGGAGCGATCCCAACAAGTGACCCTGTCGAACCCCCCTTCCCCAGTAGCTTGCTTTTCATGACCACAGGGATTTAGGTTCAAAAAAATGCGAAGTGCAAATCGGGTGTCCCTGGTGGGGTGCAGCAGAACTGGAATGGGCTTACATCCAGAGAACAATAAATCAGAATGGCTCTATTGCAAAGGACATACCCACAGCCGGGAATGCCCAAGATAAAGCCCCATCTTCCCAGGGCAGACAGAGCCCATTGTTCAACCAGGAAAGGAGATCTGTGGATGCCCCAAGCTGGTACCATGGAGGGTGGTGGTGGTACAGTAGGAACGCAGCAACTCCCTCTGAACTGCCAGCTGCCCTGGCTCCTTCCCCGTCCTGCACTCTCCACTGCTCACTCTCCTCCTTTGTCTCCTTCTCGCTGCTCCTTGTTCGTTCTGGCTCCTTCACTCCATTTCCCCCTGCTGTAGCTTCATTTCACTGCAGCAGTGGGGGAGGGACAAGAAGGGAGGAGCAGCTCCCTGCAGCAACAGCACTGCTGGACACGCTGGACATACGCGCGGTACCCAAAGGCTGTGAGCCCCCCAGGGCTCTGCCCACCTCCCTGTGAGCAGCCAGAGCAGCTCAGCAGTCAAAGTGCTCGTGCACAACGCCAGCCCCAGTGCCGCTCCGAGCCGCCGGTAAACGAGGCTTAGTGGTCTGCAGGGATGGCGGCAGCATGAGCTCACACTTGGACTCTCTTGAAAGCATTTGCTGCTGGTCCCACAGCCACACTCAGGAGCAGATCATGGCAGACGTAGGACGGCAGAACCTCCCTGTCTTGGGGGGACAGGGGTGGCTCGTGCTGCCTAGTTTGGGGACTACAAATGGCAACCTTTGGTCTGCAGAACTCTATAGCAGTGCCAACCCTTTCTGAGAGATGTGGTACCGTTATTTGTTGGCCCTCTTTCCCACCTCAGGACAACTGTTAGGTTGATTTTCTTGCAGAAATTGTGGGTTGGTGACAGTGTTTCCTACGTATAAAAGAAAGTTTACCTTAGTGGGCTACAGGAACTAGAAACCTGTGCATACCCCCAGTGCCTGATGCCTGTGGCAAGCAATGCCACACACTGCTCTTGCACCTAGCAACACGAATCTTCATCATCTCTCAGGAACAGAAGTCCAAAGAAGTTACACATTCTTGAGGACTGCTACCTGGTGAGCTGCACCAATTCAATGGTCCTAGCCAATTCCATTGCTCTTCCTCTTGGGAGTTAATGAAACTTCCCCAGAATAATTACATGCACCTAGAACTGGGAGAACGGGATCCAGATTTGCATCTGTGATGCAACTACATCATCCTAACTGTAACCCGGCTGCTTGGGTCATGGGAAGGTACACGGCAGAGTTCAAAGCCCTGGCAGGTGGGTAAATGAAAACTAAAGTAAAAGGAGAGTAGAAAAACTAGTAGAGTAACAAAAAGAGGGATGCAGTGAGGGGATCTCAGCAGCTGAGGATGGGATAAAGCTGAAATGTCCTGAGTAGTGCCTGGCACAGGTAAAGGCACAGATATGGGGAAAAGGACCCGCCCTGGTTTGATTATTGATGTCACTCTCGGAAAGCAGAAGGGAGAGAGGCAAGGCTTTGTGGACCGCTGCTGTGGGAACGGGGAAACTGGGAACGTGAATGGGGAGCGTGAAGAGCAGCTGAGAGCACTGGAGCAACTGAGTAATGAAAAGTCAGGTTTCTGGGGTGATAAAACGTGTGTAAACTTCTCCCTTTCCCTCCTTCTGGGATGCACAGTCAGCTTTGCTGCCTCCTGGGAAAGAGATGCGACTGCCTGCTTGCCAGACTGCACAGGTCCAGTATGGGCAGAAGGCCGTCCGTGGTTCTGGCAGCCCTTCATTCCTATGAGACTTGCAGGGTTGGGACAGCAAGGAAGACAGCGGTAACCTCAGTTGATGCAGAGTCACCAAATCCGAACAGCTGCTTCCAATTAGCAGATAGCTCAGTGCGAGGGGCTGCCTTGACTGGTCCAGGCCCAGCCTGTGTAACGTGAGCCGGACTGCCCTGCTCCCCTCCCACTCCCACTACCGGGCACTGAGTTTCCTAGTAACAAATGGCAGCAAGAGCCTCCGAAGGAACGGTGGGTATCACAGTCTGTCCGGAGAGGAGGCTGGGGTCCAGAGCCACAGTAAGGGGGCTGACAGGAAGGGCGCTGCAATGCACAGAAATGCCTTCCAGGCCTGGGGCTGATATGCCCAGGCATCGGGAGAGCCGAGACTACACTTAGGAGATGAGCCGTGCTTAGAAAAAATGCATGAGGAACTACAGAAGGACCAATGCATGAATCCCCTGCCTGCAAGCCTGCCAGTGGCACCGCTTCTCATGTCAGCCACGGAGAAGGGAAAGCAGGCCCACCCCGGCACTGGCAGAGAAGCTGGAAAGACGGCACCCACTCTGCATGCCACAAACAGATGTCAGAGTGCTCGCTGTGCAAAAGCTCCATCAAAGCTGCACATGCTGCTGATGCCATACCCAAAACTTCACGAGGGGCCATGACTCATCCAATGATGTTTTTAAGACTCCAGATCAGGAAGGATGTAGAATCCCATTTCATCTTTGCTGGACACCACTCACTGTGCTGGAATATGCTCTTCTGTTCTACATTCATGCAGGTCTCTCTCAAGACTTCCAGATTTTCCCAAAGCCAAGCACAGTCCAGCCTTGCCTGCAGTGCAGCCCTAGTCTAAAAACTTTCAACCTCTGCTGTCCGTATTGACCTACAGCCATCTCCCTGCCTCCCGGCCCTATCTCCTTACACCCGCATCTGCAACACCAGCATCTCTATTGCTCACTCCCACAGTTGCCACACAGCCTAATCTCCTTCTAACATTAAAACAAGCAGTGACCAGCAGTGGTAGCCATTCTCTAAGGATGCAGTCAAGCTCCATTTCATCCCTGTGGATTCAATTTCTGTGCCACACGAGGGCTTCCTTCAGGCTATCCTGTCTCTGAAAACACTATCCCTACAAAGGAAGCTCTAATAAAAGCTCCTCACGCAAAAGCCAGTTCCCACAGTCCCGGCTGGCTGTGCCCTGCCACACTGCCTGCCCACTGCAGAGCTGTCCTGGGGTCTCCAGGCTCTCTGGCCGTCGGGCTGCCCGGCCCCCGGCGCTCCCCGGCTGTCCTTGCGGCTCTCCATCTCTCGGGGCTCCCTGCCTTTCGGGGCTGCCCAGACACGAGGCGTCCCTTCCTCCTGGCGCTCCCGGTGCCCGCGCACACCGCCGTTCCGGGGCTCTCCCGGGTCTCCCCGCACGCCGCAGTCCCCGTTCCAGCACACCGCCCGCCCCAGCCCCCGCTCCGCTCGGGCCCGCAGCCCCCGCCCGGCGCCTCCGCGGCTCCTCCGCCGTGACCGCCGAACGCCCGCCCAGCGCCGCCTCAGCCCTGCGGCTCCCCGTCCCGGCGCCGCTCCCGTTCCCGCACCGTCCCGCTCCCAGCGCCGGCCTCAGTGCCGTCGCGCAGCGGGCGAGGCCGATCGGCCGATTCGGCCGCGGATCCGCGGTGCTGCGCCGCCGCGGGCGCCCCCCCCCAGCCCCCCCCCCCATTGTCTGCGCGGCGGAGGCAGAACAAAGCGCCCGGTCCGGTCCGGCCCGGCCCGGCGTGCGCTGATGCGGATGTGCGGCACAGCGGTTGAAGGCGGGGAGGCGGCGGGAGCGGGTCGGTCCGGCGCTGGCACTTACAGCTCGCGTCCCGCGCTGGCAGAGCTCGCATCCCGCACGATCCGGTCCCGGCGAGACGTCCCGCAGCCGCGCCGGTACCCCGGCACCCCAATACCCCGGCGCTCCGGTGCCGACACCGCTCCGGTACCGCCGGCCGCTCCGGTACCTTCAGTGCGTTCCGGTGCCCTCCGGCGCCGTGCCCCCACCCCGTCCTCCCGGAGTTCGGCCTCCCGGTGCCGCGGCCGCCCCGCGCAGAGCTCGGCTGCAGGCGGCGGGTCGGCGCTGGCTCGGCGCGGAGGCTCCTGCTGAAACCCGACCCAGCGCCGCCCTCAGCCCCTCTCTCCCCCCGCCGCCCCCATCCCCGCCCCGCCACCGGAGCGCGCCGGCGGAGCGCGGCCCCGGGCCGGGGTCCGCGGAGGTGGGTCGACGTGGTGGGACGCGGGATTCGGGACACGGGGCGCGAAGGGGCCGGGGAGCAGCGGCGCGGAGCGGGGGGAAAGGCTGCAGCTGGGAGGGATAAAGGGGAATGGGTAGGAAGCGATGGGAGCCAGAAGCCCGGGGAAGTGAGAAGAGGTGGGAAAGAGCGAGGGGCGAGGACGGGGGTGGGAAGGGACGGGGCAAGGAGAGGGCTGGGCAAAAAGAGGTGGAAGGAGACGGAGGGTGGTACTGGGGGATGTGGGGACGCGATCACAGCGGCACAGCCCGTTTTCTAATCTACCACAGTTCCTTCCTTAAAAGCAAGCACAGTGTGGGGGATTGGAGCTTCATGATCCCTGAGGTCTCTTCCAACCCAAGACGTTCTATGATTCTATGATGCTATGCTTCTGTAACCTGAAAACCTCGTGTTGAGGGTGGGAAGGACAACAATCATCTGTAGCGCCTGCCATTCAAGTTACTGGAGCCCCATCAGCCTATACTAAAAATAAATACTGAACAAGAGTGGGTGACGGTCCACGCTGCTCCCTTGGCTTAAAGTGGCCACCTAGACTAGTTTTCTCTGCTCCAGATTGGCCAGGTCACAGCAGTGTTGGTGTATTGACCAGCAGAGTTCCCTGGGGGTCGGTGCTGGGTCCGGTCTTGTTCAATATCTTCGTCTTCAACCTTGATGGGGGGATGGTGTCCACCCTCAGCAAGTGCATCAACGAGACAAAGCTGGGAGAAGTGGCGGCACACCAAAAGGCTGTGCTGCCATTCAGCAAGACCCGGACAGGCTGGAGAGCTGGGCAGTGACAAACCAGGTGAGGTGTAACAAAAGCAAGTGTTGAGTCTTGCACCTGGGAAGGAATAACCGCAGGATCAGTAGAGGTTGGGACGTGAGCTGCTGGAGAGGAGCTCTGCAGAGAAGGACCTGGGGTCCTGGTGGACGACAGGTTGGCCGCGAGCCAGCAGTGTGCCCTGCTGGCCAAGAAGGCCAACGGGATCCTGGGCTGCATGAAAAGGAGCGTGGCCAGCAGGGCAAGGGAGCTGATCCTCCCCTCTGCTCTGCTCTTGTGAGGCCCTCAGCTCTGCAGATCTGATTTGGTTCATACACTGCTTCTTCCAATATAAAAGAAGCACAAAGTGTGGCAAACCGAAGCCAAGACTGAAAGAAAGAAGGTGATGCTTCACATGAGGGCGCATGGACCTGGGGAACTCTTTGCCATAGGATGCTATGGATGCTCAAGATTTGCACTGGCTCAAGGGCCTTCTGGATTAGTTCATAGAAGAGAAATTCTTTGAGGGCTCCTGAACAGAAGAAGCTGCCTCCAGGTCACGAACTCTGTGAGTTACAACGAATTGGGTCAGAGTGCAGTGAAGTGAAATGTAGCACACGTTTCTCCTATTCTTCCACACCTTCCTGTGCAACTCTTTGTAGCTACCCTTGGAGACTGCTCTGGGGCTAGAAGGAGTCTTGGGCTGACTCCCAGCGAGGCAGTCGTTACTGTCCTTCAGCTGTTCCAAGTGTAACAGTGACATTTCAGCCTTGCTTTAGCTATTGTGTGTTTACTTCTCTTTACTTTTGGCTACCGTTGTTTTTTTTTTTCTTTTTTCTTTTTCCCCTAAATTAATGACATACATAGGGCTGATGGTCCTTTTAGTAGCTTGTTGATGTTATTGCAAAGCTGCTGTCTATCATATATGAAAAAAGTGGTTTTGGAGATATCCTTGGTGGCTGGAAATAAGCTAACATTACACTCTCTTTTAAGAAAGGCAAGGAAGAACTCAGAGAACCATCAGTGCTTCAGTGTCAAATCATGGACCACATCATCTTGGAATCCATTTCTGAACACGTGGAGAACAAAGAAGCAGTCAGGAACAGTAGATTTATATAGCACAGCTTGTGCTACACCAGCCTGACTGCCTTCTATGACAGAATGACTGGCCGAATGGATGGAGAGCAGTGGAAGAAATGTACCTCCATGTTGTCTCACACAGAATTTGCATTTATAACCAGAGAAGAAGTATGTGCTAAATGAATGGAGGGAGCATTAGGGGGCCTGAAAACTGGTACCTCTGGGCTCAGAGAGTAGCAGTAGGTATTTCAATGTAGGCTAGTGGCTGGCAGTCGTTGGAGTATGCCAAGCTTTGATTTGGGAGCCAGTATTTCCCAGTGTTTTTATTCATGATGGATGACAACACAAAGTACAAAGCTGCAGATGGCACTCGGAGGGACATCTAATACGTTGCACGGCATAACTTTGATTCAGAGAGAAACTCTTAAGAACTGAGTCAGCAGAATCCACATTAAGTTCAGTAAAAGTAGATTTCTGTACCTGAGGCAGAACAATGCCAAAGTTGGTACAGGCTGTGAATCAACTGGATGAGCTGCAGGTCCTGTTGAAAAGAACATGAAGGCAGGAGTAGGCAATGAATGAAGAATCTGTATGCTTTCCTTGCAAACATGGCAAACCAAATACCTCACCAACTTCAACAAAAAGGTGAGCAGCACATCAAAAGAATAATTATCCTCCTCAGCTTGGGATGTGGTGAAGCTGAACCTGGTCTCCTTGGTACATTTTTGGCTCTATCCATTCATGAGGGATATCGAAAAACTGTAGGACACAGAGACATGGCACACATGATCTATAAGGACAGGCTAAAGAAGTCTGCTTGCTTTGCCTGGAAATCCAGGAGCTAAAGAACCATAGAACCACGGAACCAGGGAACCACAGAGCCACAGAGTCATAGAATCATGGAATCATAGTTTGGTTTGAAACGGGACTCTGGAGATCATCCACTCCAACCCCTCTGCTAAAAGCAGATTTCCTGCAGTATGTTGAGCAGGAAAGCATCCAGGTGGTTCCTGAATATCTCCAAAGAAGACTCTACAACCTCTCCGGGTGGCTTGTTCCAGTGCTGTCACCCACAGAGTAAAGAATCATAGAAAGATAGAATGGCCTGGGTTGCAAAGGAGCACAGTGCTCATCAGTTCCAACCCCCTGCTGTATGCAGGTCACCAACCAGCAGCCCAGGCTGCCCAGAGCCACATCCAGCCTGGCCTTGGATGCCTGCAGGGATGGGGCATAAAGAAGTTCTTCTGCATGTTTGTATGGAACTTTCTGTGTTCCAGTTTTCTCTTATTGCCTTTTGCCTGTCTCCATCTGTTTCCCCCTGCACATTTAGACACATTAGACACTTCCAATAACATTGGTAGGATCACCTCTCAGCCTTCTCCACGCTGAAGAGTTCCAAATCTCCGATCCTTTCCTCATGCAGGAGATGCTACAGGTTCTATTAATCTTTTGGCTTTCCACTGGACTCTCTCTAGATGATCCCTGTCCTTTTGGAACTGGACAGCTCAGAACTGGACACAGTATTCCAGCTGTGTCCTCACCAGGGCAGAGTAGAGGCGAAGGATCATCTCCCTTCATCTACTCTCCATGGTCCTTTTCACGCACCCCAAGATACCCCTGGCTTTCTTGGCCAGCAGGGCACACTGCTGGCTCGTGGCCAGCCTGTTGTCCACCAGGATACCCTGGTCCTTCTCTTCAGTGTTCCTCTCCAGCAGGTCATCCCCTAGCCTGCACTGTGCTGTGGTTGTTCCTCCCCAGGCACAAGAATCCACACTTCCTCTTGTTAAGCCTCAGAGCGGGGTTCCTCTCTGCTCCGTTCTTCAGCCTGCCCAGGTCTTGTTGAATGGCAGCACAGCCTTCTGGGCCGTCAGCCGCCCCTCTCAGTTTTGTACCATCAGCAAACATGCTGAGGGTGGGCTGCGTCCCTTCACCCAGGCCCAGGCCAGTGATGAAGATGTTGAACAAGACCAGGCCCAGCGCCGACCCGTAGGGAACACTGCCAGTTTCAGGACTGCAGCCAGACTCTGCACTGCGAATCGCGGCGCTCTGAGCTCTGCCTGTCAGCCACTTCTCAACCCGCGAGCAGGGTAAGGCTTTCTAACTGCACAGTGCTGCTATCCGAAGGGCGGATAAAAACGACGAAGCCAAATGCTTCTTCATAGTGGCAGACAATAGAATAAGAACAATTTCCACAATTACAGCTCGACACATTCAGAGTGGACTCCAGGAAAAACCTCTCCGTCAGGAGAGCAGCGCAACGCCAGAAGAAGCTTCTCGCGTGGGCTGAGTTCCTACCTTGCAAGGTTTCGATGCCGATCTGACCTTGTATTTTTGATAGTCCTGATTCAAGTGAGAGGCTGGCTGTGCACGGAGGGATATCCCTTTAACCATGATGGGGTAAGTCTACTGCGAACGTACTAATTTAAGTCCATTGCTATTATGCCTGTCCATAATAACACCTTTTTCTTTTATGATGCTTTGGTCACCATTTGTATTCAAAAGGCCACTTTACTTTGTTTCACTGTTGAACCTTATCAGTGAAACCTTTTTTTTTTCTTTTTTTTTCTGTCTGAGATCTTTACTGAAAAAAGATGGGATAGATGAGTTCCAAAACTGCATCTTGAAAAGACCGCATTCCCTCAAGCCTACAACTTCTGATTTACTAATAATCCCTATTTTTTTTCTTAGATAGTTGTCTAATGTGCTATTCTGACAAACTTGCTGCATTTTATCACATGCCATTTATTGTCCCGTTTTCAAAATCTGTGTTGAAACCCACGTATAGTTCTACAAGTGCAGTCTGGGGGCAGGTGCATTATGCTGCACTGAGTTGGCCGTTACTTAAGCATAGCTGGAAGGCAGCACAGAAGATGTGCTCTGCATACACCGTGTTTTCCTAGCTCTACAGGCACAGACTCCAATGAAATGGGATATCACCCTGCCTCTCATGTCTGTTCTGTCACCACAGTGACCTTGATTCTGGAGTGCCACATATCCATACCCCAGAATTGACTTTGCATGTCCTCACTCTGATCACCAGCAGGTGGGAAGTGGTCTGGCACTATAGCACCTTCCTGCTAGATGGCATTTTGCTTCTGACCTGGATAGGAGCAATGTGGCAGATAGCCCAGAACTGACTAAATCGCTCAGAGGTTTCCACTCTTGCACATTGAAGGCTGGCTCAGAAATCCCAAACAGGAAATCTTTCTAGGATGTGCTTAGGCTCTCATTCCCGGATGTTCACAGCAAGCAAAGGCTTCCTACATTCAGAATGGAGGTTAAAAATAAAAGAACTCAGCACCTGCTCAAAGCATACACGGCCAGGAGGTGCAGTGGGTGGAGTTCAGGACAGTCCTCTAAGACAGATGTAAGCATTTTTGGTTGAGATCGCAAGAACAGGCTTTGAACTCTTCAGGGAACTGCTTGACAGGGTGACATGGAAGAAAGCCCTGGAGGGAAGAGGGGCCCAAGAAGCTGGTTGGTATTCAAGGACCATCTCCTCCAAGTCTAGAAGCAGTGCATCCCGAGAAAAGGAAGGCAGGCAAGAATTCCAGGAGGTCTCCGTGGATCAGAAAGGAGCTCTGTACCTAACTAAGCTCAAAAAGAATATCTATAGGGAGTGAAAGCAGGAACAGGTTGTCTGGGAGGACTACAAAGAAGTTGTCCGAGCAGCCAGGGTCAGGTTAGGAAAGCTAAAGTACAGAAATCATTAAATCTAGCCTGGGACATAAAGGGGAACAAAAAGAAATTCTGCAAGTTTATCAGAAATAAAAAGGTCAGGGAAAACGTGGGCCCACTCCAGAAGGAAACTGAAGACCTGGTCACAAGTGATACGGAGAAAGATGAGGTGCTCAGTGGCTTCTTTGCCTCAGTCTTCACCAGCAAGGGCTCTAGCCACCCACCCAAGTTGCAGAAAGCAATGGTAAGAACTTGGAGAAGGTAGATCTGCCTGCTGTAAGTGAAGATCAGGTTCTAAAGAACTTGAAGATGCACAAATCCATGGGACCCAATGAGATCCATCCACGGGTTCCAAGGGAACTGGCAGATGAAGTTGCCGAGCCGCTGTCCATCATATTTAGAAGGTCATGGCAGTCTCTGGTGAGATTCCCACTGATTGGAAAAGGGGAAACATAACCCCCATTTTCAAGAAGGGAAAAAAAGAAGATGCAGGGAACTACAGGCCAGTCAGTCTTGCCTCTGTGCCTGGCAAGATCATGGAGCAGATCCTCCTGAAGGCCCTACTGAGGCACTTGGAAAATAAAGGCAAGGTGACTGGTGGTAACCAACATGGCTTCACCAAGGGCAAGTCATGCCTGATAAACTTGGTGGCCTTTTGTAACAGGGTTACAGAATCAGTGGATAAAGGAAAAGCACCTGACATAATCTACCTGGACTTGTACAAAGCATTTGAGACAGTCCTGTGTGTCATCCTGGTTGCCAAACTGGAGAAAAATGGGTTTGATGGATGGAGCACTCGCTGGGTAAGGGACTGGCTGGGTGGTCACGCTCAGAGAGTTGCAATCAATGGCTCAACATGCAAGTGAAGACAGGTGACGAGTGGTGTTCCTCAGGGATTGGTACTGGGGCTGCTGCTATTTAACATCTTTGTAGGTGACTTGGACAGTGGGATTGAGTGCACCCTCAGCAAGTTTGCAGATGACACCAAGCTGAGTGGTGCAGTTGACATGCTAGAGGGAAGGGATGCCATCTAGAGGGACCTGGACTGGCTTGAGAGGTGGGTCCATGCCAACCTCACAAAGTCAAACAAGGCCAAGCACAAGGTCCTGCACCTGGGTCGGGGCAATCTCAAGCATGGATATAGGTTGGGCAAAGAATGGCTTGAGAGCAGCTCTGAGGAGAAGGATTTGGGAGTGTCAGTTGATGAGAGATTCAACATGAGTTGACAATGTGTGCTTGCAGCCCAGGGAGCCAACCATATCCTGGGTTGCATCAAGAGAAGTGTGGTCAGCAGGGCAAGGGAGGTGATTCTGACCCTCTATTCCGCTCTTGTGAGACCCCACCTGGAGCACAGCATCCAGTTCTGGAGCCCCCAACACAGGAAGGACATGGAGCTGTTGGAGCAGGTCCAGAGGAGGGCCATGAAGATGATCAGAGGGCTGGAGCACCTCCGCCATGGGGACAGGCTGAGAGGGCTGGGGATCTTCAGCCTGGAAAAGAGAAGGCTGCGAGGAGACCTTGTAGTGAGCGTCCTTCCAGTGCCTGAAGGGCCTACAGGAAAGCTGGGGAGGGACTTTTATAAGGGCATGTAGTGACAGGATGAGGGGAAATGGTTTTAAACTGGAAGAGGGCAGATCTAGATTAGATATCAGGGAGAAATGCTTTCCTGTGAGGGTGGTGAGACACTGGCACGGGTTGCCCAGCCAGGCTGTGGATGCCCCCTGCCTGGAAGCACTGAAGGCCAGGCTGGATGGGGCTGTGAGCGACCCAGGCTATGGGAGGTGTCCCTGCCTACAGCAGGGGGTTGGAAGTGGGTGCTCTTAAGGGTCCCTTCCAACCCAAGCCATAGTGTAATTCTTTGATTTGAAAAGCCTTTGAAAGAAAGCCATGAAGTAAAGAGAGTTGTAGGTTATCTCAGATGGCAAATGGAGCTGTTACCTCAGCTTCACAGCTCTATATTCACAGCTTGGTCAAAAAGAAATGCTGCTAGTGCACTGCTGCTGGATGTAACCCAACTAGCTGACTTTGAAACTTACAGTGCAAGAGTTGTTAATCTCTTGGTTGTCTAAATGGACACCAAACTCCTGCCACATACGGTTCTTGCAACAGACATATTTCTGTGCCATGGGTTTTGTTCATGAGCAGCAGGGAGCCCTGAATGTAAGGTCTGCTCGTTGGGCCTCATGTGATGGATGGCTGCAGTGTAGAGCAGGGAAAGTTCATGTCTTCCATTAATTTGTTACTTTACGTGTTTACAATCAGAATTGTTTTGAAGATTGGCAGTCCTAGAAGCAGGTGGACTGAGCAGTGGCTATAGCATCATACTCAGATGATGCCTGAGGCAGTGATACGTTGCCATCTCCTTGCCTTCGGTCCTATTCCAGGGATGTCATATCCTGGCTATGACTCCCAGTCTGTTCTTTCCAGGGCTCTATTCAGCACAGTTCTAAATGCCTAAGCACTTGTGAAACCTGCGCCCTTCTGTGGGATTCTCTAGCACAGTAAAACCTTTGAAATAACTGAGCTTGAAAAGTTTTCCTTTGCTATCTCCTCATCTTAACCTTACATTATACCGCGCATCTTGCATGCTGAGTGCCTCTGCTCATTGTTTCACCAGTCCCAGCCCAGGACTTGTCTACGCTTTTGCCAGTTCCATGCATTCTCATCATTCAGATCTCTTGTAATTTGACTTGGGATTTCTCAAACAGATTTGGTATTAAAGTTATAGCAGCATCCAAAGGTTAAGTGTTCAAGTGCAGAAATAAAACAATTCATTTCCAGAAGACAAAATAATCAAAATTGAGACCTACAAGTAGGTAGATAAAATAAGGAACCTGGAAGAATGAGGCTGCAGGTGATGTAGTGGTGATATTCTTTGCAGCTAATTTGTAAACAGTATAGTGTAGGCAGATTTGAGACAGAAAAAAACCCAAACATCCAGGCCTGTCAACTGCCTTATTTCTATAACTCAGAGAGGGTTCACTGAATCCAGAAGCAACTGTCATGCTTAGCAGGTTTGCATCAACTGGTTCTTCAGGCTATCCCATAACAAAGACACCGTGAACTTGCTAGCCAATCTATTCAGTGTTAAATTTTATTCTCTGAAATCAAAACCTGTTGTTTCTTGTACTATGTATCATGAACACTGGAAGCAGATTCTTCTCTTTGCAATTTTCTTCTACAAGCCAAAGGCGTTATCATATTGGTTCCCTCTTTAAGAGAAACTGCCCCAGAGTATTTAATCTTTCCATAATGCATTTTCCCAACCTCTAATAATCTCCTGCGGACTTTCTCAGTGTAGTCAGCATTCTCTGAAGTGCCCTCACTAAGACTGGACACAGTACTGCAGGTGAGATCCTGATCAGAGAAAGTGGAGCCAGAAGTGTTACTTGATGCATCTTGCAAATCATGTTCTTATTTATAACATCTTGTGTGTTTGTTTTCACAACAGTGTGCCCTTGGCTGATTCATATTCAGATTAGAGATAACTCTAAATCCAACATTTTTCTGGAGTACTATTGTATAGATAAATTTAATTATTATATTTTTAAATATTTCTAGCCAGTAATAATAGTAATCTCTATACCTATGCAAAATAATAATAGCAATAATTCAAACTATAAAATATCTAATAGTTTTATTACAATTTATAGGATATGCCTATCATGGATAAATAAGCAGAGAAGTAGGACAAGTTGTTTCTCTTAGATTTAGAACCCATAGAAAATATTACAGAATCGCAGAATTGCAGGGGCTGGAAGGGACCCCCGGGATCATTGAGTCCAACCCCTGCAGAACGGGCTGCCTACAGCAGGCTGCACAGGTGGGCGTCCATGCGGCTCTGGAATATCTCCAGACAAGGAGAAGCCACAGCCTCCCTGGGCAGCCTGTTCCACAGCTCTGTCATCCTCACGTTCTGGAACTGCCCGTGCTCCAGCTGATGGCCATTTCCCCTTCTCCTGCCCCCACAGACCGCTGACAAGAGGTTGGCCATGTCCTCTGGACTCCCACACCTCAGATATTTACAAACATTGATCAGATCCCCTCTCAGTCTTCTTTCTTCAAGGCTGAACAGACCCAGGTCAGCTCCCTTGCCCTGCTGGCCACGCTCCTTTTCATGCAGCCCAGGATCCCGTTGGCCTTCTTGGCCAGCAGGGCACACTGCTGGCTCGCGGCCAACCTGTCGTCCACCAGGACCCCAGGTCCTTCTCTGCAGAGCTCCTCTCCAGCAGCTCACGTCCCAACCTCTACTGATACCTGCGGTTATTCCTTCCCAGGTGCAAGACTCAACACTTGCTTTTGTTACACCTCACCTGGTTTGTTACTGCCCAGCTCTCCAGCCTGTCCGGGTCTTGCTGAATGGCAGCACAGCCTTTTGGTGTGCCGCCACTTCTCCCAGCTTTGTCTCGATGATGCACTTGCTGAGGGTGGACACCATCCCCTCATCAAGGTTGAAGACGACGATATCGAACAAGACCGGACCCAGCACCGACCCCAGGGCGCACTGCCACTCACAGCTCCCCAGCCGCACTCTGCACAGCCGATGACCCCCTCTGAGCTCAGCCACTCAGCCAGTTCTCAGCCCACCTCAGCGTCCACTCACCTATTCCACACTCCGATTCATAGTGAGGATGTCATGGGAGACAGTATGAGAAGCCTTGCTGAAAATATATATCAGTTCTTTAGGTTATGGGGACAACCAGATAGATTGTTTCAGAAATTACTACTAATGCGGAGGCACACAGGTAAGGATGCTTCAAGGTGAACCACTTTTCGGTTACATCTTGATCATTTGGACTGGGAAGTCAAATGCAGCCCAGTATAGTGCTGCCAAAACACTCTGGTACACCGCTGACTGAAAAGAGTGCCAGTGAGACGAGAGAGGCTTTGGTTACTTGAAACAATAACAAGAAAAAAAAATAATCAGTCAACTGGTTAATATTTCCAATGACTGTTAATTTATTTGATAAATGTGTATGTAGATATAACAGATCTCTTTAAGGTGTTGGCCCTAGGTCTTTATGACACAGACATAAAAGCAGGATTAAACACTATTCTCATGTTCCATATTACATCAAATGATTAACTGCAGATGAGAAACCCTCCTCCAGCAGTTTTTCTAATGAGGTCTTACACAGATCTCCCTGTAGCTCAATGCTGCTCGGTATTTTGACTAACAATCCGCAAGGAAGTATCAGCTACCTAAACAGAAGCACATGGAACAATAGGAAAGTTATATCGCTGCAGTGTTCGATATCTGTAAACACTGTAGAAAACTCAGAGTGGCCAGAGAAGAGTCACAAGAATGAGTCAGGATCCAACGAACAATTTTCAACATGGGTAGCTTTAGAAGGATAAGAAAAGGGAGTGAGTTCTAAGGATCTGTAAGAGTACGTGCTGCTTGCCCCATTTACATACTGCTGAAGTGAAGGGTGAATTCTGTCAAACTGTGGAATGATTTTTATGATGAGAAAAGGGAATGAGAAAATGATGAGAAAGAAACCATCTAGCACATTTCAGCCTGTGAGCCAAGACAGAACTGAAATCAACATTTCCAGAGAGGGAAGTTGACTGAGCTGAGCCCTGCGCTACTGACTGCTCTACTTCCTGCCCTGGCTTCTTCTATTCTCCTGGAATCTCTTCATCCACGTTTCTGCAGCAGGGTGACCTCATTTGGCAGCAGCCTCTGAGAGCTTACATTGACTAAACCAAAGTGCCTCGTTCTCATAGGTGCCTCTTAGAAAGTTGCTCAGTAAGACCTGAACTTCCTCCCCGGTAGCAAACAAGTCTCCTTCTGTTCCACTGAAAATCAGCTGGGAGGAAGTGAGATGGGGAGGTGGTTTCCGAAATCCTGTGGATTGTGATTACAGACATAGTCTCAAAATCCATGAGGTGGGGGTGGGGAGCACAGGGAAATCCAAATTATTTCAGTGTGAGCTGAACGTGTGCCTTTGATAACACTGTTCACAGGCATATACAAGCCTGGCAGCAAAGGGCTTGCTGCTGCTTTGAAAAGGGGAGAAAACAGTTTGAGGGATATCCCTTTCCAAATAATAAGGCTTTTGCTTTGGAGGAGCTGGTGCTTTCTATATATAGTGAGGTAATTATTTCAGAATGGAAAATGTTTGTTCAGGAAGGAAAGGCTCTGAGATCAGCAGAGTCAAGTCTCACCCACAGGCTGTTGACTCCACTGGACTCTTCTGCTAGCAGCAGAGAACTGGGAGGAGGACTCTGAAGGGACAAATTGACTGCCCAGGACTCACCCATCTATATTGGAGTTCTCCTTGATCATGGCCTTGGGTCCCGATGTGACTCAGAGGGGCAGTTTCTGGTGATTCTTTTAGGAAAAAGAAAACTGAAGATGGTCAAAACCCCTTTCTTTCTTTGATAACTGAATTTTATCGTTCCACAACCAATACACAGTGGATATACACTAAATATACCTTCCACAAACAGCCACAGGAAGCTGTGTTTCCTAATCTAGACAGGATGACATACAAACACACACACATTTACACACACACACACCCCCACACCCATTCATGGGTGCACGCTCATGTACTCAAGAACTGGTGTGACACTGCTCCATCTAGTGGAAATCTATGTAAGATACAGTCAGTTTCATTAAGACTGTTACTATTTTTGTGTTGCAGCATTGTTTATGAGTCTTAGATGCAGAGCAAGAAAACTCTGTGCATCACTTATTGTGCTTAATTTTTTTACAATGGGGAAAAAAATCATAAGCTTGCATATCCTGGGTTGCATCAAGAGAAGTGTGGTCAGCAGGGCAAGGGAGGTGATTCTGACCCTCTATTCTGCTCTTGTGAGACCCCACCTGGAGCACAGCATCCAGTTCTGGAGCCCCCAACACCGGAAGGACATGGAGCTGTTGGAGCAGGTCCAGAGGAGGGCCATGAAGATGATCAGAGGGCTGGAGCACCTCCGCCATGGGGACAGGCTGAGAGGGCTGGGGATCTTCAGCCTGGAAAAGAGAAGGCTGCGAGGAGACCTTGTAGTGAGTGTCCTTCCAGTGCCTGAAGGGCCTACAGGAAAGCTGGGGAGGGACTTTTATAAGGGCATGTAGTGACAGGATGAGGGGAAATGGTTTTAAACTGGAAGAGGGCAGATCTAGATTAGATATCAGGGAGAAATTCTTTCCTGTGAGGGTGGTGAGACACTGGCACGGGTTGCCCAGCCAGGCTGTGGATGCCCCCTGCCTGGAAGCACTGAAGGCCAGGCTGGATGGGGCTGTGAGCAACCCGGGCTATGGGAGGTGTCCCTGCCTACAGCAGGGGGTTGGGACTGGGTGATCTTAAGGGTCGCCTCCAACCCAAACCATTCTACCATTCTATCATTCTATCTCAAGCTGCCAAGATGAATTTAACGTGACAAAGACGTCGAGTTAATGTAGGATGCATTAAAAGGAATATGGCCAACAGGTTGAAGGAGGTGATCCTCCCCCTCTACTCTACCATGGAGGGGCCGCATTTAGAATACTGTGTCCAGTTCTGTGTTCTCAATTCAAAAAAGACAGGGATCATCTAGAGAGAGTCCAGTCCTATCTGGATGCATACCTGCATGACCTATTATAGGGAACCTGCTTAGAATGGGGGTTGGACTCAAAGGTCTCTTGAGGCCCCTTCCAACCCTTGTAATTCTGTGATGTCCAGGCAGCATTTGAAGGGAGTCTTTGGGAGACACTACACATTGTCAGATCATTCCACAGAGGGAGGGTGCCCGAGCAGATTTACAAGCTCTGTACTGGGACTTCTGTTTCTAGCATATCTTTGCTCAGGCTGCAGAAGAGAGTAAGCTGTCAGGCAGTATTTGTGGCTGATCCTAAGTGTTCAGAGAAGCATGGGTGACAGGCTGCTGAGAGAGAACAGAACGGCCTTAGGAGACTGAGCTACTCCAGGATAAGAGTGGCAGATAAAATCCAGCAGAGAGAAATCTAAAGTGGAGCCTAAGGGAAAACAATCCCTGATTCACATGTCAGATTACGGCATCTGAGATGATTATGATAGAGAATGACAGCTTCAGCTTCAAAGAGTCTTGCGAAAATGTCAGCTTAGAGCTCAGCAGTCAAAGGAGCATATGAAGTATTAGGAACAATTAGGTTATTTGTTTCATATTCTTCAATCCTTCAGCAACTCTTGTGACAAAATTAACACAACAGGATATGGATTTCCAGTAATTCCTTCCACCTTGATGCATCCTAAGGTAGCTCTAGCTCTGTTTGCTTCAGTACTGAGTTTTAGCTTGTCTACTACCACTGTAAAGCACTTCAGCCTTATTTTTCTGGGCAGACACATAATCATGAAAATGCTTTGCATCTCATTGTTTATTACTTCCCTGTTTATATTTCTATCAACATTAGTATCAACTGCAAACTGTATCAGAGGTGACTTTTTATTTACGTCCAAAGCACCAGAAATATTGAAGGAACACTTTAAGCTTCAAATATTCCTTCTGACAACTTTTCCCTCTGAGACATCTTACTATATGAACATATGTCTAAACAGATGCAGTACTTTTAAACAAAAAAATGACATGGAGTATAATAGAGCATGTTATAATTTCAACTGGTTTGTTGTTTTGTGTAGAGGAACTGACAGGCTTCAAGCGCGGGCCTGCTCTGGTTGCAGCTGGCTGCTTTTGGGCCTTCACCATAAGAAGTTTAGGGTCTCAGCCCCCAGCACAAGAAAGACATGGAGCTGTTGGGGCAGGTCCAGAGAAGCCCATGAAGATGCTCAGAGGGCTGGAGCACCTCTGCTATGGAAACAGGCTGAAAGAAGCGTGCTTGTTCAGCCTGGAGAAGAGAAGGCTCAGGGGAAAGCTCACTGCAGCCTTCCAGTGCTTCCCATTCTAAAAGGAGCTTATAATGAGGATGGAGACTGACTTTTTACACTGTCAAGTCATAAAATCATTAAAGTTGGAAAAGACCTCTAAGATCGTCTAGGGACTACGTCCACCCTCCTTCAACACCCCAGGGACAGTGACTCCACCACCTCCCTGGTCTGCCTGTTCCAATGCCTAGCCACTTTTTTCTGAGAAGAACTTCTTCCTGATATCCAACCTGAATCTCCTCTGGAGCAACTTGAAGCTGCTCCTTCTTGTACTGTGCCAGCTGGTGGATTTAACTCCATTCACCACCACTTTCTGGGCTGGGCTATCCAGCCATTTTTTACCCACCTAAGTGTGTGCCTGTCCAAGCCATGGGCTGCCAGCTCCTCCAGGAAAATACTACAGTGTAAAAGGCTTTGCTGAAGATGAGGCAGGCTGTGTGAACAGCCTTTCCCTCATCCACAAGGCAGGTCACTTGCTATAGAAAGAGATGAGGTTGGTCAGACAGGACCTGCCTTTCAAACCTCATTTCCTTCTATGACTAGGGGCACAAAGGAGGACAGTTTTAAACGAAAAGAAGGCAGATTTAGATTAGATGTTAGGGGGATTTTTTTCACTCAGAAGGTGGTGAGATGCTGGACCAGGCTGCCCAGAGAGGTTTTGGGTACCTCATCCCTGGAGACGTTCAAGGCTAGGTCGGATGGGGCCCTGGGCAACTCAATCCGGTACTGATTGGCAGCCCTGAGAGAGGAGTTGGAACTAGATGATCTGTAACGTCCCTTCCAAATCGAGTCATTCTGTGATTCTATGACATGAAGGAAATGTCCACTACTTAACCCTGCTTCAGTCATCATTTGTCATCATGTTCCACTGTATTCTGAAGCTCAATGTAGTTGAGCAGTCTGGTCCCAGAAATGCATTTCATTTAAAAACAAATGCCCTGTTCTTGGATCAAGGATTTCTGTGTTACAGTTCTACTTAAATAGGCTGTGGATAGCTGATGAAAAAGAAAAAAAAAAAAAAAAGAAAAACATAAGCTGTGGAAGCAGGGATGGGTGGCCAGGGAAGAATCATAGAATCGTAGAATCACAAGGTTGGAAACGACCTTTAAGATCATCTAGTCCAACCGTCTTCTCATTCCCACTGCTAGCACAAGCATAGGGATGCTGTCCAGATATGCAAGGATAGGATCAGGAAAGTCAAGGCTCAGATGGAATTAAACTTGATGAGGGATGTGAAAAACAAGAAGGGTTTATTAGATACATTTGGCAGAGCAGACAGGCAAAGGAGAGTGCACCCCTCCTGTTAAATGAAAAGGCAGAGCTGGTCTTCTCAGACATGGACAAGGCTGAGTACTTAATGAGTTCTTTGCCCCTGTCTTCATGAACATTCAGGCTTCCTACATCTCTCATGTCCCTGAACTTCTAAGCGGGGGTGGGATGAGCAAAATCCCTGCCAGTGTAAGAGCAGAGCTGAATACGTACAAGTTTGAATATGGAGCTGAACAATACGAACCCTAATGTTCTAAGGAACTGCCTGATGTACTTGCCAAGCCTCACTCCATCATATTTGAAAAATCATGGCTGTCAGGCAAAGTCCCTGCTGAGTGGAAACAGGAAAGCATCGCTCCTATTTTTAAGAAAGGGAGAAAAAGGAAGATCCAGGGAACTACAGGCCGGTGAGCCTCACCTCTGTGCCTGGGAAGATCGTGGAGCAGAAGCTATGTTAAGGCACATGCGAGATAAGGAGGTGATCTGAGAGCCAGCATAGCTTCACCAATGGCAGATCGTGCCTGACGAATCCGGTGGCCTTCTATGATGAAGTGATGCCACCAGCAGACAAAGGAAAGGCAACTGGAATTGTGCAAGGCTTTTGACGTGGTCCCACACCACATCCTTAACTCTAAATTGGAGAGAGATGGATCTGAAGGCTGGAGTATTAGGTGGATAAATAAATGGCTGGATGGTCATAGCCAGGGGGTTGTTGTCAATGGATCTGTGGCCAGGAGGAAGCCGGTCACAAGTGGTGACCCCCAGTGCTCTACAGCATGTTTATCAATGGCACAGACAGTGGGATTGGTTGTACCTTCAGCAAGTTTGCTGATGACACCAAGCTGAGTGGTAGGACTTGGGGGTCCTGATGAACAAAAAGCTGGACACGAGCCTGGAGGGACAACACTATCCTGGGCTACATCAACAGAGCAGAGGCAAGCAGGGACAAGGAGGTGATTGTCCCTCTCTACTCTGCCCTTGTGAGGCACCATCTGGAGTATTGCATTTAGGCCTGGGGCTTTCTTCTTTTCATCTTCTCTCCTTCCCTCCCTCCCTTCCTCCCTTCCTTCTCTTTCCCAAAGTGTGTGTTAGTAAGTCAAGGAAAAGATAATTCAGAGAAGTTTCACGTCATGTGATTAAAAAAATATGAAACTAAGTCACTTTGTGGTTTTATGATTTATGAATGCTAGTAACTATCCCAGTTTAATCTGAATCCTACTGTTCTGAAGATAAAACTCACTGTTACACACTAAATTAGACTGTAGATCATATAACTGCAAGAACTACGTGAATCACTAACAAATATGGATAATGAAATGGAGAACTGGCACAGGAGGAATGAAAGAACATGAATAGCACATAAACAAAATAGCTCCTCCAAAGCATTTGAAAAAATGCTGATCAGATAATTTTCATACCAGGAACCCAAAGTGCTTGACTACCAGACTAGACTGAAGGAAAACTTGCAATGCAAAGCATAAAAATTAAGACGAGCATTTTCCACATGCTTGCAACTTCTCCTGCTACCTGGAGGAGCCAATGAGAAGAAGCATTTTGCTGGACCTTATTCTTACTAAGAAGGAAGGGCTGGCTGGGGATATGAAGGTTGGGGGCAACTTGAGATGCAGCAATCATGAGATGATACAGTTCAGGATCTTGTGTGGAAGAAGCAAAGCAGTATGTAGGACTGCCAACTCTGACCTCTTCAAGGATGTACGTGCCGGTGTCCCATGGGCTAGAACGTTGGAAAGCAAGGAGGCCCGAGGGAGCCAGTCAGCACTCAAACACAACTTCTTCCAAGCTCAAGATTGGTGCACAACTAAGAGTAAAGAATTGGGGAAAGTTGGCAGAAGGCCTGCATGGGTGAGCAAGGAGCTCATGGATAAACTCAAAGGGAGAAGAAAGTTTACGAAATGCAGAAAAAGGGCTGTCTGGTTAGGAGGAACACAGGAATGTTGTTAGAGCCTGTAGGGATGCAATGAGGAAGGCCAAAGCCCACTTGGAATTAAATTTGGCAAAGAAAGTCAAGGATAACAAGCAAGCAAGGTGTTTTTAAGTATGTCAGCAGTAAAAGGAAGACTAAGGAAAATGCGAGTGCATTATTGAATGAGGTAGACGCCCTGGCAACAAGAGATGCAGGCAAGGTGAAGATACAGAATGCCTTCTTTGCTTCTAACTTTACTAATCAGACTGCCCCCTCAGGAATCTCAGACCCTGGAGGTAAGAGAGTCTGGGGAATGGAAGCCTTCCCCTTAGTTGAGAAGGATATGATTAGAGAGTGTCTGGCCAAAATCAACTCGCACAAATCCATGGGCCCTGATGGGATGCACCCATATGTGCTGAGGGAGCTGGCAGAAATGACTGCTGAGCCACTCTCTTTTATCTTTCAGAGGTCCTGGAGAACAGGAGAGATGCCTGAAGACTGGAGGACACACAGTATCACACCAGTCTTCAGAGAAGGCAAGAAGGAGGTTCTGGAAAACCACAGCCAGTCAGCCTCACTTCTGTCCTTGGAAAACTTGTTCTGGATGCTATTCCAAGCAATTGGAAGAGAAGGGTGATGAAGGGAGAACAATGGATGCTGTGTATCTTGACTTCAGCAAGGCATCTGACACCGTCTCCCACAGCACCCTTGTTATGATACTTAGAAATTGTGGGATATATGAGTGGACAATGAGGTGCATCGAGACTTACCCCATCATGGTTAAAGGGATATCCCTCCGTGCACAGCCAGCCTCTCACTTGAATCAGGACTATCAAAAATACAAGGTCAGATCGGCATCGAAACCTTGCAAGGTAGGAACTCAGCCCACGCGAGAAGCTTCTTCTGGCGTTGCGCTGCTCTCCTGACGGAGAGGTTTTTCCTGGAGTCCACTCTGAATGTGTCGAGCTGTAATTGTGGAAATTGTTCTTATTCTACTGTCTGCCACTATGAAGAAGCATTTGGCTTCGTGGTTTTTATCCGCCCTTCGGATAGCAGCACTGTGCAGTTAGAAAGCCTTACCCTGCTCGCGGGTTGAGAAGTGGCTGACAGGCAGAGCTCAGAGCGCCGCGATTCGCAGTGCAGAGTCTGGCTGCAGTCCTGAAACTGGCAGTGTTCCCTACGGGTCGGCGCTGGGCCTGGTCTTGTTCAACATCTTCATCACTGGCCTGGGTGAAGGGACGCAGCCCACCCTCAGCATGTTTGCTGATGGTACAAAACTGAGAGGGGCGGCTGACGGCCCAGAAGGCTGTGCTGCCATTCAACAAGACCTGGGCAGGCTGAAGAACGGAGCAGAGAGGAACCCTGCTCTGAGGCTTAACAAGAGGAAGTGTGGATTCTTGTGCCTGGGGAGGAACAACCACAGCACAGTGCAGGCTAGGGGATGACCTGCTGGAGAGGAACACTGAAGAGAAGGACCAGGGTATCCTGGTGGACAACAGGCTGGCCACGAGCCAGCAGTGTGCCCTGCTGGCCAAGAAAGCCAGGGGTATCTTGGGGTGCGTGAAAAGGACCATGGAGAGTAGATGAAGGGAGATGATCCTTCGCCTCTACTCTGCCCTGGTGAGGACACAGCTGGAATACTGTGTCCAGTTCTGAGCTGTCCAGTTCCAAAAGGACAGGGATCATCTAGAGAGAGTCCAGTGGAAAGCCAAAAGATTAATAGAACCTGTAGCATCTCCTGCATGAGGAAAGGATCGGAGATTTGGAACTCTTCAGCGTGGAGAAGGCTGAGAGGTGATCCTACCAATGTTATTGGAAGTGTCTAATGTGTCTGATGTCTCTTCAGTATGGAATAGAGAAGGCTGAGAGGGGATCTCATAGCTGTTCTTAAGTATAAGAATGAGAACATTCCTGCATCCTTCCTCTCGACTGGGACTGCACTGTTCATCAACTCCTGCAGTTATACTGCAGCCTGGCTTCTCTGAAATGAGAGATAATTAAAACCTTCCCTGGTACTGCTTTCTCCACTCAGAATAGAAAGTGGCTCTCTCTCCATTACAAAAACCATTCCCAGCCCAGAACAAAGGCCAGAAGTTTCTGGTAAGTAGAGATCTCACCACAAGAAAGCAGGGCCCAGCATAATTTATATTGCTTCCTCCTTGCCATCTATGTGTGGGGCCTCAGTGTGATGACATCCTGGCTCAGATGCTATAAACAAGGCCATATTAATGGATCATAAACTCCTTGGAGGCTGGCTGGATGTCTGTATTAGGTTATGAGTTCCTGAAAGCAGAGATAACAGCAAGGTGAATCTGAGAATGGAAAGCTGAAGAAACGGGAGTTAGACACTGGAGAAATACTTCCCCTTTGCTAGTCCTGTTTATCTGAGCCTCTTGCAGAGAAGTTGGTGAGTGTGATTCTGGTTTTAGCATCACGTGGATGAGGAGGTCTGGGGAAAGCAGCACAACGTCAGATTGCAAATATGCCATTATAATGCTGCTGCTCCCTGAAACATCAGGCAATGTAAGAAATAGCCACCTGCAAGAGGAGCACAGAAGGCATAATGCGTCAAGGACTATGAGAAAATTCGCTTAGAGTCCAAGTCCAGATTGTAATTCATTTTCTGATAGCCCTTTTGCAGATTCATTCTGGATAACTTTACAACCATACTAAAACTAAAGAGTTCGCCTTTATTCTGATTATAGGGGACACCTCAAACCAGAACTCCTTACTACTTACAATCACAGAATCATACAATCACAAGGTTGGAAAGGACCTGCAAGATCATCTGGTCCAGCCATCCTCCCATCACCACTGCTGCCACAAGCTCTAAACCACATCTCGTAGCTCCTCTTCCAGGCGCCTCTTGGACGCCTCCAAGGACGGCGACTCCACCACCTCCCTGTGCAGCCACTCCAGTCAGGACGGGTTTAAGTGCTCATCCCAGTGCACTGCCAGAACGCCAGCAATCATTATTCTAATGAAATACACGTATGTAGCACCAATCCTTTTTTGTTTACAATACTGCCGTTTTTATATCCTCGTCAAAACAGATTTTAGTCTAACTATATAATAAATCTGAGAACTCATGATTTATTGGTCATCTAATGTAATCAATAAATCCTTTAATTTCTGCTTTCCAGGACACAGCCACTAGCCAGTAACCACAAACTGCTCTGTGGGACTCTCATGGAAACAACAGCCCTACTGGATGACAATTACCCACTGTTACATACAGCAAGAGATTTTAAACCAAAAGTTTATGAATTACTGCCCAGTGTTTATCCAGCTCTTCATGCACTACTGCCAAATGCTTTATAAAAATCCCTTATCTATCTCTGAGGTGCCAAAATTCCTTTTTTTCACACACTCTACCTTGAAGATATAAAATTTGATCTTTTCACCACTCTACTGGTGGAGAATTGAGACACACATTTGAGGAGAAAACAATATAACAGATTTTGCAGGCCTTTAAGTCACTGAAGAAACTATGAAACAGGCCATGTTTAATTATTGCATTTGGAGAGAAGCACAAGGCAGAGTCCTTCTATCTAGTGCACAGAGGGAGCTCGGAGATGCTTAGGGCTGTAGGTTGAAGTGGCTAGAGGAACAGCATCTCCATGCATCAGGACCTTAAAGAGAGGCAGAAACTTCCCTAATCGTAAGTTACAGAATCCAGTGTTGCTCATTTGTCTTTGAAAAACCCAACACTAGACAATAAATGAGTTTGAGTTGTTTAGAGAGAGAAAGCAAACTGAGAAGATGCGATAAGGTCTTTGAATAACACCAACATAAGTGGAATGCAGCATAAAATGGTGTAATTGGTGTACCAGAGTATCATGGGTGTTTATTCATAAAATGCCAATCACTGAATGTAAGTACAACATATATGTTCAGTAATGTATTACGTAAAATGAGAAAAAGCACCAGCTTTTTTTTTCCTTAGTACAGGGACTCTAATGGTGGGTAAGGAGATGAGGAGCACTTCCCACCAAGGAGACGAATGCCAGAGTGGGGGTCAGTATAACTTGATTTGAAGTAGAAAAGCATCTTCCTGCAAGAAGGCTTCATTAAAGGCATTTTTCAGACAGCCTGGGTATTTTTAAAGAAAGACATGACCATAGCTCTGCCTAAGATCAGGCTTTTGTCCTTCAACACAGAATTGACAATATAACTTCATGAAGTTGTAATCTATTAGAAAGGAGACTTTAAAAGACCACAGTACTGCAAGGAATAAAACAGGTAAGCAAATCTCATAAAATTGTATTTCCACTGGTATTATAAATAGACGTATTATTATCTTGCTCAGAAATGTACAGTGCTTGTGTAGTTAATGACAATCATCACTCCCTCTCACAGTGTGCAACAACAACCCTTCCCATTTTGCCTAGGGCTGATACTGTATGAAGTGTCCAAGAATTTCACAAAACATGCCATTTTCATTTTATCACCATCAGTTGTAGGTAATTCCCCACGATCCTTTGGTCCAAGATCTCTGCAAAACAAAAACAAAAGACAACAAAACCCCATCTCAATACTGATTGCCCTCACATCTCCTCAGTTTGTTCTCTGCACGCTCCTTGATTCATAAACCTAAACCCATTACAATGCTGCTGCAAATATTCTTTCTCCAGTTTGGTATGTCGGCTATATCCTCACCTCATCTCTACTGGACAGTTTCTAAAAGGCAACAAAGCACACCACATCTTTTACCTTTTAAATCCCTTATAATGGTTTCCTGTGCTTTTTAATTTTTGGTACAAACCACAGGGTAATTACCTATTTCTGCTCTTCTATCATCAGTGGGATCAACATCTTTTGGTATCTTCTAAACTTCTTTCTGTCATTCTTTTTGAAAAAGAGGAGAAAAGATTCCACTGAGCATTGAAGAGACATTGGAACAGGTTGCTTCCTTCTTGGAGGCATTCAAGGCCAGGCTGGATCACAGAATCACAGAATGACCCAGGTTGGAAGGGACCTCAAGGATCACGAAGCTCCAACCCCCCACCACAGGCAGGGCCACCAACCTCCACATCTCACAGCAGCCCAGGCTGCCCAGGGCCTTGAACACCTCCAGGGATGGGGCTTTGAGCAACCTGGTCTTGTGAAGGTATCCCTGCCTGGAGCGGGGGGTTGGAACTAAGTGATCTTAAAGGTCTCTTTCAACCCAAAGCATCCTATGATTCCTTGACAGTGGATTATTTCGGTTTACAATATATTGGATTACTGTTTTTTCAGTTTCTTAAAAACGACTAGGAGCTGGTTCCTGTGATTGTAAGTTGTTTTGTTAATCGCTGCCTTTGATGACATAGCTGCCTTTTGTAAAGTATTTAGGATGTACACTCGGGAGTTGCATGTGTGTAGAGGACTTAGAGGTCATGTTGCTTATCTCCACATTTTGCCATATTGGCCTTAGCTTGACAAGGCCTTGCCTTGTAACAGAGGCCTCTGTGGTAATAGTAATGTATTTGAATAATAACAGGATTGAGATCTGAGATTTATATCATCTGTTCTCCAGGATTTTGCCACATTATCCTAGATTAGCAGATAAGTCCAGTCCTCCTCTCTTGCAGTATTTGAGAGCAACAAGACAAACAGGCAATGAAAGAGAAAGGTATTGATATCATTAATGTACAGCCCTGCCGCTCCACACCATGCACATATGTCGCCTTTATATCATAGAGCTTTTTCCAGATGGAAGCTGACAGAGAAACTGTGATGCAGCTGATAACCTTCAGCACGCATCCAAGTGATCAGACCAGTAAGAAAGATAAGGGAAAATGCTTCGCTGTTCAGCCCACGTCAAAGCCCCAGCACCAAGCATCTTGGTCCACCTTGAACTGAAGGCTCTGGCACTGGGTACGGTGCACCCTCCGGCGGGAGGAAGCACCACTCACTGAGCCTCTCGGGGACTCCGGTGTCCCAAACTCCGTGCTGAGCAGCCGGGCGCCTCGCTCTGGAGACTCCCTGTTTCTCATCGGGGTTCTCTGCCGTCATCTCTGAGGTCAGGAAGCAAAGGCCACGCCTTGCCTGCTCCTAAACAAAAGACTATAGATAGCTGTGGCAGCAAATGCTTCTCATTATGTGCTCCTCTCTCCTCAGACTGCCTGCCCAGTTGGGGGTGGGAGCAGCATGGGGCCCTGAGATGCCTGTGCTGCTCTGCTGTGTGTTTTCTGTTATGTGGGGTGAGGAGTGCATTCCTCACAGGCTTTGAATGTCTGCAAAGCCCCAGAGGAATCCTCGGAGGAGTGGGAGGAGAGATCGGGCACGGAAAAGTTACCCGTGCACATCAGGACAAGGCATCCCTCTCCTGCATCGGCCCGCAAAGGCGTCCAAACCTGAGGAAGTGCAAGTGCTATGGCAGCACGCCCTCTCAGTGTGCATTGAAAAGCCTTACACTTCCCACCAACAGAGCTTGTTTAGCTAGGCTTAGTCTGGCAAAACAGGGCAGGGATAAATCTGTCCGCTTGTGCGCTTAGAGTCAGTGCCGGACAGGTAAAGGAATCATTTCAGATTAAGACTGATTGTGAACCAAGAACAGATAGATATAAACTGGCTATTTTACATGCAACAAGAATTCGGGAGACTGCTAGCTATTACAGCACTCAGGCTCCAAAACATCTTCTCAGAGTAAGAAAGACATAGGAGCAAAAATTCCAGAGCCTGATGAAATTGAGTGATTACGGGATTTCATACCTATGGCAGCTTGAGTTTGGACATGGAGGCCCAAGAATTACTGTGCACCACATTCTTTTCCTGCATCACAGAACTCCAATATAGAGCCTCTCCTCATGGAGTATGCATGCAGGGCCTTGTACCAAGGGCAGGAAACTAACCTCCCAGTCCCACTCCCTCTCAGCTTTATGTGTCTGATGCCTAGTTCATGTTTCAGTGTCTCTGACAGAGCTTGCACAGAAGATTGTTATGGATATAGAAACATGGGACTGGAAAAATCTTCCTGGGACAGCTGGATGCAGCGTTGAGTGGCCATTCCCTAACTTGCTGCCAAGCATTTTTTTTCATCATCGTTCTCAGGATGCTTGTAGAATTGGGAACATTGCAGGACCTGAAGTATCAGCAGGATAGGACAGCACTGCCCGTGAGCCTTAACTGCAATGAAATCCAAACATCATCTCCTCACTGCAGAGATAGGACGATCAACAAAATAACAAGCAGTTTGCATAAAAGAGCCCTGGAGGGAAGTCTTGATATCCCCAGAGAAAGTGCATACATCCAGAATATAAACAGAACTACTGAACTGCATCCTGCACTATAACCACATATATGAGCCACTTCAAATCTGCTGGGAATAGCCTAAAAGGCAACTCTACTAAAGTGCACCTCTGAAAAAAGAAATCTGTACTGCTACTGATGAAATGCTAGCAGTAGTAGCAATAGCAGGTCGAGGAGTGAGCTGCATGGGTCCCAGTTAGAAATACGCATGCTGACCGTTCTCTGCATTTTGTGATTCCAACTGATGCAATGCACAACATAATACTGCATGGACCACAAGATACGTAGCGACAACGAACACAGATGCAAGCATAGTCCTGGTGACACCTTGCTACGGTCAGGCCAGCACGGCTCTTCTACAACTCCCAGTGCAAACCCTAAGGAGAAATAGCAGGGACATCCTCCCCTCCCCAGCAGGCCATGCCCTGCCCGTTTCTCGATCACACCGCAGCTGTGAGCGCCCACAAAGCGACGGGCAGCTCCCGCGCCAGTGCTGCTCAAGAGCGCACGGAGCTCCGCGCCCTCGGGCAGCTCAGCAGCCCGGTGGGGAACTCAGCCCCGCGAGGCGCTCAGCGCCGCGCTGCCACACCCCAGCACCCCCCGGGGAGCCCCGCACGGCCGCGGCGCCGCACGCATCCGCCGGGCAGCTCCGCGCTCCTCCCGCGTCCCTCCGCTTACCGCGAAGAGGCTGCCCGTTGCCGCGGCCGCGAGCCTCCGGCCCTCCCTCGCTGCCGGGCTCAGGTACGGGAGCGCGCTCCCGAGTCCGCCGAGCGCCGCGGCTGCAGCGAGGGGCGGCGGGACGGCCGCGCCCGCAGACGGGGACGCCGCGGGGCCGGGCGGGCGCCGCACGCGGATCGCCCGGAGGCGGCGCTGCGGGGCACGGCGGGGCGGGGCGGGCCGCCAGGGGCGCATCTTCCTCAACGCCTGCGTCACTGCGCGAGAGCGACGCGTATCTGCGCGCGACCGGCATGGAGCGAGGGCGGCCGGGCGGGCGGCGGAGCGCGGGCGTGAGTGAGCGCCGGCTGCGGAGCGGGGCGGTTCTGCTCGGGAGGGGTCCGGCCGGGCTCTGGGGGCGGCAGGGAGAGGCCGCGCCGCGAAGGAGGCTCGGCCGCGCCGCGAAGGAGGCTCGGCCGCGCCGGCCGGAGCTGTGCCGTAGGGCGGCCGGGCGGCGCCCGGTTCATCACGCGGTTTGTCGTCCCGCAGGTGCGGGGCACGGGCGGCAGCAGCGCCATCAGCAAATGCTCGGCGGCGGAGCGGGGATACGTGCGGGACCGCTTTGTGCGGCTCCTCGCGGGCCGGCCGCGGAGGAGAACTGCGCTCATCCACCGGTAGGAAGGCGCGGGGCGGCTCGCGGCGCCTGGCGGTCCGCGCTGCGGTGTGCGCGGCTCTGCTGGGCGCTGAAACGCGGTGAGCCTTGGTTACTGCGGGGCTGGTCGTTAGGACAGTGACTGCGAATTGCCAGTGGCGTTTCTTTTAGGTAAAATAAATAAAAGCCAGGAGCTTGCAGGCCTGTGAGGACAAACGCTGCTGACCACATCTGAAAGTGTGTCCTGTGTTGGGGTGTCTGTTCACGTGGCGTCAGCGTGCCAAACTAAATTCGTGCTAGGAGCTACATGTTGCCGTTATTAATGCTGTCTTCCCAAATCCTTGGGTTTCTTCTAAAACGTTTCTGTGAGGTCTGGGGGTGGGGATAATGAGTGCCTGCTGGAGGAGCTGACAGGGGAGGATCGGCTGTTGGGAACGCCATGAAACTGAGTAAGAGGGAGCACCGAGGAAAAGGAGGCAGCGGCCCCAGCCAGGCCAGGTGGATGCTGAATGCTTTCCAGGAATTCAATTTTCTTGGTTTTCATCAGACGGAAAAAAGAGAACCAACACAAAGAATGAAACTCCTTTCAATTTCATTGTCATTTTTGCTCCCTGTTAATGCTGTTGCACGTGCAGCATTCATTTTGTTATGCCCAATGACTGCTGTTTGAGCACATCACCTTGTGTATAAAGGAGTTAATTTCATATTGTCACACCACCTGACGTGGAGCAGGAAGTGAGATCACAGAATCACAGAGTGACCCGGTTTGAAAGGATCTCAAGGATCACGAAGCTCCAACCCTGCGCCATAGGCAGGGCCTCCAACCTCCACATTTCACAGCAGCCCAGGCTGCCCAGGGCCCCATCCAACCTGGCCTCGAACACCTCCAGGGATGGACGGGGATCCACAGCCTCTCTGGGCAGCTGTTCCAGCACCTCCCCACTCTCACAGCAAACAACTTCCCGCTGACAGCCAACTGAAATCTGCCCTCCCTCAACTTCCAACCATTCCCCTGTCCGCTGTTATCTCCCCTTTCCAAGAGCTGACTCCCCTCCTGTCTGCAGGCTCCCTTTAGGTCCTGCAGGCTGCACTGAGGTCACCCCGCAGCTTCTCTTCTCCATGCTGAACAAGCCCAGCTCCCTCAGCCTGTCTTTGTAGGGAGGTGCTGCAGCCTCTGATCATCTTTGTGGCTCCTCTGAACCCTCTCCAACAGCTCCCTGTCTGTCTTGTGTTGTGGACCCCAGACCTGGACACAGCACTGCAGATGGAGAGTAGAGAGGGACAATCACCTCCTGTTTCCTTCTGGCCATCCCTCTTCTGATGGAGCCCAGGATCCCATTGGCTTTCCAAGCTGCAGGAGCACATTGCTGGCTTCAGTTTTTCATCCATCAGGTCCCCCAGGTCCTTCTCTGCAGGGCTGCTCTCAAGGACCGCTCCTTCCAGTCTCTATGGATGCCTGGGATTCCTCTGGCCCAAGTGCCAAACCTTGCACTTTGCTGTGTTGAACCTCATTAGGTTCACCCAGGCCGAGATGTTGGCCAGCTGCATTGCAGGAAGCATTCTGACTGTCTGGACTCATCCTTTTTCATCCACTGAATATTTATGTTTGCAGACTGGTACAGTTAGGATATTTACATGTTTTCTCTCAGTTATCTGTAGTCTTGGTGGTTAGACACTAAATACAGGGCCTAGATATGACAAAATCACCAGATATCTCTAAGTGCAGGTATGTAAATATGATTATTGGGTGGAAGCTGAGAGAGAAAAGGTTTGTTGTGTTTTTGTTTTTTTTTTTTTTGGAATAGACAGTGTAATTCTTGGAGAAATAGGGTTACTGGACAGCAGATCCAATTGAATTTCATTCTACAGAGGTTATTATGTCCGTGCCCGTGCTGTAGATCACTGTGTTCAAGATTTCCTGCTGAAGACCAAAAGTCATCCTAAGAGACAGGTACGCTTCCTTTGTCTGGCTGTGCTGACAGCTTCTGCTGTATTTGTATATGAAACGTTTTTTAGCACCTGCGGTGGTCTTCTCCCAGAATAGTGCAGAGGATCTAATTGGCAGTACTGGTTCTGCATTTGTCACTGACAGAAATATCTATCTAATATTTGCACAAGTTTTTCAACCTCTTTTGGGAGATTATCTGATTTTGTTATTCTGCAGATTGTGTACCTGAACTTCAGTGTTCTTCCTTCCCAGGAAGATGCTCAGGATGCTGCTAGAGTATAACTTCTTTTCTGCCAATTTCTCTGCAGATCCTGTCTCTAGGTGCTGGCTTTGACTCCTTGTACTTCCGTTTGAAAGACATGGATCTTCTACATCACACTGTGATATATGAGGTGGATTTCCCAAGTGTGGCGTGCCAAAAAGCTACTCTGATCAAGAGGACGGAAGAGTTGTCAGCACTGGTGGAAGATACTGGAGCAGAAGGGTTAGGTATGGAATTGTGGAAAATGCTCTGGATATTACATGAATGGAAGAAGAAAAAAAAAAAGCTTCAGCCTTTAAAAACTGAGGTGTGTTAGAGGAACTAGGAAGTACATGTATGTAGTAACTACACGTATGAAGTACATGTTTATTTTCTGAAAAAAATCGGAACCATTTGTAAGCATTGGGAGACACAAGATGCATAACTGCTAGGAAGTTTTTGAGGAGCAGGTTATATCAAACAAAGCTCAGTTTCTTTTTGTGGCAACTTTTTAAGTATTGTATCTAACTTTGGACTTACCAGTACAAAGACAGTGGCAAACAGCAGCACGCACTGTGATGGGTCGGGAGAATGAGAAAGGGCTCAAGCACGTAATATAGGTGGTAAAGCTGAGAGAACTGGCTTTCCTCAACCTCAAGAGAAGGATGAGTGGTGGGGGATGGTCTTACTGCAGTTTTTAACTACCCAATGGAAAATCATAGTGAAGACGGAGCCAGACTCTTTTTGGAGACAGTAGAGCTTGACTGTACAAAGCCTTGAGCAACCTGTTACAGGTAACCTTTGAAGTCACCTTTCCACCTAAACGATTCTGTGATTTATGGTCTTTGTGGATAGGGGAGAAGCTATTATTCTTAAGCATCCTGACTGCAACTGCAGCATTAGTCATTTGACTTCTTTTAAATCTCCAGAAAGAGGAAAAATTGAGTCTTGTGAAAATACTGTAGAATATAAGCACAGCTGAAGGGCTGGTTTTGCCAACTAAGTATGAGGTGGCAGTTCATTTGCAAAATGGAGGGATGTAAGGTATGGGGTTCACTAGATGGCATCTGACTCCTTCAAGATTTACATTAATGTTCTAGTTGATAGGCTGTGGAAGGTGGAAATGTCATAATGCAGTAGAAAATAGAGATAGTTGCAACATGATAGATGGAATTAGGGTTTTGACAAAGCACAGGAAATGTGTAAGTACAAGAAATCTGTGAAATGTGGGATGAAATACAATAGGGACATATTCAAGCCACTACATTTTGACTATAATCACAGAATCACAGAATTATGGGGGCTGGAAGGGACCTCTGGAGCTCATCGAGTCCAACCCCCCTGCAGAACGGGCTGCCTACAGCAGGCTGCACAGGCGGGCGTCCATGCGGCTCTGGAATATCTCCAGACAAGGAGAAGCCACAGCCTCCCTGGGCAGCCTGTTCCACAGCTCTGTCATCCTCACGTTCTGGAACTGCCCGTGCTCCAGCTGATGGCCATTTCCCCTTCTCCTGCCCCCACAGACCGCTGACAAGAGGTTGGCCATGTCCTCTGGACTCCCACACCTCAGATATTTACAAACATTGATCAGATCCCCTCTCAGTCTTCTTTCTTCAAGGCTGAACAGACCCAGGTCAGCTCCCTTGCCCTGCTGGCCACGCTCCTTTTCATGCAGCCCAGGATCCCGTTGGCCTTCTTGGCCAGCAGGGCACACTGCTGGCTCGCGGCCAACCTGTCGTCCACCAGGACCCCAGGTCCTTCTCTGCAGAGCTCCTCTCCAGCAGCTCACGTCCCAACCTCTACTGATACCTGTGGTTATTCCTTCCCAGGTGCAAGACTCAACACTTGCTTTTGTTACACCTCACCTGGTTTGTTACTGCCCAGCTCTCCAGCCTGTCCGGGTCTTGCTGAATGGCAGCACAGCCTTTTGGTGTGCCGCCACTTCTCCCAGCTTTGTCTCGATGATGCACTTGCTGAGGGTGGACACCATCCCCTCATCAAAGTTGCTGAAGATATTGAACAAGACCGGACCCAGCACCGACCCCTGGGGAACGCTGCCAGTCAGATTGTTAGTTTAAATACAGGTGGAGAACAGCTACAGAGTTAGACAGGACACAAGTTGTGGCCTCCCACGAGCAATTGAATGTGGCTTAGTGACTAGCTCTTCCATAAGCAGGTTTGGTTTCCTCTTGAATCTATCCACATTTTATATATCTACAGCATCCTGTGAAAAAGGATTCTGTCCATATCAATAACCTTCCAAGTACTTGAAATAAAAGGTGGGTGTCAAGGAAAATGGGAATATCTTGTTCTCTGTGTCCAGAAGAAGTGATGAGATGGGCAATTGAGCTGTTAGAAGAAAATAGCAGGAAACACTGGGATGGGCTACTGTCAGAGGCCATTTAGCTTTTTGGTAATGGATGCCTTTGAGAAGCGTGTACATTACAAATCTCAGGACAGGTAGAGTTGGATTTCACTGGTATGGAGGCAACAGAGCAGCTAACATATAGAGCTACTTTACTACCTAGTTATTTTCAGTCTGATTTTGGCAGAAACGAGTGAAGCAGCTTACGATTGATGATAGTCACAAGAAGCATGCCTTTATAATGTTTGCAGATCATAAGCTGGGACCTTATTTTCTTCCTTATTTCTGAGAACAGTGCTCTGTAAGACTAGTCCTAGTGTTTGCAGGGAGTTCTCATGGTTCAGAATCCAAAGCCATTTTACAGAAATGAAATCTTTTTTTTGAGATTAAAAAACACAAAATACACAACCCCGCCCCCCCCAAGCCCACAAACAAATTTGATAATAATTTTGTGGATGTGAGAGAAGCTATTTTGTCAAAGCAGTGGTATTTTCTTAGTTTGAATCAAAATGTCTGTAAAGGAGAGCAGTGATATAAAAATGTTGTTAAAGTAAAGGTGATAAAGTTTTGTTCATATAGTAAATACAACTTCTGGAAATCAGTAGTTGAAATTTGTACTAGAAATAATGGAATTTCAATTCTGAGTTTATTGGGTCTTCTACTGTTGCTTCTGGATGCTACCCTATTATGATTCATTTAGTTTTGGGATTTTCTTGTTTATTTCATAGAAAAATTGAGTTGGGCCTGGTCTTGTGAATGATTGCTGGTAGTACTGATTTTCCTGGCTTGGGTCTCAGTATTGCAGAGCCATTGTAGTGAGTCAGTGTTGTTTTTGTCCCACAGGAGTCACCACTGCCTTTTCTGGAAAGGATTATAGATTACTGGGAGTGGATTTATCAGAGCTGCCAAAGCTGAGGGTAGCTCTAGATGAAGCAGGACTGGACAGTGAAATCCCCACCCTTTTCATAGCAGAGGTGGTGCTCACCTACATGGAAAACAGCAGGTCAGTTGAGCTGTCCTTTGTTAGCTAGGTTGTAAAATGAGAAGCAGAGACTTCATTGTAAGTCATGGGAGACTTGCTGTCTTAAAACTAAAGCCTCGTGAATTCTGTGGAAGTTCCAAACAGCTCCTTACATTGTAAGAATGATGGAGCAGTTGATTCCCACAACATCAAAACAGGAGGCAGTGTGCTCAGTTGGAACGCAGGAGCTTCTGTCTGAACATCTGAAAACGCTTCTTTACTGTGTGAGTGATGGGAATGTCACAGCTTGCTTAGACAGGCTGTGGAATCTCCCTCCTTGGAGACCTTCAAAAGCTGTTTACGAGGGTGGGTGGTGATAGGACGAGGGGAATGGTTTTTAAGTGAGCCAGGGGAGGTTTGGGTTGGATGTGAGGAGGAAGTTTTTCATGCAGAGGGTGGTGAGGCAGTGGAACAGGTTGCCCAAGGAGGCTGTGGATGCCCCATCCCTGCAGGCATCCAAGGCCAGGCTGGATGTGGCTCTGGGCAGCCTGGGCTGCTGGTTGGTGACCTGCACACAGCAGGGGGTTGGAAGTGGCTGAGCACTGTGCTCCTTTGCAACCCAGGCCATTCTGTGATTCTGTTTGGCCATGGTAGGCAGCTCTGGGTGGTTCTGCTGGTTGGACCAGATGATGTCCAGAAGTTTCTCCAATCTCATCTATTCTGTGAACCTAAAAGGGAGGTTAAAAAAAAATAGAAAGAAGAAGAACCTTAAGTACTGTGGTTTTTTTGTTTTTAAAATGTTGGGGTCTTCTCATCCTAGACATCCAGAATGGATGAGACTTTCATAGATCCCCAGTACAGGTTTCTCTTTTGTATGTTATCTGTGCCTTAGTAGCGTGCTTTATGTTGCATCTGTCCTAGAATAGGTGGTTCCACAGGTATTTAAGTATTCTTACGTATATCTGCCCGACAGGTCAGATGCCTTGATTCAGTGGGCAGCAGAGCATTTCTCTCATGCATGCTTTCTGCTGTACGAGCAGATGCACCCAGAGGACCCCTTCGGACGTGTCATGCAACAGCATTTTAGTCAGCTGAACTCTGCACTTCGTTCTTTGTCTCAATACCCTGATTGTGAAGCACAGCAGAAGCGTTTTTTTGAAAAAGTAAGTACCTCCAGCCCTGAGAGCCATGGGAAACCTGAAACACCTGGAAAAGGGTGCAACTTTAGATAATTTTAGAAGCCACCAACTGGGCCAGCTGGGTTGAAGTAAAAATGGCCAAGGCAGAGCTGCTGCCTGCTTTGGTAATGTGGCTAGTCATTTGAAGGCCCCTCGCCAACAAGCAGCCTGTTTGGTGGTATGGGATTAAGGGATTAAGGTATGGGTTCCTCTTAAGCTTTTAATGTTAGATATTCTTTAGAATTCTTTAGGCAAGGCATCTCATCAGAATTTGAGCTGCTGCTACTTTCCAGCTGGACAGTTTTAAAGACTCATGCAGATGCTTCATTTAGGGTCTTTGTTTTCTTGTGGGAAGTGAGTCTTTTCTTCCAGAAGTAATAACTTTGAGGGATTTCTATTTTAGGGCTGGACTGAGTGCAGCGTCATGGATATGAATGAGTTTTTCACCTGTTGTATTCCAGAAGATGAGCAACAAAGAGTGCAGGCTCTGGAGCCTTTTGATGAGTATGAGGTAGTCCTTTTCAACATTGAAAGAAGACTCTTCTGTGTTAGAAAAGATCATGTTCCTTCCTCAGTGAGAGATATCTTAGGGAGACAATCTCAGCATTGCAAAGTAGCTGCTGTTACAAAGGATATTGCTGATGCTGAAAATTTGCAAGTGCTCCAGTTGCAATTCTTTCAATGCAGAAATCCATTGAGGATTACTTGAATATGTAGAAAGTAATTGCCTGGTGGGAGGTTCCTGCCCTGCAAACGTCTGGGAGCATTTCTGGAGGGAGTATATGCTGCTCTTGCATTTCCTTGGGCTGTTAGTGTTTTGTCATTGTTGAATATGGTTTACTAGCTATATTCAACAGATATTTTGTTCTGTTTTTTATGTGGCCATTCCTATAATAATGACTGAGTTTTAGCTATGACTGTATTCTGTGCCATTTTTTATGTTAACTGCTGGTAAATTTGCAAGTGTCAGAAAAGTAGGAGAGAAGATGAAACAAGGACAATGAGTAATTTTGAGGTAAGTATTGTGTAAGATAATTAGTGGATGTTTCTCATTCTATCTTGTGGTTCTTTTTTATAATTCTAGAAATATAATAGCCTGCATTATGAGAACAGTTTAATATGGTTGTGTTTACTTTGCCACCGTGCATTGTGAACAGAATCGTTAACTGAAATTCTGGCAGATTTGCATAGGGGTGTAGTGGTGTTTACAGCAAATATTGTAGAGGAAGGAAATTTCTCTTAAAGTGAGAGAGCAGACTGTATCATTTCGTTACAGAGGGAGGTGAAAAGTCCACATTGGGAGATCTGCGTAGGAATAACGTAATCGATAGCAGAGAGCTCAGTAATTGGCCTTTCAGATAAAGATGGGGTAAGATCTAGGTCGTACTAGAAACAAGCTTAATGGAATTAGATTAGAAACACAAAATACGTACTTGCTGCTGAGGGTGACTGATTTCTAGAATAATTTCCTTAGAGACAAATAGCGAACTTTAAATTTCCAGTATTTACATTCATTTTTTTAATACCATTTTTTGGAGTTTCATCTTCATCTAAGATTAAATTTGTGCTCGTGATGTTGATGCTGTTATTTCTTTGCACTTTAAATTTCTTGTTTATGCCTCCTTGTCATACAGTGGGGTGGATATATTCAGTCCCCTGGTGGTGAACACACTCAATTTCTCAATGTCCATAAAAGCCAGGGTGAACTCTAGTATTGCTACGGACTGCTTGTGCTGTTTGCCTCTGCTTGTGCTGTTTGCCTCTGCTTGTGCTGTTTGCCTCTGCTTGTGCTGTTTGCCTCTGCTTGTGCTGTTTGCCTCTGCTTGTGCTGTTTGCCTCTGCTTGTGCTGTTTGCCTCTGCTTGTGCTGTTTGCCTCTGCTTGTGCTGTTTGCCTCTGCTTGTGCTGTTTGCCTCTGAGTGATCCCACAGTGAGACTGGAAATCATATTTAGGTATTGTCAAATAGCAGAGGCCGGGCTGTATCTTTGAACATTTATGATTTCTTTAGGGTCAATTATATTTCATGATCTTTGGGGAATCTTAATCCCCCTGGTATACAGCTTTCAGTCCTTTTTATGATCACACCTGGGAAGCATAAAGGGAAGCTGGTTCCAAAGAAGAGCATTCATCATGCAACTTACAATAAAGCTATGGAACTCATTGCTGTAGAATGTGAGTTTAAAGAGCAGCTGGATAGTTCATGAATGAGAAAACCACCAAGAGTTATTTGATAAAGCAGAGAGTCCCTGGGCTGTATATTTTTGAGGGTTAGAAGAGATTGTACAAACTTGTTCTTTCTCAGATTCAGTTTTACGCTTCTGATTTTGGCCTGATTTCTAACCGCTGGAAATACTGTTAAGCAAGTTTCATTTATGACTTTTTGCTCTGACCATTCATTACTACCTTTTGGTCTGAGATTTTGAGAACACGCGCTTGTTTTTGTTTCTTTCTTTTGGCTTGATACAGGAGTGGCATCTGAAGTGTTCTCATTACTTTGTCTTGACTGCATCAAAGGGGATGGAACCCTCCTGGACTCCATTATTATCCAGTGTGGCAGGTACATACTGGCTGTTTTTTGTAGTATTCTTTTATCTCACACAGGCTCCGGATAGATTTTAGGAGACAGTAAAACCCTGGAAGGAACACATGAGATGGTAATATCCAGTTGGCTTTTTCCGTTCTCATTCACTAAGCACTGCTCATTGCCAGGTGAAGCCAGCACAACAAATTCCTGCTTTTGGCTGCTTACTTCCTTTAGGGAGTGGCAAGCAGAAGCTGAAAGTTGGTGTAGGGTAGTTGAATGTGGTGCAGATTGATTTCTAGGGCATGTCAGATTGTCAGTTGGCTGCATCAACTCACTTTCCACATTTTTATTGTATTTTTAAAACTAAGAAGTGTGTTGGCTCTTGCCTGTTTGAAATCTACATTGTTTTGTTCCTCATTGGCTTACAGTTCCTCCTCATCACGGCCCTATCAGGTTGGCTGGGAGTGTCACTGCGTTGGCATGTGCAGCTCAGTCTGAAGTTCCTGGCTTGAGACGTTATGGTCACCACTCCGCTCTTATAAAACCCAATGTGATTCTGACCACTGGAGGCTTTGGGGAGGAGAATGGACATCACTGTCGTATGAGGAGTTTTCATGTTCTTATGAAGTACGCAGGCTCCTGGCAAACCAGATGTGTGAAAAAGGAAAATCCTGATAAAAGATGGGGTAAGTGTTTCGAGTGGGATACTGATGGCAGGGGAAAGGGAGATGTTTGTGCTAGCAGTGAAATGTCTATCAGTAAGTGATGTCACAGTGCAATTATTCTGGCAGTCAGAGAGATGTGAAGGTTCTGAATGTCACAGGAGAAAGAACAGTGTGACCTGTGATATCTTCTGTCTCTCCAGATGAGCGACTGTACCACACTGTGTCATGTCTCTCAGACAGCCTAGCCCTGGTGGTAGGAGGACGAACATCCCCATCAAATGCAGCTTTGGGAATGTTGTGGCTGAGGTTCCCCAAAACCTGTAATGACTCAGATCCAAGTGATGTTACTGTGGAGCCTGTAAGTCTGCAGCCTGCTGCTGAACCAGCTGCTTTGCGTTGGAGACACAGTACAACTGAAGTAATATTCAAAGGTAAAAAGGTTGGGAAGAGTGGAGATGCATTCTGAAATTTCTGTATGGGTTGGTCCTGTGGCCAGGTCTTCCTGTGCTCTTGCCCTTGGAGAACACAGAAAAGCATGCACACTTCTCTTCCTGCATTACGCTGCTCCCACTGTTGGCTTACTCTGTACTCTGTGCTCTTTCTCCCTCCTTTAGAAAAATGGCTGGTAGATAGGCTCCTGCGTAAGAAGTGATGTAACTACACTGGGATTCTTCTAACTGGAGGAGAGTTGAGGGGGCAGACTGTGAGCAAAGAAACTATTTAAACAGGGTGGTCTGAAGGACAAACAGACAGGAAGACAGAAGCACCGGCTGGAATTGTTAGGCAGATTTCAGTAAAACTAAAAATCTTCCTCATTAAGTATTGCAGTTATTCTCTGAAGCTGCTTGTTGCTGTATGCTATATCCTGAAAGTTAACCTGAACTTAAGAAGCAGAGTGGGTAAATTCATAGAAGAAAAATCTGTTCAGGGCTTCTAAATTGAAAGACAAAGCATCGAAGTGACTTAAATACCTGCTTTTGGCTCCTGCTGGAAATGGGATGTAGGACGAGGTGATCTGATCTGTTACTCTACTTGCTGTTACTGTCATCTAATGAGCGCTCTCTAAAGAAGAAAATAAATTAAACAGTACCCTTTTTGAAACTCTTACTTCTTGAAGTATGATAATGTCTTATTTCATAGGCCACGTTATCTCCAGTGGTAAGCAGATTTGGAACCTGGGGATGTAATCTGTTCTGGAAGAGTAATTGTTTGAGCTCATTTATGACTGACGTGTTTCATGCTTCATCTCACCAGAAAGAAGATTTAAAACTTCCTCTCCAAAGGATAATGTTTTAGTTTTAGAGCATTATGGAGCAGGATACCTAGCTCTTTTTCCAGAAGTGCCTCAGAAAAAATGCTGTACTTCTAGTAGCAGTTAGTAACTATTCATTAGTTGTGAGGTCTAGAATCAAGATTGGCAATGACACGCTGCAGGCTTATCTAGTAAAAGATACTCACTGTAAGGGGCAAGAACTTCGAGCTAATAGCAAGTTGTTGGTGAGATTGTCAGTGAAATTCAGGAGGTGGAAGCTGTCCGTAAGCTGTTCAACTCTTCACTAGGAGCTATTGCAGGGGAACTCCACAGGAATTACAAAGCAGTCATTAGTTTAGTCTGTAGCATACTTTGGGTTTGTGAGACAGTGTTCATTTGAGACCATAATGCAATTTAAAGTTCAACTTTCCAAACTAAGTTTTCTATAAAACAAGTAAATGCTAAATGGAGGAATAACATTTTATGAATAATGAAGTATTTTTTAAATCTTTGTTAGACTGTACCGCATCATTTTTGCCACGATTGTGCTTTGTAGAAAAATAACATTATGTTACTTGCACAGTCCATTATGAGGATGTGGCTCACATCCTTGACGTCTACCCAGAGTACTCTTTTACCTTTTATACCTCCTTTTTGAGACCTCTTCAGGTTAACTCCTACTCATTTAAATTATCCTTTATTTCTCTTTTTGAGTGGATAGATACACCTAGTTTTATGAAGCTTCACCTCTGTTTTTGTTTTGGTTAAATCTGTGTCGTCGTGTTGCTATGATTTGCGTTCTTAAGAGTTGTCCAGTTTTATTATGGAATCACTGGAATCACTTTATTATGTATCACTGGAACAGGCTGCCCAGGGAGGTGGTGGAGTCTCCTTCTCTGGAGATGTTCAAGACCCGCCTGGACACAACTTGTGCGACGTGGTGTAGGGAACTGCTTTGGCAGGGGGTTGGACTCGATGATCTCTGGAGGTCCCTTCCAACCACTACGATTCTGTGATTCTTTCAGTTGCCCAAATTTTCATTTCTTAATGCCATTAAGTATATTCTAAAAAAACGTTTTTTTTCCTTTTGGCTTTGTGACTTTGGTTTTTGAATAACATTCAGGCTTTGAACAGTTTGTTAGTGCATGAGAAATAAGTGGATGATGGAAGTCTTCTGATGATCATAAGCCTAAGGAATACATCATCTAAGTGAAAATATTTTCAGTCTTCTAACCCATGTGCCTTGTGTCTGGTCTTTTTGTTTGTTTTTGTCTTAAGAGACTACTGTTTGTATCTATGAAACAATTTATTGCATTTATTGCTGAAGTTTGGAAATATGAAATGTTCATCAAGTTGCAGGACACTTTCTTATAAAACTGTATGAGCAGATATCTTTGATCAGCTTTCCTTACGTGCAGGAAGACCCTTTTGCTTTTGCAACATACCAAATTCTAACCTTTCCACCTGGTTGTAGGAGAGAAGTACCTGTTTATATATGGAGGCCGCTCTGCTGTGCAGCCGGTGCTTGGGGATTGGTATTTCCTGCACATCCCAGAAATTTCCTTTGCTACGGTAAGAACTGAGGGAGACTGGGGATAGAAATGGCTGCTGTGTTGGAGCTCAGCTAAACCACAGCAGTACATTTAAGCAGATGGCACCGGCAGTACTGTTGTACTCGACGCTGTTTAGTGTTGAGGTAACTTCTGAACGCTTTATTATTTACTAGATCCCAGTCTTCAGAGAACAGTTGTAAGGGAGGGCATCTGGAGGTCATCTGGTCCAACCCCCTTAAAGCCACTGGAACAGGTTGCTCAGCTCATTGTCCGCTTGGGTAATGATTACATCCAAGGATAGAGACTGGCGACCTCTTTGGACAACCTGTTCCAATGGCTGACCACCCTCATAATAGATTGTGAGAGTTTTTTAATGTGTAAGTGGTTTTCCTAATTATTTTATTTCAGTTTGTGGCCATTTTCTCATGTTCTGTCTTGGATACATCTGAGAACGTTCTTTCTTCATGCTCCTTCATGTCTCCCATTGGACATTTATGCATATTGATAAGATTTCCCCGTGAATATTCTCTTTGTGAGGTTCCTGTCCCGTAATTATCTTTGTGGTACTTCACTGGACTCGCTGCATCAATTCCCTGGTTTCCTTGTACTGAAGAATGCAGAACTAGCCACAGTGCTCCATGTGTTGGACTTGATGCTAAAAGTCTTTTTCCAACCTGACTGATGCTTGGAATTGTTTCTTCTCATGCTCAGGACTTCTTACATCCCATTGTTGAGCTTGATGAGCTTCAATTCCTCCCATTTTTCCAGCCTGTTGTGGTCTCTGGCAGCAAAACAGCTGATATGTTAGATACGTCTTTTTATCATTTATCATACCTGATTGTTCTGGGTATCCCTGAAGTGCCTGGAGGTAATATGCCTAGAAGTTATTGTTGTTAGCAACAAAATACCAAAAAAATGCAGAGAAAGTTGATTGTCTTTAGTCATACTATCTTTCGAACAGAAATAGATTATGAGCTCCAGACTGCATGGAGGACCTTCTGTTAATAGCTGTTAAAAGTGACCACCTCCAGCAGCTCTGGGACCTGAGAATTCCTCCTTCCATGGAAGGAGCCCTGTCCCGTGCTTCAGGACCCGGGATGTATATGTCCAGGACAACAGACATGGCAGTTTCTTTTCCCATTTGCAGATTCAACCAGTAATGGAGGTGAGCATACACGCACATGTAGGATACACTGGTATGGCCATCTGCAGTGACTGCTGCCAATAAGATAATGCTTTCAACAACACCCATTTAACATTACAAGGACTCACATAAAATGTAGATAGCCCACTTCTCATCTTTGTCTGATAAGAATTAAAGTTCACTGATCAATGCATATATGCCCTCACTCTGTAGACTGACAGGCACATGCGGATTTGTAGTTCCCTCACGTATCAGGATATTCCCTGTATACAGCTGGTAACCCTGACCAGATCCTGAGCCCTCCTGCCTGCTCTGAGTCTGCTGCTTGCCAGCTACTCTGGCTTGAAATTTGCAAACAGATATGCACACACTTAATTCACAGGCACTCATGGATCCTGTGAATATCAGTGTGTAATAATAATACCTCTGTGTGTCTAAGACCCTGGACCAAGTGCTGGAGGTAGGAGGCTGGTTGGACCAGCTGACTGGACTAGCTCCAAGTTTTCTAGCAAATGAGGGATGCACATCCCACACATATGAGGTTCAAGGAAGGAATAATAAACACATTGTGGTCCCCCTTCCAGGAACTGGCATCTGGGCACAAGAGCCCTGTGACCCATAGTTCTACTCTAGCAGCTGATGCTGAGACTCTGACTTGCTTCAGTTGCCTAAGTTGCCCAAGTACTTGCATCTAGGACCTGCACAGCTCCTGTTACTAATGGTCTTGTCCCAGTGACTGAAGCTAGCAACTTCACTTGTTCCAGTTGGTGGATGAGGCTCTCACTACAGGACCAGACTGCCACTGGTGTCTGCAATAGAGCAGTAACAGCTGACACTCTGGATACAAAGCCTTTGAGAGCCATGAAATTGCTCTCACTGGTACCAGAGAACCTGGAGTCCTTCACCATAGCAGTGACTCTGCTGGCCTCATATTTCCTAATGCATGTCTCTGTACTTGCAGACACATAGTCCCAGTATCTCTCCTATTAACGTGTACTGAGTATTCTGGCAAAGATAGTTCAGAAAGTATTTAATCAAAGGTAAGATACGCTGTGGTGACTAGGCCTCAGCTCAGTAAGGCAATTGTACTGAACGGTGACTGTTTATATGTGTTTAGCTCCCCTGTAATCTTCTTTCTGTCTGTTCTTCATCCTTGTTCCTCAACAATCCCCTTTGCCTTAAAAAATGCTTAATAAGTTTTGTGTAGTCCTATGGGCCCCCTCACTCCGAGTGTCCTGGATCCCAATGTTCCCGATTCCTTTCCTCTTAGAATTTGGAAGGTCCAGGCTGGCCCTCTCTGGAGCCATGCTTGGAATTTCATAATGGTCCGTGGATATTAGTGACTGGAGACTTCTGGGTTCTTGTATTAAACTAGTATGTTTCATCTAGATCTTTAAAGATTAGCTGAGTTCAAAAATAGTGAGTAGCACAGGGTGAGAGGTTGGTAATAACAAGAAATCACAAGCTAAACGTGTAAGTAATGTAATGCTGTTGTGGAAGAACTAAACTGTGTGTTCAGATTTACAGGGAAGATTGAAGAACTTTGAGCTACTGAGTTGGTAGAAGATTGAAGATAGTAATACTTTTCAAATATGTAAAATAGAGCAGCAGAGGGCAAATTACTCTCTGTATTTATTTTGGGTAGTTTATAGAAAGGACAGCTTTAACTAGACACTGAGAAAAGCTTTTAATCGTGAAGATAGTAAAGTGCTGCAAGAAATGCTTCTGAAAATCTGCACTGACAAACTACTGGATGACTCTTGCCAGATGCTAATAGATATCATCACGTTTGCCTTAGGAGAGAAGGATGGACAAAATGGTCCCTGAAATTTTTTCCCACAGTTCCTATGATATTGTGGGAAAAAATCCATCTGGCAAGAGTTCCTATGATATTCTTTTAGCAGTGCTTGCCCTGAGGGTTTATTTCTGCCCATTTGTCCTGCAGCTCAGTTTCTTCTTTTGCTTCATGCTCTGAGTCACTGATCACAGCTTTGTGACCCATGTTGTTGTAAACTTGTGGTTCTCAGGTGAGAGGAGCATGCAAGGACAATGTTCCCTCTAATAATAATGTGCAGAACTAAAACCCTGTAAAGACTGAGTAACTTACATTCTTAGAGCCAGAGAAGTATTGAAAATGCTGTAGATGGAAGTATTTCTGCGTAGCCATTCTTAGAGGAATCACCCATGTGTGCAGATTGAAGGCTTTTTTATTGCTCCCTATCATGCTTATTCGGTCTGTGCTCCTCCCCAGCTTTTCCTATCCTCTGCTGGGAAGGGGTTTGATATCATAACCACAGGAAATGCAATAGGAATAGAGGCAAACTTCAGGCTTGGACTTCTTTGTCACAGATTCCTGTTGAGGGTCCGATACCAGAAGGCCGCCACTCTCACACTGCCTGCGGTTGGAAAGGAGGAGTGCTGATTGCTGGAGGTTTGGGAGCAGCTGAGCAGCCCTTACGTTCGGTTTTCCTTCTGAGGGAGACTGAGCATGGCTTTCGGTGGCAGATTGTAGAGACGCACCCTCCTCTCATCCCAAGGTAGGCAGAAGGCGTTCAGTAGTGAATTCTAGTCCTGCCTCTGGCTGTCCCTCCTTACTAATGGAATACGATTGAATGTTAAACTCGCAGGTATTCACATACTGCACACGTGCATGATGGAAAACTTGTGCTTGTTGGTGGAGTGTGGTTTCACCCGCTGGGTGTGCCGGGCATCACTGTCATTGACTTAAGGACTGGTCTGTGCTTGGACTACGCAATTAATGCGGTAAGTACTGGAATTTTTCTTTCAGGATGGGCACTACTGTGTGAAAGAAAGTAGCAGCTTCAAGGTCATTCCCAGAAATGGAATAGAGAATGCAAAGGAGTCAAATTTATGAGTGGAATAAACATTTCCCTGTTTGCATGATGTAACAAATTTCCCGAGATACCGAGGATAGGATCCACATGTGAAACTGGAATTTGTGATTACTATATATAAAAATACATTTTGTAATATATAAGCAGTATATGTACACCTGGCTGACTTTTCTGCATTTTCCTGAAAATATAAAGGATAAGGCATGCTTATATGTAGTGTAGTGTTTTCTTATTCTCTACAGCAGAAGTTAGAAGGGAATTAGTTTTTTTTTTTAATCCTTTAGATAAAAGAGGCTACTCATGTTTGATAGCAACGAGTACAATATGAAGTTTTATCTAAAATAATATAATTTCTGAATGTTACTGAGTGAGTAGGTGCAGACTGATTAGTAGCTGCCTTTGTTTATGATGTCTTTCCTTGAACTAGGCTGCAGTGCCTGCCAGTACTGTGCTAAAGTATTGTACTAGTAGGTACATAGTACCCAGTGTGGATTGGTGTCGAGTTTTGAAAGACTGGAAATGTCAGTCTTTCTATGTAGTTAGTATTACTGCTAGTGTTACTGCTTTGGTGTCCACCAGGACTCCCAGGTCCTTTTCTGCACAACTGCTTTCCAGATGGGTGGTCCCAGCACGTCCTTCTGCCTGGGTCTGCTCAGGACTTCGCATTTCTCCTTAACTCTGGGAGGTTTCTGTCAGTCCATTTCTCCAGCCTGTCACAGTCCCTCTGGATGCCAGCATGGCAGTGATGTATCTGCCACTGCTCCCAGCTTTGCGTCACCTGCAGACTTGCTGTCCATGTCCAGATAAGTACTGGAGATATCAGAGGGGACAGTCCCAGCTGTGACCCCTCCAAGTGGGCTTTATGCTATGGATCAACAGTCCCTGGGCTTGGCCATGTGGCCATTTTACAGCCCACCTTGCTATCTGCTCACCCAGCCCATGCATCAACAGTTTGTGTATGTAGATCTTGTGGGGGCAGCGTTCAAGGCCTTAACTGAAGTCTAGGTAAACAATATCTACTGGTCTCCCTTAATCTACCGTGTAGAAAGCCATCAGGTTGGTCAAGCATGAATTCCCCTTGGTGAATCCATGCTGACTACTCTTGGTGGTTTTCTTGTCCAGTAATTCTAAGGGCCTGATGGGACATTTTCTCATTCTCAGTCACTGAACTGAAAGTTGTTTAGTGAATGGAGTATCCTTGAGGAGCACATCATGGTCTCCTTGCTGTTACGTTTTTCTCTTTTTGTGCACCCTTGTGGGTGCTGTAGTTGATTGACTAGCTGCTTCCCAATGGATGTATTGTGGCTATTCTTAATTTTCCAGTGAGAGCAGCTATATGAAATACTTCTACAGCACTATATGAGGTGATACCTGTTGAAGTCCTGTATGTTCAAGGATTCAAGGATTACTTTCTAAGTCAGATCTAGTTTGGTGGAAGCAGTAATTGAAACTGCATTTACCAAATGCCTGACTGATGAAGTGAATCCTCTTCCCTTTGCTTCCTAGTGGGGGAAAAAAAGAAGTCTCACACTAAGATTTTGATTTTTGAGTCATTTGGACAAGCCATAAGTTCTGTGTCTTGAGCACTTTGTCCAGGCATCCTTTTCCTCAGTGTCCAGTTCATCGTCTTGGCCTTTGTGTACCTCTCCATAATGTGGCTGGCTGGTGTCCTCTAAACTATGCAAGCTTCTGTTTCATCCTAAAGAGTTTAAATTCCTCTTCTTTTTCAGGAACACTTGGAGTGGCCTTTAATGCTGCATAATCATAGCAGTGTTTTTCTGCCAGATGAGAAGGAGTTGTTGCTTATTGGTGGTGGTGGGAACTGCTTCTCCTTTGGGACACACTTGAATCCAAATCCTATCTCATTGAACCTCAGCAGCATTCTGACCAGCCACTAACAGGGACCAAACAGGACTGAACTGTAATGCTCCACCGTGGTGTGACATCTGTTTACCTGTGTGTCCAAGAACAACAAAATGTTACTTACGACATTTTTTGTATCCTGAATGCATCTGTAAAGGTGGGATAAGGAGAAGGGATTAAGAAGTGAAGTTCTGAAGTTCTGTCAAGGGGTTGCATATTTCATCTGTCTTTTTTTTTTTTTTTAGTCCTTTTTTGTGTTGTTTCAAACTGTTTTTCCAGAACTAGCTCTGTAGCCCTTAGAGGTGAAGTAAGGAACACTGCTGTGTTCAAAAGTGATGTAAGTTTGCACAGTGCTGACTTGTAGGTAAAGAGAAGTCACTGAGTCAAGAAGAAGCCATTGGAAATATGCAACCAAGCATAACTGAATGTGAAACAGAATGTGCCATTAGTCATACTTGAATGTTTCTAAAGGCCTTTGTAAGGGTGCATGGAAGGAGAGTGTCTACTCCTTTAAGGATATCTGGTCAATAACTAATTTACAAGGGGAAAATGAGAAAGGGAGGAAGACATAAGCAGGAACAGAGATGCAGACCTGACCAGCAAATGATAAGAAAGGCCATAATGGAAAGCTGCCTGGTCAGTCACAGTTATTGATGGGCAGGTGTAAGTGTGTGAGAATGTTTATTCCAGCAAGGTTATCTGACTAGGGACGTTATTGAGTGGGAAACTAAAGGAAAAAGGAGAAGGCAGAAACCAGAATAAACGATGACATAGACCTGACAAAACAAACATGAAGACAATGTCAAGAAACAAATCTCTGATAATCTGGGACAGTGTGGGACTCAGTAGAGCCTGCAAACCCATGGTGAGATGCACAAAGAAAAGGGGAACCAGGGATGAACAGAGTGAAGTTGCTGGAAAGTCAGGGTCATAAAAGTTGTGTGTGAAATAGAGTTGGTCAGGGCTTGTCTGGCATCTGCATCTGTTGACCACAATCTGTCTTCTTATAATTTCTTATTAAATCTGAACTCACTCTGTATACTCACAAACTGCCCTGTGTGTATGTATTGCTGCAAGGGCTGGTGAGACCTGTGTATGTGAGCAAAAATTTGGTGCCAGCTTTGGAGTCAGGGGTGTTTTACTTCCAGCCACATCGGTGATGATCTCCAGGGGACCCTTCCAATTTTAGCCATTCTATGTAAGGGCCTGAGATCTGCCTAGAGGTATTGGACACTGTGCTGCTACTTAAGGGATCCAAGCAGGGTTGCTGTCTGGACAGAGAGGCTGTATCAGTGCTTGAATGTGTGCTTTTGCAGCTTGGGTACTGTGTGTGTGCCTGCACTGGTGACCTTCTGTGTCTACAAGCCAAAGGAGAGGAAAAGGACTTGACTGTGTTTGTTGTGCATGATTGCTGTGTATAGGTGCTGGTGAAGGCAGCATCTTGTCTGTGGCAGTCTGTGTAACTGACTGTGTCAGCAGCCTGTCTGTGTGTCTCTGGGGTACGTGCTTAGTTTCATCTCTGGTTGAATCTGCAAATGGGAGAGTGGCAGCAGTGTCCTCCAGCCTGAGCAAAGATCGTGGGTCTCCAGACATTGGGCTACTATCAATGGTAGTGGCTGGTCAGGAGTGGTCTCAGGCTGTAGCAGCTGCAGGAGGCAGTCATACTCTTCACTTCTTTCAGCAGTCTTGGTATGACAAGCTATGTTTTTTCTTGCCAGCAGCTCCGCTCCAATCTGTAGCTCTTGCTTGTTACCTGGGGGGATAATAGTATGCCAGTGAAATGGGGCAGGGCTCGTGGCTTTGCTCTCTCCCTCCAACAAAAACAGCGGACACACAGGAAGGTCTCTAGGACAGGCCCAGACTGTCCCTCCTCTTGCCAGCTGAGAAGCAATCCCCCTGGGGCTGCATAGAGCCCTTCTTCCTCTCAGAGAAGGCTAAGGTAAGTTGCAGCAGTACTCACTGGCTTACTGACACCAAGTTGGCCAAGGACAGGAGCAGTGACAGGGATAAAGCTGATGTTCCAGCAGACGGCAGTTCTATGCAGCTGGTGCCTGGGGCACAGCCCCTGCTTCTCCCCACTTCAACAGCACAGGAGAGACCCAGATCCACCCTAAGAAGCTGCATGGAGGCTGCAGCCCTCCGCATGCTAACGAGCTTCCTGGACAGCAAAGGCCAAGGGCTGTGATGCACATCAGTGGTGCATTCGTGCTGACCGGCTGCCAGTGGGAGGGAAGTGCTGAGGCTGTGGGAGTGGGCAATGGCCCTCCCCTGTTTATAGGGGGTCCTCATGGTCCATCAGGCTTTCTCCCTCAGAGGTGGAGATGCTGCCTCACCCTCCTTACATCGTGCCCATGCTCTGCAGCCAGAGGAGCAGCGGGCCATAAAAACAGAAAGCACAAAGATCCAGCCCTACTCACAGGGCCATGGCCCAGCCCAAACCAGCTGGGTCCACAGCCCTGGTGACGGGTGAAGGGTTTCTTTACCCAAGCTGCTTTTCCTTTTTTCTCTCCTCCTCTTCTCTTCCGCCTTGTGGCTCCACAGTAGGCCTTTCTTCTCCACCAGCAGAGTGAGACCCAAGAAGTGCCAGCTCCTGAAGCACAGAGTGGGGCACAGCCTGCAGGGACATCCCCACTATTCCAGCTGCCCTACTAAGGGCATTCTCTTGTCCTTTGCTTTATTCCTGATGTGCCCACAGTGTCACGTTCTCTTCCTTGTTCTCACACCCTCTGCTGCAGGAAAACTTACTGACATAGAAAGGTGTGATGATGGTCCTTCAGCCTTCCTGCGGTGACTGTGAGCCTTTGAGTTTTTGCTGAAGTTCAATTTCATACCTGTAAATAAAGGAACTGTTTTTTTCTGTCCCTCTGCTCTGCTTGCTGTTTTTGTTTGTTTTGTTACTGTATCTGCATGTGTTTCCTGCTGCCAAGCCTGTTTTCCCTGGCGTTCTGCTCGACTTTTTTTTCAGTTGGTAACCCTTAGGCTTAGTGTTCCTTGCCCCGCGTGTGAAGTTGCAGGATCAAAGTTCAAAAGATCACCATGTCAAAGGGGCAGAAGACCAAAATTCGCAGGCTGAAAGTAGGTGTTGTCAAAAGGGGACACAGATTGGTGCAGGGAGTACTTTAGGGTGGCCCTGGGAAACATCTGGGATTAACTTGGAAACTTCTTGGGTATCCTGAAGGACACTGAGGAATTTTGGTAGGATGCTGTGAGCTGGAGTACACTGTGGGGGTGACAAGTCACAACACAAAAGAGTGAAAAGAAAAAAGGGAATTGTGAGAGGTAGATTCATAGAATCATAGAAATATTTATATCATTGTGTCAAACTGCACCACTCAGCTTGGCGTCGTCAGCAAACTTGCTGAGGGTGCACTCGATTCCATCATCACTGTCACTGATAAAGGTGTTAACGAGCACCGGTCCCAGACAGAGCCCTGGGGGAGCCGCTCGTTACCGGCCTCCACCTGGACATAAAACCATTGATCACCACCCTCTGTCTGTGGCCTTTCAACCAATTCCTTATCCATCCTGTGGTCCACCCATCAAATCCACTTCACTCCAAGCTGGAGATAAGGATGTGGTGGGGGACGACATCACGGGCCTTGCTCAAGTCCAGCTAAATGACATCGGTCACCTTTCCCTTGTCCACCGGTGCCGTCACTCCATCTTAGACGGCCACCAGATGGGTTAGTCATGACCTTCCCTGGTGAAGCTGTGCTGGCTGACTTAGATCACACACTCATTCCTCACTGATCTAGCATGTCTTCGAGATGGATCTGTTCTTCACCGTTTTCTTAGTAGTTATACATTTGAATCAAATAACTGGTGTTGCTGTCATGAAGAAAGCTCCCTTTGTCTTCTACTGCAGCCGCAATAGCTGCACCGGCACGACTCACATATTTGACAAACATCCAGCCCTGGCTTAGCCAGACACAGCAGCAGTCCGTCTCCCCCCCAGATCACTGACCAGTGTGCTGCTGTGCCACACAGCGCAGCAGCAAGAGCGGGCAGCGCCCACCAGCCTCTTCCCACCCTCACTGCCAGCTGGGATGAGGGTTGGCGCAGTGTGCCCGCTCAGCTTTTCTGCTGAGACAGCTCCCATCAACCACCCAGCACCAAGCCAGCTCACCTGTATGTTCCGCTCAGCCTGAGCTGTGCCCAGCTCACACGCATGCTGCAGCGGTGGGCTCTCACAGGGTGATCTATTCTAAGGAGGCCCAAAGCTCTGTGTCCACATGCGGCACGCTCACCAGAGCACCAGCTCTGCTCACCAGCTGTGGGACAAACGCTCCCACCCCAGCAATGATTGCAACCTTGGTGAGTGCCTGCAGCACTTCTGTGCTTTCATCATAAGCAAAGGGAGGGGTCACCTCCTAGATCCAAATTTTAAGAAACCAGCAGAATGGTCATCCAATGGGGTGATCTGAAGTAAAATAACAAAGAAATCAAGATGACTCTTCTGCACCCAGCTCGGATCAGCCTCTTGCTCAGACACCACGCAATCAGACCAAGGAGATGTTGCCTCTGGGCTGCCTTCAGCATGGAGGCTGGAAGGGTTTGGGCTTCCGAACAATCAGCAAGCATTTGGATGAGCCAGCTTCCTGCTGGGGAGCCCCCTGACATCATTGCTGCCTCTTCTGGTACCATACCTGCAGATGCTTCAGAGATCATTAGCATGGACTTCCTTTCTCCCATCAGCAGCTGCTCCTGCACTGACCTTCATTCATACTGGGATACCATCTGCTTCCAGCACAAGCTGATCTGCGAGACAGAGAAAGAAAACGTGGGATTAACACAAATGCAGAAGCCCAAGGCTGTGTCATCACCACTTATTGCAGCCTTGGAAAGTCAGCTGCAACTACAACCTTGGTCAGAATTAAAACAGGCACCATACATGAACTGTGACCTCTGAAGTTATTGCCATGATCAGAAATAGATGCTGAAATCACTCACTTAACTGTAGGTAGTTACCTCCAAATTCTTTTGCTTTGGGGAACATATGGCAACAAGAAGGAAATGCAGAAAGAGTGGAAGCAGAGACTTGCAGCCTGGTCAATTTGGTGGCCTTCTACAATGGAGTGACAGCATCAGTGGTAAAAGGAAGAGCAGCTGACATCACCTGCCAGACTTTTGCAGGGCCTTCAGTGTTGTGTGAGTTTCCTGTTAGCACTGAACATGGACAAATCTACCACGGAGCAACACGGTCAGCCCTCACTACCTCAGCAGAGGTCAAGCTGCAACCCCATCCTTCAGCCTATCCATGTGCACACAGTTAGGATAGGAGTGAAGGGGAGCAGCGTGAAGCTGTTTGCATTCCCTGCTGTCTGCTGTGGGGTTGTGCTGGTGGCGGTGCGGTTGGTTTGTTTTTTCTTCAGAGGGTGGGAAAGAGCTTTGGGTGGGAAGCACATCCTGTGCCAGAGCATCCTGATGGATCCCAAAGCCAGACAAAATCGGGAACAAACTCGGAGCTCTGCTTCATGGATTGGGATTCTTGGATTCATGGATTGCTTCATGCAAGGGGATTCTGGTGCTAAGCTGAAAATCTATCCAGAACAAATCTGTCCTCCTGATCTAAAAATATAGGCTAAAGAAAACAAGACGTATATTCATCATTACACTGACTACACTAGAGTGTGCTTTGGTGCACACGTGCATCTAGAGGCATCGCTAAGAATTTGATTGCTCCAACCAATCCTTCAGCAACTCAGTAATTCAAGATACCTAACAAAGATTGAGGCTCACTGGGCCATGGGCAAAGCAGGGAGCACATAGGAGGAAACAGGAGTTCAACTCCAGCTCTTCTACACAAAAGACAGGGCGTGCTGAACCAGCACCACGGGAGGAGTTACGACACAGCTGAACAGCTTACAGAGACCTGAGAGTGCCAAAGGACGGTGCCAGGGTAACTCTCACCATTCCTTTGAAGGGGTCTTACGGATGCTTCGGATGCTGATTCCCACCGCCTCTGTCATTTGTAGGAAGTCCAGGCGACAAATGCTCATTTTGTCTGGGTAACGCTTCTATGGTTCTGTGGTTATGACTGGAAAAAAAAAAAGAAAAGAAAAGAAAAGAAAAGCACGCCACCCTGTAAAACTTACCACTCTGCTGTTCTTGTCAGCAGGACATCTCAGATGAGCACTACATGTCCTGCACTTGATGGAAAATTCATCCAAGCCTATATTCCACACAGCTTCATCTCAGTGCCAAAAAGAAACACGTGCAGAGATGTTCAGAAGATTCTTTGTGCAGATAAAGGTGCAGGGTGCGTGTGTATTCTCTTCAATTCTCTTCAGTAATAAATATTAATTTGTAATCCAAAGATAACTTTTCAAGAAGTAGAAAGAAAAGTTGATGAAAAGGAAATACACAAGGAACTATTTTCATCTAAAAAATCCTTGCTAAACCTCTCCCCATCAAAAAGGAAGCATTCTGGGCATTGTTAAGAGCAGTTCGGAGACCATCTTGCAGCACAAAATGCGGCACAGCCCTTTTCTTTTAACAAGCCCCTCATTTCTCTAATTAGTGTCAGATTTCCTCAAGTTAAAATACGTGGATCAGAACAGCCGTTCAGTCCTGCTGAGGTAGGAACCCACGGCTGAAATGTCCCCCCATCCCGTTCCACGCTGTTTCCAGCATCGGTGGGGAAAGGAAGAGCAACTGACATCACCTACCCAGGCTTCTGCAAAGCCTTCGATACGGTCTCACACCACAGGGAGAAGCATGGCGGAGAGCTCTCGTGCCACAAAGCTCGGGGCTGGAGAAATCAAGGTTGCCTCCAAGATGCTGCTTTAAAACAACATGACTTACTGCACATGAGGCATGAAAGACAAGCTTAAGCTTAAAAAGCCTCCAATCCCCGTGGATGTGGCTGTCTGCACAGACATCAGCCGCCTGGTGATGCTCACCCACCAAAGCGCTCGCCCAGCGGATGCCTTTCATAGAATCATAGAATTAGCAAGGTTGGAAAAGATCTCCAAGATCATCCAGTCCAACCGTCCACCTACCACCAATATTTCTCACTAAGCCACGGCCCTCAGTACCACATATCTAATGTTTCTTGAACACCTGCAGGGACAGTAACTCCATCAGCTCCCTGGGCACTCCTGTGGAGAAGTGTTTCTTAGCATCCAACCTGAATCTCCCCTCGTGCAACTTGAGGCCTTCCCCCAAGTCCTATCACTACTTACATGGGAGAAGAGGACGACCCCCACCTCTCTTCACATCACCTCTCTTCAGCTAACTGTAGAGAGGGATAAGGTCTTCCCTGAGCTTCCTCTTCTCCAGACTAAACAATCCCAGTTCCCTCAGCCGCTCCCCATAAGACTGGTGCTCTAGACTCCTCACACAGAAGAGTTTCACTGCTCTTCTCTGGACACATTTCAGGGTATCAGTGTCCTTCTTGTAGTGAGGGACCCAGAACTGAACACAGTACGCAAGGTGAGGACTCACCAGTGCTGAGTACAGGGGGATGATCACTGGCCTGCTCCTGCTGGCTCCAGCCCTTTGCATTGCACTTCCCATCTCAACCGTTCCTTCCGCGGTAGTGCTTGCAGCCTCATTTAGGGCAGCAGCTCAAGAGATCAAGAGGAAGAACACAGCGTGCAACTAGAAGACAAAGCCGAGAAGAGTCAACTCTCTGACCTTGGGCACCACTCACCAACCAACAGCCAGGCCTTGACAACTTGGCTCATCTGAGCACGCGCGGCAGGGCTGTACAACGAGTTTCTTCTTCATTAAAGAACCCACATAGATTCCTAATCCAAAACGAGAACGGCAGGAGTTAATATCGACCAAAGAGCTTCCTATTCCTAGGCCTCATCCTCTTAGCCCAACTTTCCTTGCCTCATCCCCTACCCCAACTCCTGGACGATGCCCGCAGGCTTAAGGTCACTTCTCAAAGACCCCATAGGACTCTTTTCACAGGACTCCATCAAAAAGAATGTCACACTTGTTCTTCCATACACTCAAGCTGACCCAGCAGTGCTATCACAGTCACTTAACACACACAGAAGCATCCAAACCCCGAGCATGCACATCCCCTCCTGTGGTACTGGAGGCCACAGCTCACCTTCACACCGCAGTTTTACACTGATGCAGCCGCGCTACAGCTCCGTGGCTGCCACACAGGGCCTGCAGGACCTCTTTCTCTGCAAGCCCCATCTGCAGGCATTGGTTCATGAGGTTCACCACCTGCCCTCCTGAGCAAAGACAAGCACTTAGACCGAGAGCAAAGTGCCCCTGGCCCGGTCCCCCACCCTCACTCCTGTCAGACATACCCTGGTATGTGGACTCATCCCCAGAGCTTGGCAGGACAACGGCACACGCATCACTCTTCAAACGCCCCATCCCAGCAGCAAGGGATCAAAGCATCGCGACAGCTGAAACCAAGTGCTGCGCGACTTTCCCCTTAGCTCTGAACATGAACAAATGTAGCCCCGAGCCACAGGATGTGAGACAAACAGCAGAAGACAACCAACCTGCAGAACCAGCTCGTTTGGGGTCGGTCCAGACATTTGGGCGCTCCCTTCCAAGGCCCAGGCCAATCTTGCTGATCTGCTCCTCCTTGGTGCAGGGCGAAATGGTGCAGATGCTCTGTGCTGGCTATGCACAGCATGCCTCTGACTTGCTTTTCCTCTCTCCATCTTCCATTAGCAAACAGCCTCTCCAACCTTTCCTTGCTAAATAATCACAGGACGGGGCTTGGAAGGGACCCCCAGGGATCATTGCGTCCAACCCCCCTGCAAAACGGGCTGCCTGCAGCAGGCTGCACAGGTGGGCGTCCATGCGGCTCTGGAATATCTCCAGACAAGGAGAAGCCACAGCCTCGCGGGGCAGCCTGTTCCACAGCTCTGTCATCCTCACCGTGAAGAAGTTCCTTCTCACGCAGGTGCGGAACTGCCCGTGCTCCAGCTGACGGCCATTTCCCCTTGCTTGCGGCCGCGCAGGGCTCCTCTCCTGTTCCGGGACCGCTCTCCCGCACACCTCCGGCGCGGCGGAGCTGTCCTCAGCACTCGCTCCCGTTGTGCCGCGGCTTCCGCCTCGCTGCTGCCCGGACAGCAACGGCTGCCGCCGAGGTGTCCCGCGCCTCCAACAGCCGGCTCCCAACGGCCGCTCCCGCGCGCGGCGGCTCAGCCAATCGCAGCCGGCGGAGCTGCCGCGGACCAACGAGACCCCGGAGGCGGGGCGGGGAGGTGCTGCCGCTGACCAATGAGAAGCAGGGGGCGGTGCTGCCGCTGACCAACGAGAGGCAGGGGGGGCGGTGCTGCCGGCGACCAACGAGAGGCAGGGGGCGGGGCAGCGATGCCGGCGACCAAACGAGAGGCAGGGGGCGGGGCGGCAACGCCGCTGACCAATGAGAAGCCGCGTCAGGAGAAATGCTGGTCTGGGTGAGCTCCTCCTGCCGCAGCGTGATGATGACAGGTCTGCAGATGCTCTGCACAGCCAGCTCGTGGGCTGGGAGCCAGGAATGGACACGGCACGAGCAGAGAGGTGTTAGGGAGCAGCCAAGGCATCAAAATGCAGCAAGAAGCACTGAAAGGCATCACAAAGCCACAGCCAGGAAACTTGGCATTATCGTGAGCAGCATCCAGGATGCTAGAGATTATTTGCTACCGTACCAAATGGTAGCTGCAGACATCCCAAAGCCAGGGAAAACGGGAACAAACCCAGAGCTCTGCTTCACGCACCCCACAGCCTCAGCGTTGCAAGCTGAGGTGCCTTGCTGTTTGTTGCATTCATCCCAATCCCTGTGAATGAAGACTCCACAGGCAGTCGAGGCGTTGAGTGAGCACGAGTGTGCTTTTATTATTATGTAAAAGACAGGAGGGCGTGAGAGGTCCGGGTAAAGATGGGAATCATCCTCCCCTGGATGGAAAGGTCACGGAGAGAGCGGCTCAGAGCTCTCAGTGCTGCTGCCCGGTGCCTGGGGCTGGAGGCCTGATTCTAAGTCCCCTTCCAACAGGCTCTGCTTCTCCTCGCTGATGCTGACCTGCTCCTGCATGGATGTGCTGCTGTCGGGGCACTCGGACTGTGCTTGGGCTGGGCTGCACTGCAGAGGTGCTGGCTCACAGTCCAGGCTGGTGACTGCGGTGGCTGGCAGGCTCAGGTCAGCATCTTCAGCAGAGCTGGGGGAAATGAGGGCTTGAACTTGGATGAGCGCCTTGTGTCCGTCACTGTTGTTATGCGGAAGGCTGTCATCTGAAGCGCAGCGATTCGTGCTTCCTAAGAGCTGTGCATTGATGGAAGCACACCGCCCATCATCGCTACTTGCTCTGACTCTTCTGGGTTGACAAGGGCTCGATTCACCTATAAAGGATAAACAAGGGTTGGTGTCAAACTTTCACAAGCTGAATTATGAAAGTGGTTCTTGATCAGGGGTGAACTGAAGCTGTTAGGTATGGGCTGGAATGCTAGAAGCAGATAAAAGCCCAATGTCAGCATGAATTCTATGTTGCTGAAAAGCAGGGTTTTGGAAGCTGGATTCGCACCCTTACCTGCCAGGACTACGACTTCTGTCTCCGAGGGCTCCCTGGCATTGTGCTGCAGTTGGCGTTTGGCCCCAGAGGATGGTTTTCCCAGCCCAAAGCAGGAACACCAACTTCCAGCTGGTGATTCCTTCATCTTGCTGCGTGGGCTTTGTCTGGAGAGAGAAAACACGGAATGGTGTGAGTCGTGCGCGTCAAGCAAGATGCAGAGCATGTGAGCAACGGCTCCACAGCTGTACAGGACAGCATCTCAGGGATGGCTTTGACTGAGCTGGCAGGCGTAACTGCTCGCTGAGGAACCGTGCAGCCATAAAAGAACTTGAAAAGCATCTCTGACTCTGACATTGACACCTCAGCAGCCCATCTCCCTGCCATGTTTAGTTTCCAGTGCCAGCAAGTCCGACCAACAGCTCTGCTTCGAGGAGAACCGAAATTGGTTTCAGGCACGTGGCCCTGAAATCTGGAAAACCCCACCATTAGCGTAACTTAGTTTCAGCAAGTTTTGGCACTAGAAAGAATGGAAATAAACCCACAGAAAGCCACCCAAGCCATGATGATAGGTGCTGGAAAAGGAAGTCCTCTTTACCTTTCCGATGGAAAGCCGATGACTTTGTGGAATTTCCCCGGTAAAGCTGCGGGGCCTTCTTCCACTTCTATGTCCCTGCTCTCTGTCACGATGGCAGAGCTGCTGTGGCCTCGCCTCTGGGCCTGTGCCTCCTCCAGGCTGAGCAGCTTTGTGGCAGCAGAAGACACCCACACAGACTTGGGTGCTGATAGAGAACTGCGCGCTGTAAGATAAAACCACAGGTAAGAGCGAGGATCAGAAAGCGGCAGCACGGCCATCACAGTTCTGGGGCAGGTGCTGTATTTTTCCCAGACTTGCTTATCCGAGCCACTGGAAGAAGAAGAGCTCAAAATAACCATGTGGTCAGAGGTGTGTTTATGGCAAAATGAAGAGCAGCTCACTGTATCGAAACAGGCAAACAAAATCCCTAGAAAATGGGGGCAGGGAACTGAGAGAGCTTCACTGCCGCACTTTCATCAAGCTTCACCTGCGTGCAAAACATCAGAACGACAGTGACGGTTTTCTTCTTGTCAAGTTTGGGTTTGCGCATTCTCAGCAACTGGATGCCATATTCTAACCTAAGCCCAGAAGTCTGCTGTCCCCTCGATAGTAGAAGCGTAGCTCAAAGGTGTTGGAGAAGGCCTGCATTTGATCAAGGTGTCTGATCAAGATCAAGCTCATGCAGGAAGACACTCACCTGCTCCATCTGCGATGGCGGATCCGGATTCGGAGCGGAAGAGGACGTCCGTGTGGTTGATGATGAACTCCACCACAGCCGACTGCGTCTGCAGTTCCATGCAGGCAGCTCTTCCGCTGGCGCAGGCAGACTCGTTCTGCTGTGATCTGTAGAAAAGGCAGGTTTTAGAAGTCATTTCTCCAAGATCGTTTCCCCCAAGTCTGCATTGTTGCAGCCCAAAGCTGTCAAATTGGGCTCTGGAGACTTGCGCAGTGGGCAATCGGTGATGCCACTGAAGAAGTTCTCCTGGCTGATCAAGGACACACCAGTCCCATCTAAACAAGAGAGCAGGAATGGTCATCTAGAAATTGTGCCCGTGGGGTTGGAGAACAGTCCAGGCTCCTGCTCTGCTGTCAGCCACTTACTACGGGTTTTACAGGAGAAGAGCACATTTGATGGAGAAAAAGGGAGGACTGCTTTATTTTACTGGAGAACAGATCTAAGCGTTGTGTTGAAACGGAAAAAGAAGTTTACCTTAGGAGGTTTGGAGCCCACACAATCGCTAAGTTCTTAGCGTGCATGTTTGTGACGGAGGAGCTCTCAGCTAGACGAGCCAAGTGTCTCATCAAGTACTCCAGTGTCCTGGAAAACAAGAGAGGCAAGTGTTCAGCACCAACCAGCATGCCGTGCTGCAATTCACAAAGCAAACCTCAATTCATGCTGGTTGTTGTTACTGCTACTGTCACTGAAGACGAAGTAGATGCAACTTGACTCAGTGCCACGCTGCAGCACCAAGCCCCAGCACAGCACAGCCGCAGCCATCAGCTGCACCAAGCGTGCCGCCGTGCCCAGGAACTGACCCAATAAATTCACCCCGTGTAGCCTTCAACCGCTTCAGCACACACAGGCATCGTGTTGCTAGCGGGAGACAAAGCCTGGAATGGCACCGTTGCCCTCTGAAGTGCAGCAGGGCTGAGCTCAGCAGGCTGAGGGCAGCACTGACCTGTAGTGAGGAGCGGGCAGCTGCTGGATGACGTCCTGCATTCTGACCAGCCGCTCCTCATCTGTAGCGGCACAAACAGCACCCTGGAATAGTGCAGAAAGACACAAATCAGGCTAGAAACCTGCCGCAGGGTCAGGAACCATGGCGACAGTGTACTGTTGGGCAGCACCGAGGCACATTTGATGCCTTCCAAGAGGCCTGTGGGGAATTGCGGCACGCAGCTGGTGCCACCAAGGCCAAGGAGTAAAAGCACCGGGCTGGTTTACAGCCTGGTTGGGCAGCTCAGCTCCTCGCAGTGGGCATTCATCTCCGAGTACACTTTGCTATTGATCCCATTCCCGTTCTATAAACAGTTGGGGAATAGCAAAAAAAAAAAAAAACACCGCAGGAATTCTCACAAGCATAGTGAATGTGGAAATAACCACCTCCTGGGGCCACCAGAAATGGCATCAGTACGATGCAGGATGTGGCAAAGACATGCGAGTAAACCTGATGGGGCTAACAGAAAAAGGGCCTCAGAGCTGGGCACTGCTGCAGCCATGTCCCAAGAGGCCCAGGGAAGAGGTAAAGGAAAGACGTTGCCTTGTGCTTACCGAGAACTTGTCGTAGAGCTGGTGGGTGAGCAGAGGGTTCGGGAGCTCCCTGAAGTACATTTTGCAGAGGGAGCTCACGCTGTGAGTGTCGCGGACAGTCAGCTCAGGAACCTGCTCACACTCAAATTCATGGCTGGAGAGAAGGACACCAAAATGGTTGAGGAAGAGGAAAGCAAGTAAAAAGCCACACCACGTGCAATCAAGAATTAGAAGGGCTTCCTGATTTACAGGAGAAAACAAACACTCGGTCAGCAGCAGCACGTGAGCCATGCTGGATGGGATGTTTCCAAAAGGGGACCTTTTCTTTTTGCTAAGGCATTTCCTGCAGGCCTCTGAACGCCCGCAACAGGGCACGTGCCCCTGCTGACAGCTGCGTCAGTCGCAGCGCTCTTACCGGAGTCTCTGGACGTTGGACGCGACACCGGACAGGCGGTATATCCCCTGCACCACGCCGTGCTGCTCAACGAACTCAGCGCAGCTCTGGAGGACCTGGGGGACTAAAGAACACGTGCCAGCGCTTAGTTGAGCTCCTGAGTCAAGTCCTGGTTCAGGCTGTGCTCCCGTCACGTCCCATCCACTAAGCCCAGCCAGCCTTGGTTGAAGCAAATACAAATGTGCTTGTCCCTTAGGAGCATTAGCCTCACTTTATCCTTCAGCCATCAACTCCCATTACTCGTTTCCCACTGGTATCAACCTGCCCCTTGCTACGTATGATCTCCCTTTCATCTTTAGACTCCCAGCAGAGGAAGATCTCCCTTACCATCACGACCAGAGTGGAGAAGATGCTCTCCCAGGTCACAGCCAAACACCCTTTCCTTCTCCGTCTCCCGCTCCTTTGGTTTCTTTGGGCGGGCCTTCACCAAGGAACGAAGGAAGGTGACGAGCTTGCCGCGTTTCTTTGGCACTGCGCAACAAAAAGAAGAAACCAGGTCATTCCAGTCATTCCAGGTTTGGCTCAGTTGGACAAGGCTGAGCACAACACATTCTACAGAGCACATCAAAACGGGAAGAACATTACCAACAAGTACATACAAAAATGGATTTTCCCCATCCCTGGAGGAGTCCAAGGCCAGGTTGGATGGGGCCCTGGTCCCCGTGGTATGCACGAAGGATCATCAGCACAGAGGATAACATGGGATGGATAAGGGAGCTATTAAACACGGAACACACCCCAAAAAAGACTCCACTCTGCTTCCCTGCACCATCAAATGTAACATCCGTACCTGGCTTTGGCACTGAATTGATGAGAGACTCCGGCAGTTTTTCATTAATCAGCTCCACACACTCCCCAGGGAAAAATCCAACCTGGAACAAGAACAAAAAGAGAGGTGCAATACTGAATGCAGCATTTCTCAGGCCTGAACAGGGAAACCAAAACCACGTAACGTTTTCCTTGGAACGTGCTTGCCGGACGCTCCGTAAGGCTATCCAGCACAAAATGGCCTGCTTAAAAGTAATCATTATTCAACATTTGCAGCCTAAAGATCCAGAAAACTGTGTACGGAGCAGGGACAGGACAAGTACGCCACGTACCCCTAAATCCCAAGCGTACCTGGACAGAAAGACTTCATCTAAAAGTTATATATGATGATAGATTGATGCAGCTATCTCTGAGTTAGCACAGCCTATGAAATTTCTGCTTGCTGACTGAGATGCAGCTGTGATCCCCGGCTCTAAGCTACCCAGCGTTCTGCAGCCAGCAGCAGCAACAAGCACGCGGAGGGTCTGTTACCCTACCTCGGCTGACAGGCAGTGACTTCCTAAAAGACACTAGCTTCGTGTTCCGCATGCGTGCAAACACGATTCTCTGAGACACTGGAACACGTGTCTTAGCAGCTGTATTTCCAAAGGGGCGGTTCAGTGGCCGCGACCTGATGCATGTTGTGAAGGCTCTTGCTTCTAAGTTAATGGAGGAGGCAGTTCCCTACAAAGACCAACTTTCAGCGCTGGCCCAAGCCCACAGCAAAAGGGAAAGTCCTCTGACACCGACACAGGGAAACGGTTCCCGTGCAGAAGCCGTCCTGCGCAGGCAGAGCAGCTCTAAGCTGAGATTCCCGCCTTTACTGAAGTTGCGCTCTCAAGTCTGAAGCTTGTGCCTACCTGAAAGCCATGCTTGCCTCTCCACCAGGGGCTCAGCTCCTTTGCTGGCATAGCAATAACGCACACGATGTCTCCCACCTGCAAGAGATTGCAACGTCAATCCCAGCTTCAGCACGGCTGGGAGGAAAGCACAGCTCAAATGACTGCATCCTTCTGCATTGCCAAATACTGTCGAGCTGGAGAGCAATTGCACCAGTGCAGCTCTTAAGGCATTTGCCGTTGTACAACTGAATTTGGAGGTAGAAGAGTCACTGTGTTACACAGCAGCAGGCTCTCTGCCAAAGGGGATGGAAGAGCTCCAATTATCTACAGACATAAGTCAGCAGAACAGATCCTGAACAGATCTACACGCTCCATACACTGGTCTGCTGTTGCGCAAAGACCAGGCTACCACACTGGGCAGTATCTGTTTGATCAGAAGATTCAAATGCCAAACAAAGCCATATTTTAGAGCTGGCTGAACTCCTCCCTGCATCCAACCCAGTGCAAGTCTGATCTGGAACTGAATCTTCTGGGCTTCACCTCACCAAACATTCTGAAGGTGTCTGAGAATATTCCTGATGTGTTCACACCTGATGCTCTTCTCACATGACAACAAGGAACGCCTTGAACTGCTTACCTCAAAGGAGAGTTCATCCGGTGCCTGGGCAACGTATCTCTTAATAACGTGAGCAGCAGCAATAGCTGGAGTATTAAGAGATGTCTCCTGATGGACCAGCTGGGGCTTCCCCTTGGTCTCAGTCTGAAACAGAGAGCACAGGCCACGGTGAGGAGCTGAGGACAAACGAGGAGGATGTCAGGCTGAGGAGCACATCAGCAGAGAAAGCTGCAGGAAATGCACTCGGTCCTGATCATGGGCACATAAAAAGGAGCGGCAAGTCTAAGAACAGCTGTTTCTCTGCCTGGGGTGCAGCAGGCGCTCGCCAGGCAATGCCAAGACGCATCTCTCTCTACCCAGACTAATCAGCAATGGCACTGACTTGGCAGACAGGTGGCCTTGCCCATTTTGCCCCATCCTTTCCTGCGCTCTTTGTCCAGGAAGGTCGATTGTTTAAGATGCCAAGAGACCGTTCAGAGGGAAACCAAAGCTACGGCTGCAGTTCACAAGGTGCAAACAGTGCCACTGCAAGCACAAAGCAAGCTCTCTTGAGCAGTTCAACCAACAGTGAGGCCAAACACTGGGGAGCAGACAATGTTTGTTGTTTCTGCAGCTATTTCAAGGGAAAAATCAGCAGAGGACAAACACCACAACCGAGACGGCTCCGGCAGTTTTATAAACTTGCCACACTTGCACTATTGTCTTGCCAAAGAGGAACAAAATAATCTGCTCACTTCCTGTAACCTATTGCCTGGAGACCTCAGCCGTGGACTGGACACAGGAGCTGGTCCACTGACCCAATCCTTGGCTCACTAGCAGTGCCACCTTCCTTTAACTTGGTGAAGACGAGAACACCACTTTGTCTTTGGGTGACAAAATCCAGGCAGATGGGGAAACAATGCTCCTGCATGTTTGTGACGCCAGATCGGATTCTGTCGCTACTATGACTTTCACGGCCATCTCGATGCCCGTACCAAGAAAAGAAAGCTTTTAGGGCAGCTTTTCAGTGACACCAATAGAGTCGCAAGGATTCTCTCTCTCTTGAAAAGCAGGAGAGCTCATCTGCAGCTCACTCTGCTGGATCAAGTCAGGGAACAAAGACCAATCAGAGCTTCATACTCTACCTCCATCCGTGCCGGGTCAGGCCCACGGCTGATCTCACTGCACGCGATGCCCATCACAGCAGGCACAACCAGCTGGAACTGAAAAGAAACACACTTATATTTTCTCTGTTCACACTCCACAGCACTGAGAGACTTCTTCAGAACTACCCTTGGCTACCCTCTGGCATAGGCAGGTGTTCTAGAAGCAACCAGTTTGTTCAGTCAGTTCAAATGTGACAGCCTATTAGGCAGCATTTTACCAAGTGCTGTCCCTCTGCTAGCAGATGGGGACTCTGGCACAAAGCAGCATTGCTGGAGGTGGATCTGCTCCCCAGCCCCGGCTGCCAGCAGCCTCACCACCAGCCCTGCACGTGGATTTCCTCTGCTTGCATCTCTGCTGTGCTCCCTACTGCTGTCGGGCACACTCACAGCCGAAGCACGCTTGCTTGTGGCCCTGGATCACGTCGTGCAGCTCTGCACAAGCTGGGGCTAGGACTCTTTGCCTAAGGGACTGGTTTCCCTAAGGCTGGCTGGTCACAGCACCACAGACAGCATCCTTCCGAGGGCTGAGCTGGAGGGCAAGTGCAAAAAACCCACACGGGACCGGTGTCCCATCAAAGCTGGATGAGGCTGTGTTACTAAACACGGTGCGACAATGGCTGCTAAAGCATGTGGGGGACAAAGCGTGGCACGTACCTGGCAAGAGATCAGAACGAGGTACACAAGTTCCTTGAACCCGCAGCCGTTCCTTGTCACTTTGCTCTGATCTTCCACGAGCGAAAGCTGCACCAAGGGAGCAGGCAGAGGAGAGAGAAGGAACAGGTCAGGGAGCTTGCACAATTTAGCAAAGACAAGAGAAGAACCACGGGACAAATGCCACCTTTATGGATCGCTTGGCAATGCGTGTACTGGGCGAAAATTACATCCGATGGACAAGAGTAAGCAATACGACACTATGAGCTCCGCCAGCCAGCAGTTCTCAACACCTCACTGCCCACCCGTCTCTCCCACGCTGTCTCAAGCTTACCTACAAGATGCTGCGCAAGAGGATGTGAAAACAAAGGTACTCAGTCGATGCACAAGTGCAACAAGCGAGCTACTCAGGCAGAGCTCAAGCGCTCCAATGAAGGGACGCAGCACGCACTGCTCCTCCCCTCATTCGAGCCGCTTATGACATCATAAGGGCCACCAGGCTGCTCCACCATGACGGACAGGGTGGGGAGGCAAGACCAACTCACAAGACCAGAAGATTCCATCGCGGCACCCCAACATTCTAGAACCAGTGGGCGGTCGGAATTCTACCTCAGCCGAATCCTGGAGAAGCTGGCACGGGGTTGTCGTGACCAAAGCGCTTGCTCTTGTTGAGCCTCGTACAACTGGCCTCGGCCATCCCTCTGGAGGGCCTTCCTCCCCTCAGGCAGCTGGATATATAGACACATTCATAACTACTATCTTCTTCTCTACCTTAGTCTTGAGGCACACAGTTCAGCTGTTTCATTGCCATAAAACAACCCCATTGACGTCACGCTGCTGACACAACGTCCTTGCAAACGCAGCAGCACCTCCTGGCACCGATAGCTCCGGGTGCAACAAGCACAGGGCACTGGGTTGCTTTGGATGCAGTTTGAGCACGGATCTGAGGGCTTGGTGGAAAGCGCCTTGCAGAGCGTGCATCGTGTCCTGCACCAGGCAGAGCGCTGCACATCTCTCATCTCTCCAGGCTTCGGGGCTTTGAAGCTGCGCAGTGTTTCTTGGGAGTTTGTCCCCCAGAACTCCAGAGCACATTGAGCTGTTCCCTGGCAATTCACAGCTTGCAGAGTGTCAAACACAACAAAGAAAGAAGGAACGAAAGAGGCAAAGGCCATGGCTGTGTACAGAAGCGCTCAGGAAGGCTTCAGCAGGAGAAAGAAACCTGCTGCAACAAGTCAACTAAGCAAAGGGTTTACACCTCACAGGGACAGAATTTCCCACCCCAGAAGCACTGCCAGCAAACAGCACAGTATTTGGAAAGCAGCGCGTCCCAATCTGCCTCCTTGCCCTGCTCTAGCCGCTCAGCCAAACACAGAAATAAAACACACAAACTCTCTGTTTCTTTGCTCGTGGCAGCCACAAAGCTCACGTTTTAGTGACACACAGAAGTGCATCTCCAGCTATTGTGTGTCTTGCTAACCGCAAGCTCAGCTGTGAGCTGTCACTCAGCCTGACATCACAAGCAGAAAATAAACGTACATAAACAGATGCCCTTATCCACACGTGCCAATCTGGGTGCGAGGACTGAAAGCCTTGGTTCACTGTATCCTTCAAATGCTCTGCAGGCTATTTAGGTCAGAACTAATAGAATACCCAATATAAGTCAAGTTGCATCATTTGGTGCTCATTCTATGATATTATTGCCAAGACAGAACTCGTCAAAATCTTTTCACTTGGTAACATAAAGACTTGCTGTGCACAGCCAGGATTCAGATGTTAAATACGGGAATCCGTTACATACATCCCATCTTAAAATACCAAACAGCATTATGGTATATTGTTCCGACTGTGTCACATCTCCCATTATCAAGTTCTGCCTTGCCAGTTCTTCGTCTTCAGAATTTGAAATCCTACTATTGTAAAAACTGCTGACTATCTATGCAGTTGTACATGAAGTGCAGTTTCCTCGAGGACACAGCGCTGTGCTTCTTAGATGAACTGCTTAGGCTGGATGTTCTCCCCACAAACGACAGGTGCTTTCCCCCCTCCTCTGGCAATGTGGCCTTTATTCTGTGGCCGTTCTTCTGACACTAACGGTCAGTGTTCAGGAAACATCCACTCTAGTTCGCAGGTTTGCTTCTGTCCTAGAGTCAAGGGCACAGGTTATTTATTCAGATAGCTTCAGCATACCACTGCAATTGCCCTGCTTCTGTATCAGGAAAATTGTTGCACCCTCATCTTCCCAGTCGTATTTCTCTCCTGCATATGCCGCTTAAACGCAGGACTCCATAAATACAGATAATTGCTGGCTTATCTACTGTAGGAAGGGTTCGATGTCTGCGTTTAGAAGACAATTTCTTTCTGTTTACAGAGGAGATCTTTCATGGCTGACATTATTCACACTGTTTTCCAGGAAACAGTAAAACAAATTCAAAAGACAGTGAGTTCACAATTCTGTCACATATGACATGAAACAAGAAATGCCACAGAAATGCTCAGATAGAACGGAAGTGGTTCCAAAATCCAGCAAGAACACTTCAGAATGTTCTAAACCTTCCGTACTTGACGTATCTGCTGGGTATGTAGGAAATTAATGCCTTTCAACTATCAATCATGGAGGCATTGCCGCCAGCTTACAGTCCAAGTAGTGAACCACAGTCCACGTATTGATGGCTACAGTTCTTCTGTTTGTAGAGTACAAGAGGGTGTTTGACTAGAGCTGACAAGATCATGGAGGAATGGGAAATGTAAGTGCAGAATTGTGGGGGCTCGTTAGTTAACCCAGACCTAACCCTTAGAAAGGGCTAGTCAAGTATATATCGAGTATGTCTACAGAAAGGTACTAAAGGAAACAGACAGCCAGATATCTGTCATTTCTCAGTCAACTGACGCGAGTGCTGGGGAGTCTTAAGAGAATGGATTCCAGAAAGTAGAAAGGTTTTTGTGATCCTTATTAGCATTTCCTACTTCTACTGTCAGAGTACATGAGGCACATGACCAGCAGGACCATTTCTCCAATTTTGAAGCCCACTTAGGTCTCTGGATTGCACCTTAAAATTTGGAAACACAGACACTCTGGGCAATGGTAGTGCATGACAATTTCAGAAGTGCAAAAACACCAGGCTTCCTTTCACTATACCTTAGTACACAGATTGTTATGAGTGAGAGATTTCAGGAAATATTCCCAGCCGCGCTTTAGGGAACAAAGCAAAAGTTGCCAATCTCTCAGGCTAAAATTCAGAAGAAAAGCAGACGTAAGTCGATAGACGATAGTTGTCTTAAGCAGAGAATGCTCAGAATCTCTTGCGTTAGGCAGATTAAATAAAAGCCCTGAAAGTAAACTTATGGCATACTTCTTTTCATTTATTTGTGGCGGATTCTGTCCAGCAGCATTAACTTTTTGTCCAGCGGACCTGGTTGCCAGGGTTAAAATGAACAGTCTCCTGCTGGTGAAGAGATCACTCCTATTTCTGTAGCCTCTGAGAGTTGCCCATGTCCTTATGCCCTCCCTAGCTTACCGTAAGAGCCTGCCATCTACACATACCCTATCTCCTTGCCTTCTATCACTTGCTCTAAAACTCAAAAAGCTTTTCCCCTGAGCAGGCTCAAGCTGCTCTGTGACAGTGCTTAACAAAACTCTACGTTAAGAGTTTATATAACACAGCGGCAATATTTACTTCCGCGATAATGCTGCTCTCCTTCTTCCTACTTTGCCCCCCCCAACAAACTGCAAGCTTTTAAGGCCAATCTATATTTATGGTGGGGTAGTTGCTGAGGCTAGGCTGAAGGTCTCCACCGAAAACAAACTCTTATGTAGCCTTAAGGGGTTGAACCAGCTTTGTGTATCTGGCTGCATTTCTGAAGGATAATGACTGTATACATTCGTAGTCAGTTAGGCACGTTCTCCTCTGCATGACTATTATCTTGATTTTTTGATAGACTCCCCCTTTCAAGGGAGCAACATCATTATGTTCCACTGGCTTGTAACTGTCTCCTGTTGAACCTGACACTGCGGGAGGTTGAATGTGATCTGCTTCCCTTTTTGTTTAGGAAGAGTGCATTTTTGCTTAGTAAAAGGCAATTGGCAAAGACCTTTGGGCTACCGGTGAGCACAAATGGGCCGAAATGAGGACTAAGAAACCAGCCTCATCAACAAGGCAACGTACATGCAAATTTCTTTACAAAACTGCTTCTCGTGTGTTTGTTGATTTATACTGTTCCTGAAAGTTTTCTGAAACACTGTGTCAAAGCCATCATGGATTTTTACCTCCAAGAAACTGAACTGGTGGGTTCCAAGGACAGAAGTTGCAGATGCTGAGCAGTCGGACCACGTTTTCTTTAGGGATGGGAATGGTGAGATATTGCATCATTCTCTTGCGAAGCAGCTTTTGATCAGTTCAAACTGTGACTCAGTCCTGCGTAGCTTGCTTGAATCCGTTCCGTCTGTAGCCAGCTATACGGGAAGCTCTATGAAAAAGGGTAAAGAATACTTGGGGAAATATTGTCATAATTTGTTTCTACTAGTCTCAAAGCATACTGACTTAACAAGAAGTTTGCAAATCCTGTAGGGTACATCTTTTTGTACTCGTTTTAGATTTCACAACATTTCCTAATTATAGTGTAGAGGAAGAACAAGCCTTCCTTCACCTACTCTGCGTCGCAGCCATGTTCAAAAACTCAGAGCAGTTCAATGCAAAATACTGTTTTAAGCTTAATAAATGAGGAATTCTAGCCTCATTTATTGAAAAGGAAAGTAACTACAATAAAAATCTTGAGCAATGACCAGAGCACTCTTAACCATCATAGGATTTTCTAGCTCTCTCATAATTTTGTTTGTCTGAATTTGTAAAAAATCCATACAAATCAGTACATCTAAATTGGACTGATGCCAAAATGAGTGCAATCAGAAACTGACATTCGTATCTGTTCGGGCTTGATGCTACCTGCATGAAACACGGAACGAGAGCCATCGCAGTGGCACCTTTTCACAACGACTGCAGCAGATGTGTACACTGGAAAATGTTGACCCTGTTACTCACGTACCCCCATTGCTCTCTGCAATGTGTGCTCTCTGTGCTCACGTTCTGTTATTTAATACACAGCTTGGTGATCAGCTTGGTAAAAAACTGGTAGCTTCTCCAAAACAATCTACGCCTCTGACAGATCAGCCTAGAGATATTTTCTTTAGAATCACCATTTATTTTAAAGGAAACTGATGTGCCTTCTCTAGCATTTGATTAACTTTTATGAAGTTAAGAAAGGTTTTGCTGTTGTGAGATGACATAGTCTGTAGAAAATAACACTTATTTTGCTATTTGTCCTTCATATAACCTTGCCAGCATATTTTCTCTTCAGAAAAATATCCATGCAGGAGGCTGAGAATAGTATGTGACTTGTGATACAAGACAGTGCTTCTGCATCAAACTAGGCTGGGTAATTGTAGAAAAGCTGGAAAGTAGCACGTTTGGAGGCAGAAATGTACAAGCTTTCTGGCACGGATAATCCTCTAAATTCATTTACTGAGATCCTGGGTTTCAGAAGCAAAGGGATTAGTTCTCCCTCTCTCACAAGAAGGGAGAGAATTCAGAATCCCAACCCCGAAGATCTCTTATGAGCTACCTATGCAGGATGGTAAAGGTACAGAGATAGCCATTGGGATGCCAGTGCTTCTTGATGAGCAGGAACGCCATTCCCTCCTTCATTACTCAGCTAAAAATCAGAGTCGTGCTGCCTATCCTGGACTAAAATCCCCTCTAACAAATCCAGTTTAATTGGCTCTATTTAATAGGCAGTTGTACCGTGTCAAGGGTTCATCATCCCAATTACTATGGCCTATGAGTCTCCATCTACTGTCCATATTTTCTTTCTCGCGTTCCTGATAGACTTGTCTGCCGACCTCCGTCTTTCACGAAATGTCTCGGGCTCTACTTCTGCAACCTGGATTTCCAGAAGAAAGGAAATACCCCAAGTTAATCCGATACCTTTTTCTTCCCTTCCTTATCGGTTAAGCTAATCATGAAGATCCTTTGTTATCTTCACAACGAAGCTGCATTTTACAGTGCTCTTTGGCAGTCAGCATACTATATATCCTTTCTAAATTTCTGCAAATATTTGGAATTCCAAAAGACCAGAAAAGAGAGAGAGGAAATTGCTCTTTGGGGCTCTTATGCCGCACGAAATGAATGGAGAAGAAGGAAAGAAACCCGTGACCTTGCACTCCGGAGTTGACACGCGGTGGGACTGCAGGTTAACCTTGGCAAGGGCCTGCTGCAAAGAACCCTGCAGCAGCTGTTGCTCTGAACTCTGGTTTCAAAGGTCACAGGCTGCAGAACAAAGGAGAGAAGGAGGGGGACATTAGCCATGAAGAATGCTGATGAAATTCAGAGGAGATCAGAAATTCAAAATCCTGTATTAGCTGTCTGCACCATGGAGTCTCGCAAGACCCCTGTTTCTGTAATTTTCTGTAGAAGACCTTATAATATCCCACATCCTCAGGACGCCAGTAATATACTCAACGTCGGTTCCTCTTTTCTTTACTTATGTTCATGTGCAAGTATATCCAGAGATTAACAGCAAGCAGAAACTTCATAGCGTAGGAAAAATAAGCAACTTAAGATGGATCTGATTTACGATTTGTATGTAAAATAGGAGTGGATTTTTTTCCAAAACGAAGTGGCAAACCACTGTTCATTTGCCTCTCTTTCCTATTGTGTCAAAACGCAAGCAAAAAGTAATATCAGAATTCCACCAACAAGTTTAACCAGATTTACAGAAGATTTACAAACTCTTTTTTAATACCTTTTCATTCCGTACAGTTTTGAGCTGAAGATCTCTAAGAAACGTCAATTGACAGTTAGGTGGCATGGATGTATGTATGTATGTGTGTGTGTATGTATATATGTATAGAAGTCAAATCACTATTAAAAGACATCTAGAAACTTTCTCCAAAAATGGGTATAGTTGCAATTATTTTCATGTACTAGCACTGCAGAATAACATGAGTTAGTGCCTGAATATGTTGGTATTTTTAAACAAAATTATCTGTAATTTCCGTTGACAGCTATGTTTGATCTTCACTAAATTATGTCAGTGTTTTCAGAAATACCCTATTCTTGAGCGCCTAAGAAATACGTAATATGTTACTACAAAGGAATCCTCAGATTTACGTAATTTTTTCATACTTGTAAAATATGATTATCAGCTGAATATCTCTGATTTCTTTTCATCATGCTTTCAGTGGTACCTGTACCACTTTTGCCTTGATTTCTTTTACCTTATGTTTAATGATTGCCGTTTTGATGCTCAGGAATCAAGCAGCCATTCTTTTTCATTGTTTATTTCCTATTTCCCTTCAGTATGGTCGCTTGGGACAAGAAGGTATATATTTTAAATTGCACTGACATTTTCAGACCATTTCTCTTTCTGCATGGTCCCAGCACCTGGCATGCTGACGATAATCCTGAATATACATTGCTTCAAAGCTCTCTTCTAGAACTAATGGAATAGTTCCTTATGAGACACAATCCGATCACAGTTCTGGCAATATTTTGTTCCACCTCCTGCTTCCTGTGGGTGACATGAATAGCGCTGCATCACGCATAGCTCTCTGCTCTTACAGTTCTGATGCTGTCAGGGCACTCCTTATGGCCCCAAAACTCTCTCATGCCACATGTACCACGTTCTGAGGCACAGAATATATATCATACTACTTCAAAATGCTTTTTTTATTATTATTATTATTTTTTTTTAATATAATGATACTAGGGATAATAATCTGGAACTAGAGCAATACGAAAAAATTCCTTTTAGTTCAACCATAAATCTGTCTCATGGTCTCCAGAAGAGCTGTAAGAATATGCAGAGTGGACATGGATGGCAGCTACCATAACAGTGAGCCATGAAAAATGAGGGTGTGAGCCACGCTGTGTCATTGCATCTGTGGGCAGGGATTTCTCCTTGGACTGAGCAGAGTACAGACGCAGCCTGAGAAAAGTACTTAGGATCAATTCAGGAAAAGCAAATGATTTGAGTAATTAATTGTAGAAACGTGTATTCTAAAGGGACTTAGAAGGAGAGAGTATTTCCCAACGCTATGGGTTGTAACTGTCTATTACCTGTTTTGTTAGACAGGTCTACTTTCTCTGTTCTTAGACTGACCTGAGAGGGCATGCTGCAGCACACCCCAGGATTTCCGTTTCCAAATCATCCAGGCAGTGCAAGTGTGGTGTACATCTCCCTTGGCAGAGACATCAAGTTTTTCTTCCTATGAAATTGAACACGTAGCGAGTCAGAAAGGACTAGTGAACGGGAAACTCATTTTCCATGCAGACTTAGAACATAGCTAAGGTGCCTCCACTTAGATGAGCAAGCTTCGGTTTAGGTATGGGTTTAAAGGCTGCCGGCTTAGATAGAAACACTGCCAATCTGAAGTCTAAGAAATCTTTGCACTTAAAATTCCTTGCGTTGAAAAGTTCTCAAAGAAACCTGGAAAGGCTGCCTTTAAGTATTTCTGTTGAAAACTTCTGGGATGTCTTCCCACATCATTCACCAGGACTGTTCATATTATAGACTATTTATTCAATCAATTTTAAAACCATGCATTGTAATTATTGGCAATACTTCTTTCCTGTGGAGCTCAAGCCCTCATGAGTGACAGGGATGGGGGGCTGCAAGGGGATTCTGGTGCTAAGCTGAAAATCTATCCAGAACAAATCTGTCCTCCTGATCTAAAAATATAGGCTAAAGGAAACAAGACGTATATTCATCATTACACTGACTACACTAGAGTGTGCTTTGGTGCACACGTGCATCTAGAGGCATCGCTAAGAATTTGATTGCTCCAACCAATCCTTCAGCAACTCAGTAATTCAAGATACCTAACAAAGATTGAGGCTCACTGGGCCATGGGCAAAGCAGGGAGCACATAGGAGGAAACAGGAGTTCAACTCCAGCTCTTCTACACAAAAGACAGGGCGTGCTGAACCAGCACCACGGGAGGAGTTACGACACAGCTGAACAGCTTACAGAGACCTGAGAGTGCCAAAGGACGGTGCCAGGGTAACTCTCACCATTCCTTTGCAGGGGTCTTACGGATGCTTCGGATGCTGATTCCCACCGCCTCTGTCATTTGTAGGAAGTCCAGGCGACAAATGCTCATTTTGTCTGGGTAACGCTTCTGTGGTTCCGTGGGTATGACTGGAAAAAAAAAAAAGAAAAGAAAAGATAAGAAAAGCACGCCACCCTGTAAAACTTACCACTCTGCTGTTCTTGTCAGCAGGACATCTCAGATGAGCACTACATGTCCTGCACTTGATGGAAAATTCATCCAAGCCTATATTCCACACAGCTTCATCTCAGTGCCAAAAAGAAACACGTGCAGAGATGTTCAGAAGATTCTTTGTGCAGATAAAGGTGCAGGGTGCGTGTGTATTCTCTTCAATTCTCTTCAGTAATAAATATTAATTTGTAATCCAAAGATAACTTTTCAAGAAGTAGAAAGAAAAGTTGATGAAAAGGAAATACACAAGGAACTATTTTCATCTAAAAAATCCTTGCTAAACCTCTCCCCATCAAAAAGGAAGCATTCTGGGCATTGTTAAGAGCAGTTCGGAGACCATCTTGCAGCACAAAATGCGGCACAGCCCTTTTCTTTTAACAAGCCCCTCATTTCTCTAATTAGTGTCAGATTCCTCAAGTTAAAATACGTGGATCAGAACAGCCGTTCAGTCCTGCTGAGGTAGGAACCCACGGCTGAAATGTCCCCCCATCCCGTTCCACGCTGTTTCCAGCATCGGTGGGGAAAGGAAGAGCAACTGACATCACCTACCCAGGCTTCTGCAAAGCCTTCGATACGGTCTCACACCACAGGGAGAAGCATGGCGGAGAGCTCTCGTGCCACAAAGCTCGGGGCTGGAGAAATCAAGGTTGCCTCCAAGATGCTGCTTTAAAACAACATGACTTACTGCACATGAGGCATGAAAGACAAGCTTAAGCTTAAAAAGCCTCCAATCCCCGTGGATGTGGCTGTCTGCACAGACATCAGCCGCCTGGTGATGCTCACCCACCAAAGCGCTCGCCCAGCGGATGCCTTTCATAGAATCATAGAATTAGCAAGGTTGGAAAAGATCTCCAAGATCATCCAGTCCAACCGTCCACCTACCACCAATATTTCTCACTAAGCCACGGCCCTCAGTACCACATCTAATGTTTCTTGAACACCTGCAGGGACAGTAACTCCATCAGCTCCCTGGGCACTCCTGTGGAGAAGTGTTTCTTAGCATCCAACCTGAATCTCCCCTCGTGCAACTTGAGGCCTTCCCCCAAGTCCTATCACTACTTACATGGGAGAAGAGGACGACCCCCACCTCTCTTCACATCACCTCTCTTCAGCTAACTGTAGAGAGGGATAAGGTCTTCCCTGAGCTTCCTCTTCTCCAGACTAAACAATCCCAGTTCCCTCAGCCGCTCCCCATAAGACTGGTGCTCTAGACTCCTCACACAGAAGAGTTTCACTGCTCTTCTCTGGACACATTTCAGGGTATCAGTGTCCTTCTTGTAGTGAGGGACCCAGAACTGAACACAGTACGCAAGGTGAGGACTCACCAGTGCTGAGTACAGGGGGATGATCACTGGCCTGCTCCTGCTGGCTCCAGCCCTTTGCATTGCACTTCCCATCTCAACCGTTCCTTCCGCGGTAGTGCTTGCAGCCTCATTTAGGGCAGCAGCTCAAGAGATCAAGAGGAAGAACACAGCGTGCAACTAGAAGACAAAGCCGAGAAGAGTCAACTCTCTGACCTTGGGCACCACTCACCAACCAACAGCCAGGCCTTGACAACTTGGCTCATCTGAGCACGCGCGGCAGGGCTGTACAACGAGTTTCTTCTTCATTAAAGAACCCACATAGATTCCTAATCCAAAACGAGAACGGCAGGAGTTAATATCGACCAAAGAGCTTCCTATTCCTAGGCCTCATCCTCTTAGCCCAACTTTCCTTGCCTCATCCCCTACCCCAACTCCTGGACGATGCCCGCAGGCTTAAGGTCACTTCTCAAAGACTCCATAGGACTCTTTTCACAGGACTCCATCAAAAAGAATGTCACACTTGTTCTTCCATACACTCAAGCTGACCCAGCAGTGCTATCACAGTCACTTAACACACACAGAAGCATCCAAACCCCGAGCATGCACATCCCCTCCTGTGGTACTGGAGGCCACAGCTCACCTTCACACCGCAGTTTTACACTGATGCAGCCGCGCTACAGCTCCGTGGCTGCCACACAGGGCCTGCAGGACCTCTTTCTCTGCAAGCCCCATCTGCAGGCATTGGTTCATGAGGTTCACCACCTGCCCTCCTGAGCAAAGACAAGCACTTAGACCGAGAGCAAAGTGCCCCTGGCCCGGTCCCCCACCCTCACTCCTGTCAGACATACCCTGGTATGTGGACTCATCCCCAGAGCTTGGCAGGACAACGGCACACGCATCACTCTTCAAACGCCCCATCCCAGCAGCAAGGGATCAAAGCATCGCGACAGCTGAAACCAAGTGCTGCGCGACTTTCCCCTTAGCTCTGAACATGAACAAATGTAGCCCCGAGCCACAGGATGTGAGACAAACAGCAGAAGACAACCAACCTGCAGAACCAGCTCGTTTGGGGTCGGTCCAGACATTTGGGCGCTCCCTTCCAAGGCCCAGGCCAATCTTGCTGATCTGCTCCTCCTTGGTGCAGGGCGAAATGGTGCAGATGCTCTGTGCTGGCTATGCACAGCATGCCTCTGACTTGCTTTTCCTCTCTCCATCTTCCATTAGCAAACAGCCTCTCCAACCTTTCCTTGCTAAATAATCACAGGACGGGGCTTGGAAGGGACCCCCAGGGATCATTGCGTCCAACCCCCCTGCAAAACGGGCTGCCTGCAGCAGGCTGCACAGGTGGGCGTCCATGCGGCTCTGGAATATCTCCAGACAAGGAGAAGCCACAGCCTCGCGGGGCAGCCTGTTCCACAGCTCTGTCATCCTCACCGTGAAGAAGTTCCTTCTCACGCAGGTGCGGAACTGCCCGTGCTCCAGCTGACGGCCATTTCCCCTTGCTTGCGGCCGCGCAGGGCTCCTCTCCTGTTCCGGGACCGCTCTCCCGCACACCTCCGGCGCGGCGGAGCTGTCCTCAGCACTCGCTCCCGTTGTGCCGCGGCTTCCGCCTCGCTGCTGCCCGGACAGCAACGGCTGCCGCCGAGGTGTCCCGCGCCTCCAACAGCCGGCTCCCAACGGCCGCTCCCGCGCGCGGCGGCTCAGCCAATCGCAGCCGGCGGAGCTGCCGCGGACCAACGAGACCCCGGAGGCGGGGCGGGGAGGTGCTGCCGCTGACCAATGAGAAGCAGGGGGCGGTGCTGCCGCTGACCAACGAGAGGCAGGGGGCGGTGCTGCCGGCGACCAACGAGAGGCAGGGGGCGGGGCAGCGATGCCGGCGACCAACGAGAGGCAGGGGGCGGGGCGGCAACGCCGCTGACCAATGAGAAGCCGCGTCAGGAGAAATGCTGGTCTGGGTGAGCTCCTCCTGCCGCAGCGTGATGATGACAGGTCTGCAGATGCTCTGCACAGCCAGCTCGTGGGCTGGGAGCCAGGAATGGACACGGCACGAGCAGAGAGGTGTTAGGGAGCAGCCAAGGCATCAAAATGCAGCAAGAAGCACTGAAAGGCATCACAAAGCCACAGCCAGGAAACTTGGCATTATCGTGAGCAGCATCCAGGATGCTAGAGATTATTTGCTACCGTACCAAATGGTAGCTGCAGACATCCCAAAGCCAGGGAAAACGGGAACAAACCCAGAGCTCTGCTTCACGCACCCCACAGCCTCAGCGTTGCAAGCTGAGGTGCCTTGCTGTTTGTTGCATTCATCCCAATCCCTGTGAATGAAGACTCCACAGGCAGTCGAGGCGTTGAGTGAGCACGAGTGTGCTTTTATTATTATGTAAAAGACAGGAGGGCGTGAGAGGTCCGGGTAAAGATGGGAATCATCCTCCCCTGGATGGAAAGGTCACGGAGAGAGCGGCTCAGAGCTCTCAGTGCTGCTGCCCGGTGCCTGGGGCTGGAGGCCTGATTCTAAGTCCCCTTCCAACAGGCTCTGCTTCTCCTCGCTGATGCTGACCTGCTCCTGCATGGATGTGCTGCTGTCGGGGCACTCGGACTGTGCTTGGGCTGGGCTGCACTGCAGAGGTGCTGGCTCACAGTCCAGGCTGGTGACTGCGGTGGCTGGCAGGCTCAGGTCAGCATCTTCAGCAGAGCTGGGGGAAATGAGGGCTTGAACTTGGATGAGCGCCTTGTGTCCGTCACTGTTGTTATGCGGAAGGCTGTCATCTGAAGCGCAGCGATTCGTGCTTCCTAAGAGCTGTGCATTGATGGAAGCACACCGCCCATCATCGCTACTTGCTCTGACTCTTCTGGGTTGACAAGGGCTCGATTCACCTATAAAGGATAAACAAGGGTTGGTGTCAAACTTTCACAAGCTGAATTATGAAAGTGGTTCTTGATCAGGGGTGAACTGAAGCTGTTAGGTATGGGCTGGAATGCTAGAAGCAGATAAAAGCCCAATGTCAGCATGAATTCTATGTTGCTGAAAAGCAGGGTTTTGGAAGCTGGATTCGCACCCTTACCTGCCAGGACTACGACTTCTGTCTCCGAGGGCTCCCTGGCATTGTGCTGCAGTTGGCGTTTGGCCCCAGAGGATGGTTTTCCCAGCCCAAAGCAGGAACACCAACTTCCAGCTGGTGATTCCTTCATCTTGCTGCGTGGGCTTTGTCTGGAGAGAGAAAACACGGAATGGTGTGAGTCGTGCGCGTCAAGCAAGATGCAGAGCATGTGAGCAACGGCTCCACAGCTGTACAGGACAGCATCTCAGGGATGGCTTTGACTGAGCTGGCAGGCGTAACTGCTCGCTGAGGAACCGTGCAGCCATAAAAGAACTTGAAAAGCATCTCTGACTCTGACATTGACACCTCAGCAGCCCATCTCCCTGCCATGTTTAGTTTCCAGTGCCAGCAAGTCCGACCAACAGCTCTGCTTCGAGGAGAACCGAAATTGGTTTCAGGCACGTGGCCCTGAAATCTGGAAAACCCCACCATTAGCGTAACTTAGTTTCAGCAAGTTTTGGCACTAGAAAGAATGGAAATAAACCCACAGAAAGCCACCCAAGCCATGATGATAGGTGCTGGAAAAGGAAGTCCTCTTTACCTTTCCGATGGAAAGCCGATGACTTTGTGGAATTTCCCCGGTAAAGCTGCGGGGCCTTCTTCCACTTCTATGTCCCTGCTCTCTGTCACGATGGCAGAGCTGCTGTGGCCTCGCCTCTGGGCCTGTGCCTCCTCCAGGCTGAGCAGCTTTGTGGCAGCAGAAGACACCCACACAGACTTGGGTGCTGATAGAGAACTGCGCGCTGTAAGATAAAACCACAGGTAAGAGCGAGGATCAGAAAGCGGCAGCACGGCCATCACAGTTCTGGGGCAGGTGCTGTATTTTTCCCAGACTTGCTTATCCGAGCCACTGGAAGAAGAAGAGCTCAAAATAACCATGTGGTCAGAGGTGTGTTTATGGCAAAATGAAGAGCAGCTCACTGTATCGAAACAGGCAAACAAAATCCCTAGAAAATGGGGGCAGGGAACTGAGAGAGCTTCACTGCCGCACTTTCATCAAGCTTCACCTGCGTGCAAAACATCAGAACGACAGTGACGGTTTTCTTCTTGTCAAGTTTGGGTTTGCGCATTCTCAGCAACTGGATGCCATATTCTAACCTAAGCCCAGAAGTCTGCTGTCCCCTCGATAGTAGAAGCGTAGCTCAAAGGTGTTGGAGAAGGCCTGCATTTGATCAAGGTGTCTGATCAAGATCAAGCTCATGCAGGAAGACACTCACCTGCTCCATCTGCGATGGCGGATCCGGATTCGGAGCGGAAGAGGACGTCCGTGTGGTTGATGATGAACTCCACCACAGCCGACTGCGTCTGCAGTTCCATGCAGGCAGCTCTTCCGCTGGCGCAGGCAGACTCGTTCTGCTGTGATCTGTAGAAAAGGCAGGTTTTAGAAGTCATTTCTCCAAGATCGTTTCCCCCAAGTCTGCATTGTTGCAGCCCAAAGCTGTCAAATTGGGCTCTGGAGACTTGCGCAGTGGGCAATCGGTGATGCCACTGAAGAAGTTCTCCTGGCTGATCAAGGACACACCAGTCCCATCTAAACAAGAGAGCAGGAATGGTCATCTAGAAATTGTGCCCGTGGGGTTGGAGAACAGTCCAGGCTCCTGCTCTGCTGTCAGCCACTTACTACGGGTTTTACAGGAGAAGAGCACATTTGATGGAGAAAAAGGGAGGACTGCTTTATTTTACTGGAGAACAGATCTAAGCGTTGTGTTGAAACGGAAAAAGAAGTTTACCTTAGGAGGTTTGGAGCCCACACAATCGCTAAGTTCTTAGCGTGCATGTTTGTGACGGAGGAGCTCTCAGCTAGACGAGCCAAGTGTCTCATCAAGTACTCCAGTGTCCTGGAAAACAAGAGAGGCAAGTGTTCAGCACCAACCAGCATGCCGTGCTGCAATTCACAAAGCAAACCTCAATTCATGCTGGTTGTTGTTACTGCTACTGTCACTGAAGACGAAGTAGATCCAACTTGACTCAGTGCCACGCTGCAGCACCAAGCCCCAGCACAGCACAGCCGCAGCCATCAGCTGCACCAAGCGTGCCGCCGTGCCCAGGAACTGACCCAATAAATTCACCCCGTGGAGCCTTCAACCGCTTCAGCACACACAGGCATCGTGTTGCTAGCGGGAGACAAAGCCTGGAATGGCACCGTTGCCCTCTGAAGTGCAGCAGGGCTGAGCTCAGCAGGCTGAGGGCAGCACTGACCTGTAGTGAGGAGCGGGCAGCTGCTGGATGACGTCCTGCATTCTGACCAGCCGCTCCTCATCTGTAGCGGCACAAACAGCACCCTGGAATAGTGCAGAAAGACACAAATCAGGCTAGAAACCTGCCGCAGGGTCAGGAACCATGGCGACAGTGTACTGTTGGGCAGCACCGAGGCACATTTGATGCCTTCCAAGAGGCCTGTGGGGAATTGCGGCACGCAGCTGGTGCCACCAAGGCCAAGGAGTAAAAGCACCGGGCTGGTTTACAGCCTGGTTGGGCAGCTCAGCTCCTCGCAGTGGGCATTCATCTCCGAGTACACTTTGCTATTGATCCCATTCCCGTTCTATAAACAGTTGGGGAATAGCAAAAAAAAAAAAAAAACACCGCAGGAATTCTCACAAGCATAGTGAATGTGGAAATAACCACCTCCTGGGGCCACCAGAAATGGCATCAGTACGATGCAGGATGTGGCAAAGACATGCGAGTAAACCTGATGGGGCTAACAGAAAAAGGGCCTCAGAGCTGGGCACTGCTGCAGCCATGTCCCAAGAGGCCCAGGGAAGAGGTAAAGGAAAGACGTTGCCTTGTGCTTACCGAGAACTTGTCGTAGAGCTGGTGGGTGAGCAGAGGGTTCGGGAGCTCCCTGAAGTACATTTTGCAGAGGGAGCTCACGCTGTGAGTGTCGCGGACAGTCAGCTCAGGAACCTGCTCACACTCAAATTCATGGCTGGAGAGAAGGACACCAAAATGGTTGAGGAAGAGGAAAGCAAGTAAAAAGCCACACCACGTGCAATCAAGAATTAGAAGGGCTTCCTGATTTACAGGAGAAAACAAACACTCGGTCAGCAGCAGCACGTGAGCCATGCTGGATGGGATGTTTCCAAAAGGGGACCTTTTCTTTTTGCTAAGGCATTTCCTGCAGGCCTCTGAACGCCCGCAACAGGGCACGTGCCCCTGCTGACAGCTGCGTCAGTCGCAGCGCTCTTACCGGAGTCTCTGGACGTTGGACGCGACACCGGACAGGCGGTATATCCCCTGCACCACGCCGTGCTGCTCAACGAACTCAGCGCAGCTCTGGAGGACCTGGGGGACTAAAGAACACGTGCCAGCGCTTAGTTGAGCTCCTGAGTCAAGTCCTGGTTCAGGCTGTGCTCCCGTCACGTCCCATCCACTAAGCCCAGCCAGCCTTGGTTGAAGCAAATACAAATGTGCTTGTCCCTTAGGAGCATTAGCCTCACTTTATCCTTCAGCCATCAACTCCCATTACTCGTTTGTCCACTGGTATCAACCTGCCCCTTGCTACGTATGATCTCCCTTTCATCTTTAGACTCCCAGCAGAGGAAGATCTCCCTTACCATCACGACCAGAGTGGAGAAGATGCTCTCCCAGGTCACAGCCAAACACCCTTTCCTTCTCCGTCTCCCGCTCCTTTGGTTTCTTTGGGCGGGCCTTCACCAAGGAACGAAGGAAGGTGACGAGCTTGCCGCGTTTCTTTGGCACTGCGCAACAAAAAGAAGAAACCAGGTCATTCCAGTCATTCCAGGTTTGGCTCAGTTGGACAAGGCTGAGCACAACACATTCTACAGAGCACATCAAAACGGGAAGAACATTACCAACAAGTACATACAAAAATGGATTTTCCCCATCCCTGGAGGAGTCCAAGGCCAGGTTGGATGGGGCCCTGGTCCCCGTGGTATGCACGAAGGATCATCAGCACAGAGGATAACATGGGATGGATAAGGGAGCTATTAAACACGGAACACACCCCAAAAAAGACTCCACTCTGCTTCCCTGCACCATCAAATGTAACATCCGTACCTGGCTTTGGCACTGAATTGATGAGAGACTCCGGCAGTTTTTCATTAATCAGCTCCACACACTCCCCAGGGAAAAATCCAACCTGGAACAAGAACAAAAAGAGAGGTGCAATACTGAATGCAGCATTTCTCAGGCCTGAACAGGGAAACCAAAACCACGTAACGTTTTCCTTGGAACGTGCTTGCCGGACGCTCCGTAAGGCTATCCAGCACAAAATGGCCTGCTTAAAAGTAATCATTATTCAACATTTGCAGCCTAAAGATCCAGAAAACTGTGTACGGAGCAGGGACAGGACAAGTACGCCACGTACCCCTAAATCCCAAGCGTACCTGGACAGAAAGACTTCATCTAGAAGTTATATATGATGATAGATTGATGCAGCTATCTCTGAGTTAGCACAGCCTATGAAATTTCTGCTTGCTGACTGAGATGCAGCTGTGATCCCCGGCTCTAAGCTACCCAGCGTTCTGCAGCCAGCAGCAGCAACAAGCACGCGGAGGGTCTGTTACCCTACCTCGGCTGACAGGCAGTGACTTCCTAAAAGACACTAGCTTCGTGTTCCGCATGCGTGCAAACACGATTCTCTGAGACACTGGAACACGTGTCTTAGCAGCTGTATTTCCAAAGGGGCGGTTCAGTGGCCGCGACCTGATGCATGTTGTGAAGGCTCTTGCTTCTAAGTTAATGGAGGAGGCAGTTCCCTACAAAGACCAACTTTCAGCGCTGGCCCAAGCCCACAGCAAAAGGGAAAGTCCTCTGACACCGACACAGGGAAACGGTTCCCGTGCAGAAGCCGTCCTGCGCAGGCAGAGCAGCTCTAAGCTGAGATTCCCGCCTTTACTGAAGTTGCGCTCTCAAGTCTGAAGCTTGTGCCTACCTGAAAGCCATGCTTGCCTCTCCACCAGGGGCTCAGCTCCTTTGCTGGCATAGCAATAACGCACACGATGTCTCCCACCTGCAAGAGATTGCAACGTCAATCCCAGCTTCAGCACGGCTGGGAGGAAAGCACAGCTCAAATGACTGCATCCTTCTGCATTGCCAAATACTGTCGAGCTGGAGAGCAATTGCACCAGTGCAGCTCTTAAGGCATTTGCCGTTGTACAACTGAATTTGGAGGTAGAAGAGTCACTGTGTTACACAGCAGCAGGCTCTCTGCCAAAGGGGATGGAAGAGCTCCAATTATCTACAGACATAAGTCAGCAGAACAGATCCTGAACAGATCTACACGCTCCATACACTGGTCTGCTGTTGCGCAAAGACCAGGCTACCACACTGGGCAGTATCTGTTTGATCAGAAGATTCAAATGCCAAACAAAGCCATATTTTAGAGCTGGCTGAACTCCTCCCTGCATCCAACCCAGTGCAAGTCTGATCTGGAACTGAATCTTCTGGGCTTCACCTCACCAAACATTCTGAAGGTGTCTGAGAATATTCCTGATGTGTTCACACCTGATGCTCTTCTCACATGACAACAAGGAACGCCTTGAACTGCTTACCTCAAAGGAGAGTTCATCCGGTGCCTGGGCAACGTATCTCTTAATAACGTGAGCAGCAGCAATAGCTGGAGTATTAAGAGATGTCTCCTGATGGACCAGCTGGGGCTTCCCCTTGGTCTCAGTCTGAAACAGAGAGCACAGGCCACGGTGAGGAGCTGAGGACAAACGAGGAGGATGTCAGGCTGAGGAGCACATCAGCAGAGAAAGCTGCAGGAAATGCACTCGGTCCTGATCATGGGCACATAAAAAGGAGCGGCAAGTCTAAGAACAGCTGTTTCTCTGCCTGGGGTGCAGCAGGCGCTCGCCAGGCAATGCCAAGACGCATCTCTCTCTACCCAGACTAATCAGCAATGGCACTGACTTGGCAGACAGGTGGCCTTGCCCATTTTGCCCCATCCTTTCCTGCGCTCTTTGTCCAGGAAGGTCGATTGTTTAAGATGCCAAGAGACCGTTCAGAGGGAAACCAAAGCTACGGCTGCAGTTCACAAGGTGCAAACAGTGCCACTGCAAGCACAAAGCAAGCTCTCTTGAGCAGTTCAACCAACAGTGAGGCCAAACACTGGGGAGCAGACAATGTTTGTTGTTTCTGCAGCTATTTCAAGGGAAAAATCAGCAGAGGACAAACACCACAACCGAGACGGCTCCGGCAGTTTTATAAACTTGCCACACTTGCACTATTGTCTTGCCAAAGAGGAACAAAATAATCTGCTCACTTCCTGTAACCTATTGCCTGGAGACCTCAGCCGTGGACTGGACACAGGAGCTGGTCCACTGACCCAATCCTTGGCTCACTAGCAGTGCCACCTTCCTTTAACTTGGTGAAGACGAGAACACCACTTTGTCTTTGGGTGACAAAATCCAGGCAGATGGGGAAACAATGCTCCTGCATGTTTGTGACGCCAGATCGGATTCTGTCGCTACTATGACTTTCACGGCCATCTCGATGCCCGTACCAAGAAAAGAAAGCTTTTAGGGCAGCTTTTCAGTGACACCAATAGAGTCGCAAGGATTCTCTCTCTCTTGAAAAGCAGGAGAGCTCATCTGCAGCTCACTCTGCTGGATCAAGTCAGGGAACAACGACCAATCAGAGCTTCATACTCTACCTCCATCCGTGCCGGGTCAGGCCCACGGCTGATCTCACTGCACGCGATGCCCATCACAGCAGGCACAACCAGCTGGAACTGAAAAGAAACACACTTATATTTTCTCTGTTCACACACCACAGCACTGAGAGACTTCTTCAGAACTACCCTTGGCTACCCTCTGGCATAGGCAGGTGTTCTAGAAGCAACCAGTTTGTTCAGTCAGTTCAAATGTGACAGCCTATTAGGCAGCATTTTACCAAGTGCTGTCCCTCTGCTAGCAGATGGGGACTCTGGCACAAAGCAGCATTGCTGGAGGTGGATCTGCTCCCCAGCCCCGGCTGCCAGCAGCCTCACCACCAGCCCTGCACGTGGATTTCCTCTGCTTGCATCTCTGCTGTGCTCCCTACTGCTGTCGGGCACACTCACAGCCGAAGCACGCTTGCTTGTGGCCCTGGATCACGTCGTGCAGCTCTGCACAAGCTGGGGCTAGGACTCTTTGCCTAAGGGACTGGTTTCCCTAAGGCTGGCTGGTCACAGCACCACAGACAGCATCCTTCGAGGGCTGAGCTGGAGGGCAAGTGCAAAAAACCCACACGGGACCGGTGTCCCATCAAAGCTGGATGAGGCTGTGTTACTAAACACGGTGCGACAATGGCTGCTAAAGCATGTGGGGGACAAAGCGTGGCACGTACCTGGCAAGAGATCAGAACGAGGTAGACAAGTTCCTTGAACCCGCAGCCGTTCCTTGTCACTTTGCTCTGATCTTCCACGAGCGAAAGCTGCACCAAGGGAGCAGGCAGAGGAGAGAGAAGGAACAGGTCAGGGAGCTTGCACAATTTAGCAAAGACAAGAGAAGAACCACGGGACAAATGCCACCTTTATGGATCGCTTGGCAATGCGTGTACTGGGCGAAAATTACATCCGATGGACAAGAGTAAGCAATACGACACTATGAGCTCCGCCAGCCAGCAGTTCTCAACACCTCACTGCCCACCCGTCTCTCCCACGCTGTCTCAAGCTTACCTACAAGATGCTGCGCAAGAGGATGTGAAAACAAAGGTACTCAGTCGATGCACAAGTGCAACAAGCGAGCTACTCAGGCAGAGCTCAAGCGCTCCAATGAAGGGACGCAGCACGCACTGCTCCTCCCCTCATTCGAGCCGCTTATGACATCATAAGGGCCACCAGGCTGCTCCACCATGACGGACAGGGTGGGGAGGCAAGACCAACTCACAAGACCAGAAGATTCCATCGCGGCACCCCAACATTCTAGAACCAGTGGGCGGTCGGAATTCTACCTCAGCCGAATCCTGGAGAAGCTGGCACGGGGTTGTCGTGACCAAAGCGCTTGCTCTTGTTGAGCCTCGTACAACTGGCCTCGGCCATCCCTCTGGAGGGCCTTCCTCCCCTCAGGCAGCTGGATATATAGACACATTCATAACTACTATCTTCTTCTCTACCTTAGTCTTGAGGCACACAGTTCAGCTGTTTCATTGCCATAAAACAACCCCATTGACGTCACGCTGCTGACACAACGTCCTTGCAAACGCAGCAGCACCTCCTGGCACCGATAGCTCCGGGTGCAACAAGCACAGGGCACTGGGTTGCTTTGGATGCAGTTTGAGCACGGATCTGAGGGCTTGGTGGAAAGCGCCTTGCAGAGCGTGCATCGTGTCCTGCACCAGGCAGAGCGCTGCACATCTCTCATCTCTCCAGGCTTCGGGGCTTTGAAGCTGCGCAGTGTTTCTTGGGAGTTTGTCCCCCAGAACTCCAGAGCACATTGAGCTGTTCCCTGGCAATTCACAGCTTGCAGAGTGTCAAACACAACAAAGAAAGAAGGAACGAAAGAGGCAAAGGCCATGGCTGTGTACAGAAGCGCTCAGGAAGGCTTCAGCAGGAGAAAGAAACCTGCTGCAACAAGTCAACTAAGCAAAGGGTTTACACCTCACAGGGACAGAATTTCCCACCCCAGAAGCACTGCCAGCAAACAGCACAGTATTTGGAAAGCAGCGCGTCCCAATCTGCCTCCTTGCCCTGCTCTAGCCGCTCAGCCAAACACAGAAATAAAACACACAAACTCTCTGTTTCTTTGCTCGTGGCAGCCACAAAGCTCACGTTTTAGTGACACACAGAAGTGCATCTCCAGCTATTGTGTGTCTTGCTAACCGCAAGCTCAGCTGTGAGCTGTCACTCAGCCTGACATCACAAGCAGAAAATAAACGTACATAAACAGATGCCCTTATCCACACGTGCCAATCTGGGTGCGAGGACTGAAAGCCTTGGTTCACTGTATCCTTCAAATGCTCTGCAGGCTATTTAGGTCAGAACTAATAGAATACCCAATATAAGTCAAGTTGCATCATTTGGTGCTCATTCTATGATATTATTGCCAAGACAGAACTCGTCAAAATCTTTTCACTTGGTAACATAAAGACTTGCTGTGCACAGCCAGGATTCAGATGTTAAATACGGGAATCCGTTACATACATCCCATCTTAAAATACCAAACAGCATTATGGTATATTGTTCCGACTGTGTCACATCTCCCATTATCAAGTTCTGCCTTGCCAGTTCTTCGTCTTCAGAATTTGAAATCCTACTATTGTAAAAACTGCTGACTATCTATGCAGTTGTACATGAAGTGCAGTTTCCTCGAGGACACAGCGCTGTGCTTCTTAGATGAACATCTTAGGCTGGATGTTCTCCCCACAAACGACAGGTGCTTTCCCCCCTCCTCTGGCAATGTGGCCTTTATTCTGTGGCCGTTCTTCTGACACTAACGATCAGTGTTCAGGAAACATCCACTCTAGTTCGCAGGTTTGCTTCTGTCCTAGAGTCAAGGGCACAGGTTATTTATTCAGATAGCTTCAGCATACCACTGCAATTGCCCTGCTTCTGTATCAGGAAAATTGTTGCACCCTCATCTTCCCAGTCGTATTTCTCTCCTGCATATGCCGCTTAAACGCAGGACTCCATAAATACAGATAATTGCTGGCTTATCTACTGTAGGAAGGGTTCGATGTCTGCGTTTAGAAGACAATTTCTTTCTGTTTACAGAGGAGATCTTTCATGGCTGACATTATTCACACTGTTTTCCAGGAAACAGTAAAACAAATTCAAAAGACAGTGAGTTCACAATTCTGTCACATATGACATGAAACAAGAAATGCCACAGAAATGCTCAGATAGAACGGAAGTGGTTCCAAAATCCAGCAAGAACACTTCAGAATGTTCTAAACCTTCCGTACTTGACGTATCTGCTGGGTATGTAGGAAATTAATGCCTTTCAACTATCAATCATGGAGGCATTGCCGCCAGCTTACAGTCCAAGTAGTGAACCACAGTCCACGTATTGATGGCTACAGTTCTTCTGTTTGTAGAGTACAAGAGGGTGTTTGACTAGAGCTGACAAGATCATGGAGGAATGGGAAATGTAAGTGCAGAATTGTGGGGGCTCGTTAGTTAACCCAGACCTAACCCTTAGAAAGGGCTAGTCAAGTATATATCGAGTATGTCTACAGAAAGGTACTAAAGGAAACAGACAGCCAGATATCTGTCATTTCTCAGTCAACTGACGCGAGTGCTGGGGAGTCTTAAGAGAATGGATTCCAGAAAGTAGAAAGGTTTTTGTGATCCTTATTAGCATTTCCTACTTCTACTGTCAGAGTACATGAGGCACATGACCAGCAGGACCATTTCTCCAATTTTGAAGCCCACTTAGGTCTCTGGATTGCACCTTAAAATTTGGAAACACAGACACTCTGGGCAATGGTAGTGCATGACAATTTCAGAAGTGCAAAAACACCAGGCTTCCTTTCACTATACCTTAGTACACAGATTGTTATGAGTGAGAGATTTCAGGAAATATTCCCAGCCGCGCTTTAGGGAACAAAGCAAAAGTTGCCAATCTCTCAGGCTAAAATTCAGAAGAAAAGCAGACGTAAGTCGATAGACGATAGTTGTCTTAAGCAGAGAATGCTCAGAATCTCTTGCGTTAGGCAGATTAAATAAAAGCCCTGAAAGTAAACTTATGGCATACTTCTTTTCATTTATTTGTGGCGGATTCTGTCCAGCAGCATTAACTTTTTGTCCAGCGGACCTGGTTGCCAGGGTTAAAATGAACAGTCTCCTGCTGGTGAAGAGATCACTCCTATTTCTGTAGCCTCTGAGAGTTGCCCATGTCCTTATGCCCTCCCTAGCTTACCGTAAGAGCCTGCCATCTACACATACCCTATCTCCTTGCCTTCTATCACTTGCTCTAAAACTCAAAAAGCTTTTCCCCTGAGCAGGCTCAAGCTGCTCTGTGACAGTGCTTAACAAAACTCTACGTTAAGAGTTTATATAACACAGCGGCAATATTTACTTCCGCGATAATGCTGCTCTCCTTCTTCCTACTTTCCCCCCCCCAACAAACTGCAAGCTTTTAAGGCCAATCTATATTTATGGTGGGGTAGTTGCTGAGGCTAGGCTGAAGGTCTCCACCGAAAACAAACTCTTATGTAGCCTTAAGGGGTTGAACCAGCTTTGTGTATCTGGATGCATTTCTGAAGGATAATGACTGTATACATTCGTAGTCAGTTAGGCACGTTCTCCTCTGCATGACTATTATCTTGATTTTTTGATAGACTCCCCCTTTCAAGGGAGCAACATCATTATGTTCCACTGGCTTGTAACTGTCTCCTGTTGAACCTGACACTGCGGGAGGTTGAATGTGATCTGCTTCCCTTTTTGTTTAGGAAGAGTGCATTTTTGCTTAGTAAAAGGCAATTGGCAAAGACCTTTGGGCTACCGGTGAGCACAAATGGGCCGAAATGAGGACTAAGAAACCAGCCTCATCAACAAGGCAACGTACATGCAAATTTCTTTACAAAACTGCTTCTCGTGTGTTTGTTGATTTATACTGTTCCTGAAAGTTTTCTGAAACACTGTGTCAAAGCCATCATGGATTTTTACCTCCAAGAAACTGAACTGGTGGGTTCCAAGGACAGAAGTTGCAGATGCTGAGCAGTCGGACCACGTTTTCTTTAGGGATGGGAATGGTGAGATATTGCATCATTCTCTTGCGAAGCAGCTTTTGATCAGTTCAAACTGTGACTCAGTCCTGCGTAGCTTGCTTGAATCCGTTCCGTCTGTAGCCAGCTATACGGGAAGCTCTATGAAAAAGGGTAAAGAATACTTGGGGAAATATTGTCATAATTTGTTTCTACTAGTCTCAAAGCATACTGACTTAACAAGAAGTTTGCAAATCCTGTAGGGTACATCTTTTTGTACTCGTTTTAGATTTCACAACATTTCCTAATTATAGTGTAGAGGAAGAACAAGCCTTCCTTCACCTACTCTGCGTCGCAGCCATGTTCAAAAACTCAGAGCAGTTCAATGCAAAATACTGTTTTAAGCTTAATAAATGAGGAATTCTAGCTTTTGAAAAGGAAAGTAACTACAATAAAAATCTTGAGCAATGACCAGGGCACTCTTAACCATCATAGGATTTTCTAGCTCTCTCATAATTTTGTTTGTCTGAATTTGTAAAAAATCCATACAAATCAGTACATCTAAATTGGACTGATGCCAAAATGAGTGCAATCAGAAACTGACATTCGTATCTGTTCGGGCTTGATGCTACCTGCATGAAACACAGAACGAGAGCCATCGCAGTGGCACCTTTTCACAACGACTGCAGCAGATGTGTACACTGGAAAATGTTGACCCTGTTACTCACGTACCCCCATTGCTCTCTGCAATGTGTGCTCTCTGTGCTCACGTTCTGTTATTTAATACACAGCTTGGTGATCAGCTTGGTAAAAAACTGGTAGCTTCTCCAAAACAATCTACGCCTCTGACAGATCAGTCTAGAGATATTTTCTTTAGAATCACCATTTATTTTAAAGGAAACTGATGTGCCTTCTCTAGCATTTGATTAACTTTTATGAAGTTAAGAAAGGTTTTGCTGTTGTGAGATGACATAGTCTGTAGAAAATAACACTTATTTTGCTATTTGTCCTTCATATAACCTTGCCAGCATATTTTCTCTTCAGAAAAATATCCATGCAGGAGGCTGAGAATAGTATGTGACTTGTGATACAAGACAGTGCTTCTGCATCAAACTAGGCTGGGTAATTGTAGAAAAGCTGGAAAGTAGCACGTTTGGAGGCAGAAATGTACAAGCTTTCTGGCACGGATAATCCTCTAAATTCATTTACTGAGATCCTGGGTTTCAGAAGCAAAGGGATTAGTTCTCCCTCTCTCACAAGAAGGGAGAGAATTCAGAATCCCAACCCCGAAGATCTCTTATGAGCTACCTATGCAGGATGGTAAAGGTACAGAGATAGCCATTGGGATGCCAGTGCTTCTTGATGAGCAGGAACGCCATTCCCTCCTTCATTACTCAGCTAAAAATCAGAGTCGTGCTGCCTATCCTGGACTAAAATCCCCTCTAACAAATCCAGTTTAATTGGCTCTATTTAATAGGCAGTTGTACCGTGTCAAGGGTTCATCATCCCAATTACTATGGCCTATGAGTCTCCATCTACTGTCCATATTTTCTTTCTCGCGTTCCTGATAGACTTGTCTGCCGACCTCCGTCTTTCACGAAATGTCTCGGGCTCTACTTCTGCAACCTGGATTTCCAGAAGAAAGGAAATACCCCAAGTTAATCCGATACCTTTTTCTTCCCTTCCTTATCGGTTAAGCTAATCATGAAGATCCTTTGTTATCTTCACAACGAAGCTGCATTTTACAGTGCTCTTTGGCAGTCAGCATACTATATATCCTTTCTAAATTTCTGCAAATATTTGGAATTCCAAAAGACCAGAAAAGAGAGAGAGGAAATTGCTCTTTGGGGCTCTTATGCCGCACGAAATGAATGGAGAAGAAGGAAAGAAACCCGTGACCTTGCACTCCGGAGTTGACACGCGGTGGGACTGCAGGTTAACCTTGGCAAGGGCCTGCTGCAAAGAACCCTGCAGCAGCTGTTGCTCTGAACTCTGGTTTCAAAGGTCACAGGCTGCAGAACAAAGGAGAGAAGGAGGGGGACATTAGCCATGAAGAATGCTGATGAAATTCAGAGGAGATCAGAAATTCAAAATCCTGTATTAGCTGTCTGCACCATGGAGTCTCGCAAGACCCCTGTTTCTGTAATTTTCTGTAGAAGACCTTATAATATCCCACATCCTCAGGACGCCAGTAATATACTCAACGTCGGTTCCTCTTTTCTTTACTTATGTTCATGTGCAAGTATATCCAGAGATTAACAGCAAGCAGAAACTTCATAGCGTAGGAAAAATAAGCAACTTAAGATGGATCTGATTTACGATTTGTATGTAAAATAGGAGTGGATTTTTTTCCAAAACGAAGTGGCAAACCACTGTTCATTTGCCTCTCTTTCCTATTGTGTCAAAACGCAAGCAAAAAGTAATATCAGAATTCCACCAACAAGTTTAACCAGATTTACAGAAGATTTACAAACTCTTTTTTAATACCTTTTCATTCCGTACAGTTTTGAGCTGAAGATCTCTAAGAAACGTCAATTGACAGTTAGGTGGCATGGATGTATGTATATATGTGTGTGTGTATGTATATATGTATAGAAGTCAAATCACTATTAAAAGACATCTAGAAACTTTCTCCAAAAATGGGTATAGTTGCAATTATTTTCATGTACTAGCACTGCAGAATAACATGAGTTAGTGCCTGAATATGTTGGTATTTTTAAACAAAATTATCTGTAATTTCCATTGACAGCTATGTTTGATCTTCACTAAATTATGTCAGTGTTTTCAGAAATACCCTATTCTTGAGCGCCTAAGAAATACGTAATATGTTACTAAAAAGGAATCCTCAGATTTACGTAATTTTTTCATACTTGTAAAATATGATTATCAGCTGAATATCTCTGATTTCTTTTCATCATGCTTTCAGTGGTACCTGTACCACTTTTGCCTTGATTTCTTTTACCTTATGTTTAATGATTGCCGTTTTGATGCTCAGGAATCAAGCAGCCATTCTTTTTCATTGTTTATTTCCTATTTCCCTTCAGTATGGTCGCTTGGGACAAGAAGGTATATATTTTAAATTGCACTGACATTTTCAGACCATTTCTCTTTCTGCATGGTCCCAGCACCTGGCATGCTGACGATAATCCTGAATATACATTGCTTCAAAGCTCTCTTCTAGAACTAATGGAATAGTTCCTTATGAGACACAATCCGATCACAGTTCTGGCAATATTTTGTTCCACCTCCTGCTTCCTGTGGGTGGCATGAATAGCGCTGCATCACGCATAGCTCTCTGCTCTTACAGTTCTGATGCTGTCAGGGCACTCCTTATGGCCCCAAAACTCTCTCATGCCACATGTACCACGTTCTGAGGCACAGAATATATATCATACTACTTCAAAATGCTTTTTTCTTTATTATTATTATTATTTTTTTTAATATAACGATACTAGGGATAATAATCTGGAACTAGAGCAATACGAAAAAATTCCTTTTAGTTCAACCATAAATCTGTCTCATGGTCTCCAGAAGAGCTGTAAGAATATGCAGAGTGGACATGGATGGCAGCTACCATAACAGTGAGCCATGAAAAATGAGGGTGTGAGCCACGCTGTGTCATTGCATCTGTGGGCAGGGATTTCTCCTTGGACTGAGCAGAGTACAGATGCAGCCTGAGAAAAGTACTTAGGATCAATTCAGGAAAAGCAAATGATTTGAGTAATTAATTGAAGAAACGTGTATTCTAAAGGGACTTAGAAGGAGAGAGTATTTCCCAACGCTATGGGTTGTAACTGTCTATTACCTGTTTTGTTAGACAGGTCTACTTTCTCTGTTCTTAGACTGACCTGAGAGGGCATGCTGCAGCACACCCCAGGATTTCCGTTTCCAAATCATCCAGGCAGTGCAAGTGTGGTGTACATCTCCCTTGGCAGAGACATCAAGTTTTTCTTCCTATGAAATTGAACACGTAGCGAGTCAGAAAGGACTAGTGAACGGGAAACTCATTTTCCATGCAGACTTAGAACATAGCTAAGGTGCCTCCACTTAGATGAGCAAGCTTCGGTTTAGGTATGGGTTTAAAGGCTGCCGGCTTAGATAGAAACACTGCCAATCTGAAGTCTAAGAAATCTTTGCACTTAAAATTCCTTGCGTTGAAAAGTTCTCAAAGAAACCTGGAAAGGCTGCCTTTAAGTATTTCTGTTGAAAACTTCTGGGATGTCTTCCCACATCATTCACCAGGACTGTTCATATTATAGACTATTTATTCAATCAATTTTAAAACCATGCATTGTAATTATTGGCAATACTTCTTTCCTGTGGAGCTCAAGCCCTCATGAGTGACAGGGATGGGGGGCTGCAAGGGGATTCTGGTGCTAAGCTGAAAATCTATCCAGAACAAATCTGTCCTCCTGATCTAAAAATATAGGCTAAAGGAAACAAGACGTATATTCATCATTACACTGACTACACTAGAGTGTGCTTTGGTGCACACGTGCATCTAGAGGCATCGCTAAGAATTTGATTGCTCCAACCAATCCTTCAGCAACTCAGTAATTCAAGATACCTAACAAAGATTGAGGCTCACTGGGCCATGGGCAAAGCAGGGAGCACATAGGAGGAAACAGGAGTTCAACTCCAGCTCTTCTACACAAAAGACAGGGCGTGCTGAACCAGCACCACGGGAGGAGTTACGACACAGCTGAACAGCTTACAGAGACCTGAGAGTGCCAAAGGACGGTGCCAGGGTAACTCTCACCATTCCTTTGCAGGGGTCTTACGGATGCTTCGGATGCTGATTCCCACCGCCTCTGTCATTTGTAGGAAGTCCAGGCGACAAATGCTCATTTTGTCTGGGTAACGCTTCTATGGTTCTGTGGTTATGACTGGGAAAAAAAAAAAGAAAAAGAAAAGAAAAGAAAAGCACGCCACCCTGTAAAACTTACCACTCTGCTGTTCTTGTCAGCAGGACATCTCAGATGAGCACTACATGTCCTGCACTTGATGGAAAATTCATCCAAGCCTATATTCCACACAGCTTCATCTCAGTGCCAAAAAGAAACACGTGCAGAGATGTTCAGAAGATTCTTTGTGCAGATAAAGGTGCAGGGTGCGTGTGTATTCTCTTCAATTCTCTTCAGTAATAAATATTAATTTGTAATCCAAAGATAACTTTTCAAGAAGTAGAAAGAAAGGTTGATGAAAAGGAAACACACAAGGAACTATTTTCATCTAAAAAATCCTTGCTAAACCTCTCCCCATCAAAAAGGAAGCATTCTGGGCATTGTTAAGAGCAGTTCGGAGACCATCTTGCAGCACAA
>NC_139405.1:655000-692500 GCF_905368555.1 Meleagris gallopavo
GGAAGGTAGCGAAGAAAGAGGTTAGTGGTAATAGGGCAGCAGCACAAAGGGAAAATTGTGGGCTGGAAGCATTAGCCTCCTCCACGGCAGTGTGGCTAGACTGGTTTAGCAGACAGGATGATAGATGGCTTTGTCAAGGGTCCCAGGGTGTGCCCTGAACTTGAGGCACTTTGTTTATCTTGAATAGAAAGGGAAAAGCTCAGACATAATCGATGTCTCGTTGGTGAGGAGGGAGGAAGAGGCAGAGGAGGGAGGAGGAGGCAGGGCCAAACTGGCCATTAACAGATGAACTTGGCCCAGGCCCAGGTTTTGATGAGTGTCACAGCCCCAAGCCTTCTCAATGTATATATTTTTTCATATCTGCTGACTGTACATCAAATGCTCCCAGGTCTTTTGGCTGAAGGCAAGAAGGGGGTGAGACGCAGCTTCGTGTTTTCCCTCTGAACCAGTTGAGACCAGTCTCTTGGCCACGCACACAGGTTCTATCATCTTTCCTGGCTTGCTGTTGGGAAAAAAAGAGTTGTCGCGATGCCAGTAACCTGAGGGCCCAGGACAAAAAGGGTTGTGGTGTTCTGAGAGGCAAATGAGGCTCAGTGTGTGTGAGAGCAGGAGGGCTTCTCGTGTGCGTGTACTCACGTTTGTGTGTCTGGGAGATGGCTGAATTGCCCCAGGTTGAAAAGATTAAGCTGGGCCCCTCGTGCACACTTGAGCTTGGTGGGAAGGTGTCTGCCTTGCTGCGGTGTGTTGCCAAACCTTTCCTACTGCTCAATGCGTGGCCCCACTGCCAGCTCAAGAGCCCCATCCCCCTGCATTCTGCAGCCCTCAGCCCTCACCCCACTGCCTGGGGCTGCGCTGGGGGCTGCCTTCTAATGCACAGGGCAGGGGGAAGAATAGGGAGTGGGAGGCTGTCCAGCTCACTGATGTTCATAGGGCTATGTTGCACAAGTGTAGGGCTTGATGTGGTGCTGACAGCTGGGTCTGGGTCCACCAAGAGCTTTCCTAGGGCTGTGGGGCAGTGCTGGCTGCATCTCTGTATGCCAAATGGCCTCATTTATTTTATTTCAGTTTTAGGTTGATTATTCTGCTGTCTGACAGTTGTTGAGCTCTTACTAGTCCTGGCAGAAGGCAGACCATAACATCCTGACATTTTTGCTCTCCGACAGGCCAGTCTCGTCGTGCTGGAACAAACAGCAGCTTAACTGACTTTCAGTGTAGCTGATTTGAATAACGTGTACTCTGGTCAAACAAACTCTGCAAAGAAAGATCTCGGTGCCACATTCTATGACTTGCTGGCATCAGGTGGATTTCCAAATGCAAAGAAATAGCTTAACTGGGAAAACACAGGCTTCCCTCGTCTCAGGGAGGCCCTGCCAAAGGTGTGCAGGGAAAGGAGCAGTGGGTCACCACCTGTCCGATGCCTCCCCGGCAGCACTGCCAGCACCGCTGGGCTCTGTCTGATGGGGCTGCTCCTGTCACAAAGCGAGGACTTTGACGGCTGTTCACTGCCATGATGTGCTATGCAGTGGGCATTGGGTCGCAAGGGCCCCACTCCTCCCCAGCAGCTGTAACATGGCAGATTGAAGATCCTACTCGCGTTTCCTTTTCTTCCCCCTTTGCATTTTTACCCTGTAGTTAATTACATGCAAGTGCACTGAACTCTGCTTTGTGGGAGAAAAGTACAAAGGCTGGGAAGAGGTTGTGGGATACAGCTCCAAGGTGCTGTGTGCCTGTGCTGTGGGTCTGGAAACCTCCCTTCCAAAACCGGTTCTCCTCTTGATCTCCCAGTTGCATGTCAGATCATAACTGGTGTGGCTGCAAATCTGCCGGCTGCTTGGCACCCTGGGACTTTTCCCAGCCCTTGACTATGCATGTATGTGGATTTCCCTGCATTCAGGACTCCCCGTTACCTGATGATTGTGGTATTTCCTCTTGCAGCTGCCATAACACGAGCAGGGCTCGTGCCCTTCCAGCTCTTGCCCCACGTTTGAGCTCTGTGGAGATGTGTTCTCTTGGTCTGGGGCTCACCAATGTGCCCAGGGTACTGATTGATCATCCCCTGGAAAATCCATCCCATGCATCTTTGGAGGTATGGTGAGCTCTGTGGGACTGCCCTCTTTTGAGTGTGGGCTGTTGGGAGCCCAAGAAAGCTGTAGGTCTAAGAGATGAGCCAGAAGGCTTTGGTCCAAATGCCCATGTCTTGAGACCCCACTGCAGACATGGCAAGGTATGCAAAGTGGGGCTGTAATAGGGCTCTACCAAATGGTCTGTCTGTACAGGCAGAGCAAGGTGGTACTTCTCTGGACTAATGGAAACATCAATTCAAAATCTCTGCTGCAAGTGGTGATGATTTGCAGCAGTGTAGGTGCTGGTGGTCGCATGCGAGGAGGGACCCACAGTGCAGAGGTGCGCATGAGGAACTTGGCTGCTGCCATGAATCAGATGCGTTCTAGGTCAGCCTTTATTTGTTTCATCACGACTTTTACACAGTTGCCATGTAATTTATCGCTGCTTTCACATTGTCAAACATTTTCATTACTGCTGCTTCTTAACGTACTCCTGACACAGACACGGCTGCTTTAAAGGCACTGTATTGTTTCATAATCTGAGAGGAGGACTATAAAACATCAAATTACACTATCTTCAGGCTAATCTAAATGCACTACAGATTGAAATCAGAGCTCATTTGTCCCTGATGCAAATTATTAAGTTCTAATTATAAATATCCATTTAATTACCCCATACATTTTTGTTCTGCAGACCCTTCTCAGCAATTCTGTCTGAGATACAGTAGATGTATAGGAGAAAATCTGCAGTAATTAATGTGCATTTCCTAAATAATAAAGAGCAAACACAAGCCACTTTGTTCATGGATGACATATCTGCGCACACATTTTTAGCTCCCTGTGCCACGGCGTCAGATGTTGCATGCTAATTGAAAAAGAAGAGACAAAAATTAAAACTTTGGGGGCTTGTTTCTTTGTTTCCTTTCCAGTTGTGGAGTGTCCTCGCAGCAGCCCTACGGCAGGACAGGGCCACTCTGTGCCACCTCCCCAGCATCCTGTGCCAGCAGCCAGTGCTGTGTAGGTGTGAAGAGAGATGGGGGCCCTAAGGTCTATCTGTGGTCAGCAAGGAGCCTGAGCAGATGTGAGCTGGTGCTCAGGGAATGCCCTACATGGGTAGAAGGCAGCGATTCTAAACACAGATTTGCTTTGAATTTTTGAGATGTTTATTTCCCTAAAACTCCATTCATGTGATCATTTAGGAAGATGAGTGTCTGCGACAGCATACCCTGCTTGCAAGTAATTCTATCCTTGTTTAATGCAATTAGTTTATCCCAAATTTTGTTCTATGGTCATGGACACTAGGAATAAAATCACAGAAGTGCCGGTAGGACCTTCAGAGTCTTTTTGTAAAGAAACCAAGTTACACTCCAGCCTGATTCCCTAAATCACCTTAGTTTTTCAAAAGGCAGCATCTGCTTTGGAAAGAACAGGCTGTCTTGTTTTGTTTTGTTTTTCTTCCATCCTTGTTATTGCACTGCTTTCAGACCAGGTTTCATTGTGATTCCTGCAAGGTGCAGCTGCTGTACAGATAATCTCCTGCTCGAGATTTTACACTGTTTCCTATCTGCTATGCAGGAGCTCACATCACTGCTTAGCTGCAGTCAGGCGATGAGAGGAAAGTTGTGCCGGGCAAAAGACTCGCTGTTGGTCCCATCCCAAATGCGGGCATTGCACAGCTCACTGGTCTGTTTCCATCTTTTCTATTAACCTTGCTGTCTTTCTTTACCTTCCCCCCTGCACATCCGTCTCAATGCGCAGTGCAGTGAGCACGCGACTTCTGGCTTGTTTTATCTCCTGGAATAGATGGAACCCAACAAGCTTTTACCTGCTGGTCCTACAGAGAAAACAGTCAGGCAATTTTTGTTTCAATCCGCATGTCTCTCTGGAGTGCTAGGTCCCAAGACTGATCAATAGAGCTTATTGTACACCTCCGTGTCTCTAAAAGCACTGTGACCTTATCCCACCTAAAAATAGCACTTGATCTTGCTGCCTGCAGAACTTTGACCTGTGAAAAACCATTTGGAGACGATGGCATGTGCTGAGTGCACTGAGGCACACTGGCATGCTGGAAAGAGGCTGAAGGCTGCAGCCCTGGTGAAGGGAGTGTGGAAAAAGAAGGGCTGGACTGGACCAGTCATGTCCCAGGAGCATCCCTTCCCAGGGCAGGACTGGGGATGGGAGTGGGGCTGGGCAGCTCGGGCTGTTCAAGGCATTGGTTCCTCTTTGGTTACACAAAATGCCATCTCCCCTAATGCACAACCTATTATTAGCCAGTGTCACTCAGTTATCTGAGAGTGACACCTTCAGCTGCCATCTAAGTGCCTGGCAATTGGGTTTATAGCAGATTAAATTAAATTTTAGTCTGGTTTGGCTTTACTAGAAGTAGACAAAAGGAGCAGCTGCTGCGGAAATGTAATCTGGAACCATGAGGATGAGGAGCTTGCTGATCTTCCTCCCTTCCCCATGCTTTCGAGGAGCTCCATACAGGTAGCAATTTGGGGATTAGGCAGGGAAGACAAGAAGGAAGCTTGTGCACTGGTGTTCCCAGCAAAATGCAGGAACATCCAGCCAGAATGGTCACTGTGACAGTGCTGAGAGTGACTGGTCTTGTGTGCACACAGAGCACTCAGGACCCCTTCCCTGCTGATCTCAGTGTGATGTCCTCAGGGCAAAGCTTTGGATAAATATTATTTACTTATCATCTGATTGGTACAATCCATTTAATAGGCTACTAGGCACATTTTGGTTGTTAATTTTCGGCTTAATGTAGTGGGCATACAGGAAGATTTTGCAGAATTGCCGTGGAAGCAGAGCGGGTGGGCCTCCAGCGTGAGCCTTTTGTGGGTGGGAGGGCACCTGTGGATCTTCTCTATGGGATGTCGTGTGGCCAACAGCAGAGCCTGATGAAGTAGGTAGGCTGGGGCTTGTGGATTGTATGTTCAGAAATTTGTTGAAGATGTGATTGCCTTAATTGCGAGAGGAAGAGACTCAAAGCAGGGTCAGCATCAGAGACACAGTTCTGGTGGGCCAGTTAGTGATGGTAGAGAGACCCAGCAGGCAATATCTCCCTGACATCCTTTCCTTGAAGGATGTTCTTATATTTGCTCATAAGATCAAATATTGTCTACATTTGTCTCTACAGCTAGATTGATAGGGATCAAAGATGCCTCACAAGAGCAAGGTGCAGCTGGATCTGCTCCAAACCTGCTTCCTCAATAACCTCCTTGAAGAAGGGAAGGATAGGGGATGGCCAGCCAGTAGTTGTCAAGGCTGCTAATGTCAGGAGAGATTTTCTCTTTAGTGGGCTGATAGTGTTCCTGGGCAACTGGCACTCAGCCCTTCTGAAGGGAGGCATCAGACCAACACTAACCCAAATCGTGATGGGGTGGTGGGCTTCTTGGAGCAGGTGATGCAGTGCTGTGCACTGTGCCTTGAGTCAATGTGGTGGAACTAGCAGGAAAAAAACAAAAATTTGAAAAGGTAATTGCCACATCAATCCTCTTCGACTTTCTATTGGCTTGTATTTTATTTTAGTTCCATGACTGGCATAAGTCAACATCATTTTTTCCCATGTATCTTGGTATTGATTTGCATACTTCAGGGCCATTTGACACCTCCTTTTAAGGACAGAGAGGCATGTAGGGGAGTTTCCTGTTCGGATTTCTGTGTGACAGTACTTGTGGAAGTTGCTGCCCAGTGGCCCAGCAGTGCCTCACGATGTCCTGAAGCACCTTGCACCTCAGAAGGCAGCAGGAAGGCAGAGGCTGTAGGGGTAGGTGCGGATTTGCTGGAAGTGTGATTTGGAGGAAGCACCTCTGAGTGAGTTGAGGGACAGCTTTGGTGGCAAAAAGAAAAGAGAAATTCAGAAAACTTTCTGTCACTGCATCACCATCTGAACATCTTTCCTTCTATTTCCATGCAGCTTTCCCCTTGAATTTTCTGTTTTCTTCTGTAAATGGAAAAGCTGCTTTAAGATCTGCACTAATTGTAAAATGCACCTCACATCATGGTTTTTGGGTTTGAATTATGAATGATTGCACAACAGTGTGGCAGCTTCAGCTGACAACTAGTTGCCTGCTTGCATTGTCTTCTTCAGGACTTTGTCTGGCTGGCTCTGTGCAGATCTGTGGTTTTGTACAGATCTCCAGGCACATCTATTGGTGCATTTCACCTACACATGTGGATGATGTTTCACAGTCCTAATCACAAGCAGATGGGCATCATCACTGCCAGCATCCTTGCCTGCGTTGTTTTTGTGCTTCTGGGAGCCAAGAGAGGCCGGGTCCTGCCCAGTGCCTCCAGTGTGGTGCTTGTGAGGCTGGGAAGGCCTTGCTGCTCTTTCAAAAAAGCTCTTGGAAACTGAGTTTTTGATTTCCCGACTCTTGAATTTGCATTAGTTGGGAGCTACAATATGTAAATAATGCAGTCACATTCAAATGATGTTTGCATAATTCACACCTCGTGTTTGATGGAGAAAAAGGGGAAGCACTTCCTTAAATTAACAAAAACCCACAATTATTTTCTTTCTAAATGTTGTACTTGGATCAAAATCTTGAATTTTATATATATATATATATATATATATATATATATATATATATGTATATATAATTTATTTGTTTGTTTGTTTATTTTTGGCCATTGTTTCAGAATAATTTCATAGTGTGCTTGCCAGGAGCTGTCAGCATCTGCTAAATTTCAGAGTGATTGCAGTGATGCAGACATAAAAACTAGAGGCCAGAAGTGGGGCCAACACCTTATTTGCACGTGTTCAAATTTATTATGGTGCTGTGTTCTGCACACAGAGTATACAGCATTCAGCACAACGCAGGCATGGAGATTTGGCCGTCAGCAATTGTTTCTGCTATGTTGGGGTCAGATTGCAGAGCCCTTACTCATCCCAGGAAGTATTTATTAACCTTCGTGGAACAATGGTTGTAATGAGAGTACCTGGGTGAGCGCTTGGAGAGGGAAGGAAAGTGTGCAGGACAGGACTGTGGATATTTTAGGACTTGGGAAACGGGTTGACTCTGCTGTCTGACCCACGCGGCGAAGTGTTGAGGAGAGCAGGAGGGGAGCACAGTGGGACCAGGAATCCGTGCATGCACCCTTGTGGGCAGTGGTTCATTTCTGTGTCACTTCCCTTAGGAAGGAGAAAATGAAACAAAGTTTGTGTCTGAGCCATGCAAGTTGGTGTCTGAGAGAGGTAACTGAGTATCAGTATCAAGAAGTGCTGCAAAACCTTGCAGGGGACAAGTCAGGACAGACCTGCAAAAAACTCCTCAACAAAGAGTGGCTCAAACACATCCTCGAGTGTAGTGAGCTGTAAATTGAGCTTGGATGGAGCACTTTGTGTTCTGTGGAGATGTCTGCTGCTCTGAAGGATGCAGTGCCACTCACTGTGTGACTGGAGTCTTCAGAAGGAAGCACCGATGCGGGGCTGTGCTGAGCACCCGGAGCAGCCGTTGGTGCCTGCTTTGTCTTCACAAGGTGTGGAGCAGGGATGTCAGTGTTTTCCATCTCATTTTCCCATCTGGCTCTTGTACTTCTGAAAAAATGTAGAGAGGTGGAACGAGAAAATTTCTGTGGCTGTTTTTCTTACTAGGGAGAAGCAAAAACAGGGGTCCTTGTACTGTGCTATATAAGTGCAGTGATCTTTCTATCAGAAGCTCCACACCCATTTTGTCCTACAGATGGGAGATACATTTTTGGCACTGGGTGTAGTCAGCGTTCCAACATGTTCTTAATCTGCAGCTCCCACATTCGTAATTGTCTGGTGTCATGGCTGTGGTTGTGTGCACTTATCCCAAGGTACCTGAGCAATGCAAAATGCAGAATGCAGGTAAAATACGGTGACATGAATTTAAACTGCTCATGGGAGTTGCTCTTAATTTGTTCTGTCTGCCCTTTGGTGATGCTTTCTGTGTCCTCAGTTTTATCCCTGTGATGGCTTTTCTAGATTTCTAGACATTTATCAAGAGGCTAGCAATTGCCCCTGCTGATTCTGCATTTATTCTGAAATGCTGCAAGCCAGCAACTGCAATTGCAAGAAATGCAAAGTGAAGTGCCCTCAGTTGTTCATTTTCTCACCAGTGCACATTGAAGGATAAAATGCGCTGCCAGAATCTGCTGAACAATTTCTGTTGGCTTGGGTGTTGGACTTCTGATTTCCTTCCTTCTCTACTTGCCCAGGACACTAAGCATGCCAACCTGATCCATCTCTTTTGGTGTTTTACTCAAATCCCATGAGCTGAGAGCTGTGCCTGTTGCAGGGAGGAGGGAAGAGGAGATGAATTATCCCTTTCTTGTTGTAGGAAGACTCAGCAGTTGCCCTTGGTCCTTTCACCTCCTTGGTGCTGTGTAAGGGTTGCGGCATTTTAGACGCTTCCCAGGTGTCAGCATTCAGAGCACCATTACACACAGAGTAGATGAATGTCCAAAACATAGGGGCAAAATAAATTAGGCAGTTCAGAAGCTGCAAACAAGTCATTTGCTAAGAACAATGAAAGCTTGCAGTTACGAGGCAGTCCATCCTGCAGCCCATTTCAGTGGGGTTTATAAATCAGAAGAACAAAAACTAAGTGCTTAGCAGGCCTGGCCTGCCCATTAAGGGTGCCCCAAAGCATGCCACCAGCTGCCATACAGCCCTGTGGGTGCTTTGGGGTGCTGATGTAGGACAGCATTGGCATCAGCTGTCATGTCTGACCCCAGTTGTGGCTCTCCATGTCTTGGATCCTGATGTGTTGCCCTTTAGTCCTTTCCCTTGTCCTTCTCCAGTGCTGGCAGCTGTGGTACCTGAAGTGTCTCCATCCAATGCTTCCACTTCTGTCCCACCCATCCCCCATTAGAGGGGTCTGTGCCACACCAGTGCCCTCCTGATGGTCTCCTTTGTTCACTGCACTCAGGAAAACAGAGCAGGCAGAGATGGGTTCTTGTGAGTGGTGTTGTATTACTACACATAAATGTCACGTTAATGGAACGTTATAACCCAAAGAAGCTCATAGATCACTCTAACCATTTTAGGCATATGTTATGCTTCTGCCACCTGCTCTCCACCCATTTGTTTGCATTTGGGATGGTAAGGCTGCTGCCTGCAGGGCCAGGAGAGCACTGGTGAGAGTGGGCAGGTGTTGAGGGCATAAGTAAGCCGTGGGTAGCTCCTCCCACAGAGCCGTATTTATCTTCCCAACAGCACAGGGAATTGGCTAAGCATCCTGGAGCCCCACTCTGGGTGCTGATGGGAAACACTGACCTACCTGTGCTGGTTTAGTGCCTCCTGGGGATCTGGTGCTGCTGAAGCTCTAGATGCCACATGCCACAGCTCTAGATTGTGCCATGTAATGTGGTCAAACAATGGGCCTTTAAATCCTAGTCAAGAAGACAGACAATGCAAGGTTTGAGTTTAAAAGAGAAAGTGTGCCTCAGACTGATGTAATTCCACCTTTTCTTTGTGAGAATCCTTTGATATTTGAGCAAGGAAATCCTCTTTATCAGAAAACTCCACCTCCTCTTATTTAGATTCTCTTGGAAATGCTATCTGTGCTTCTTGCATCCAGCCTAGGGTGCTGGAAGCCTTTCTGTGCTGACACACTCATGCACTGCTTGTCTCGTTTCATGAGCACAGTGAAACTCAAGGCTGGGACTGAGATCTGAGGCTGGGACCACTAGGACTGAGACTCAAGGCTGGGGTCAAGGCCCAAGGCTAGTTTGGTCTCACTTGCAGCAAACTTGCTCTGGTTGATTACCCTGGAGCACCTGTGCAATGCTGCAGGAAGCTGAAGCACATGGCTGTCATCAGGTGACATGGCAGAGGTGCCCTGGTTATGGCAGATGCTGTACTCATCCACAGCAAGCTTGGAATCCAGAGATTTGTTCTGCAATCATTCTACTGCCCTTGGCCAGCAGGGAGGTGGATGAGGCCAGTCTCGCCTGTGGAGATGAGGGAGCTGGGGAGCCTGTGACCACAGGAAGAGAATCAAGGCTAGGAAAGCTGCTGTTAGAGGAGCCTTGGTCACCTGTTCTGCTTCTGTCACCTGACTCACAAGCTGCTCACCATGGTCATGGGTATGCAGGTGGTGCAGAGCAGGCAGCCTCAGAACCTGGTGACACCACTTGTGGTGACAATGGCTGTCAAGTGACAGATGCAGATGGCAAAGCCTGCCCACATTTGTGATGCAGCCCTGCAGATAAAGACCTTGCAGCTACTGGTGTTTTAGAGCAATCTTTTTAGTGAAAGGTGAGACCAGGCATGCTGGGGCAGAGCAGAGATCAGTTGGAAGCAGTGTCCTGTCCTGAGCCCGGCCAGCACAGAATTCTTGCAAGAGCAAAGTTGGTAGCAGATTGCCTTCCTCTGCTCTCCTGACTTTTTTCTGGGGACGTGGATTTGGGTTGGAGCATTACTGGTTTTCCCACATGGTTATGCCCATCCGCTTTTGCTTGAAATGGGACTAAGAAGTTGTATTATTGCATCAGTACCTTGTGTTTCTTAGCCTCTGTGCATTGTGCTCCAACTAGGCTTGTTAGTGCTCTTCGCTTGTTATAATCAACAACTGCAAAGCTGGAAAAAGGAAGTGTCCCTCTGTGCATGCTGAAAGCCGCTGGGTATTTGCTGGCCTGCAACAGCTCTGGGGACCAGAGAGCTCCTGCCCTTTGAGCACACACAGCTCAGGCTCAGATGGGATTTAATGATGGCTTGCTGTTTCTTACAGGTGCCCCTGTGCTCCAGCATCTGCAGTTTGCCCAGCCTGGGAGCAGCATGGCTGTGAGGGGATGGTGTGTGTGTGATAGTGCAACACACGGGGAAATAGAGTCATTGTGTGCAGCTTTTGCAGATTGCAATTCTTGCAGCCTTCTCTTTCAGATTAGAACTCTCTCAGCTTTAAGTTTTGCTTAAAGCATTAAGAGAACTGTCAGAATCAGAACAAAAATATTAGCATGATGAGCCATGTTACCAGGTAGCCATTAGCACTGGCTGCTTGAGTAGCGCCTCTGAGTATTCTGTTGGTGATGGAGCAGGAAGGATGGTCAGAAAATGGCATTTCATTTTTGAGCAGGCACGTTACTTTAATTGTAATCAAAGAATGCGTCCTCAGGGAGCAAGGCAAGCTGCAGGCTGGGAGATGGCTCTGGAGCAGCAGCATCCAGATGTTGCTTAAGGGAACAGCTGACATTTGTGCACAGAAGTATATAAAAAAAGGAAAATGGAAAAGCATGGTAACCAGCAAATACTTTCGAGGCTCTTGGGTGGCCCCGAGATGCTGCAGTTGTGCTGGTGGACACAGATCAGATGCTTTCCATCTTGGAGAAGCTAGATGTCCTTGGAAGAGGCTGGTTGTAGCCCACCGGCACTTTCCCAATAACCCAGAGCCAGGGCAACCCACTTTGATTTCCATCCTCCTCTCCTCCCATTGCATGGGTGAGTTTCCTGTGCTCTCCAACATCCCACTTCTGCTAATGTTGAGGTCGTTTAGAAGCCATGCTGGGCCTGTCTCATGTATACCTTTCCAGTTGCACCCCATGCAAATGGGGACAGGCCTTCTCATTTGGGTGCTGTCAGAATGCATCATGTTATCGACTGCACTCTGGGTCTCTGTCACTCACTGCTGTGCAGTGGGGAGGAAGCCTTCCTCCCAGGCCCCCGTACCCACTGGCCTTCCTCGCCGTGTTTTCCACAAGCATGAGTTGCTGATATTTTGTATGCATGTAAGGTTGTTGGTAGCCCACTCTCAAATTGGTCTTGCACAGTGAATGTGTGCTTTTGAATATGGGGCATGGGCTTGGGGTTTCTGGTGAGTTCTGCGTGTGTGTATGGCTCCACATGCTGCCTTACACAGGCAGGATTACTGAGCCACAGAGCCTGAGCCCCACAGAAATCCCGAATCAAGAAATTCACAGAAATGAGAAACGTGCCAGTGGTGCTCCAGCTTTTCGCCCTCCTTTCCTTCCTTCCTTTTCACCTTCCTTCCTGTAGGAAGTGCAGTTGTGCTGGCACTTGTGTTGTGGTGCCTTGCTCTAGTCTTCTGGAAACAGAGGACTGCTGGGGGAAACACACGGACTGAGCACCACTCCTCAGCTGTAAGAATCAGTTGGGTTGGATATCCACCTCTGCTCTGATGTGGCACAGGGATGTCCTTTCATTTCACCCGTATGTTCCAGGCTGCTCTCATCCTCAGTGTGGGGTTTTAACCTGTGAGGCTCTGTGGGACAGCACCAAGACAAACACCAGCATCCTTGGGACGGGCACACAGCACCCAGAGGGGCTGTTCACCCTGAGATGTGTATGGCTCAGAGCCACCTGAAGCAGCCAAAGTCCTTTGTTGGGTTTCAGCTTCTTTGGCTCCGACATAAGGAGCTTTCATCAACATAAACGCTTCCAGTTGATGTAGGTTTTGTGTTTAATAAAGGGTGTGCTTTTTTCCCCTCCCTTTTCTTTCTTTTCTTCTTTCGTTTCATCCCTTATTTTGCATTCTGTGGTGCTCAATGAGCATTTAATCCTTGCCCTTCTGTCTGTTGAGATATTATGTTTTTTTAATGGTGCTTGTTTATGACTAAGGTCAAAGACAGTATTTCAGAACAAAAATTAGACTTAGTTCATAATTGAGTACATATGTATGTTACTGTTTATTTTTATAGTTTGCTAATTTATTTTTAAACAGCTCAGTTGAGCCAACATGTTTATAGGTCTGTTTATCACATGTCTTGCCAGTCGGAGTGCTAAAAGACACATGCTTTTCAATAGCACAGATCCGGAGTTAAATTAGATAATACCATCAGGTAGCAATTTAATTACATTAATTGAATGTTTAGGTTGAAATGTAGTTTTACAAAGGCTATAATGGAATACATTTATAAGAGTCTGCGTATAAATCTTGGCACTTAAAATGTTATTGGAGCCTGCCGACAGAGAAATGGAGCCCTACTGAGTGTTTTTGAGAGGGAAGTGGGGACACTCATGTTGGTGCCCAGCGTTTTCCCCTTGGCAGGCACTGCAGGAGAACACTGTGCTTGCAGTAGAGAAAACATGGCTTTTTGCTAAAGCAAAGGTCATTAGCACGACCCGGCAGCTGCTTGGGCTGGGGCCAAGGGCACAGAGAACAAAGCCTCCAAGCCATTTCCTTGTCACCTTGCTCTCCTCCAGCCACCTGGGGCTCAGTGCAGACTGGGAGCTCTTGGGGCAGAGTGAGAAGAATACAAGCAACCACAGATGGTCGCACTGGCTCGTGCCACCGTGCCAGATCATGTCACCGTGCCTCTGGGGGACTTGATGCTCCCAGTGGTGCCCTCCCTCGTGAGCTCTGTCCTGCCCCATGCTGCAGCAGTGTCTCAGTGCTGCCTATGGGTGTGATCTGGGCACGGCTCCAACTGTGAGTTCCACATCTGTAGCTGCCCCTTCCTATGGCAGGCAGCCACAAGCTCTGTGCCTGGTAGAGTTAGGAGCTTCATGGACTGATCCTGTGCACCAGGCCAGAAGGTGAGGAGAGTGTTTGCACAGGAGAAGTGCAGCATGGGGAGGAGGAGCAACCACCCCTTACAAGCCCTGATGGGGAGATAAGGGGTTGTGTGAGCCTGCGCAGGCGCTGCACAGAGAGCCTTGTGTGAGTCCACAGACAAGAAATGTTTGTCCAGCTGAAGCCAAACCTACTTGCTCATGCACCTGATGGGTGATTTCCCCAGCCTGGCAGCTGCCAGTTTTTGCCTGCAGGCTGTGTCTGTGTGCTGCCAGTCCCAGTCAGGGCTGCCAGGGTGGCAGGGACATGGTAAGTCACTGTGGAAAGCAGCTTTGGAGGAGCATGGTAGGCTCCTGATCCATGGTGAGGGTGAGCAGAAGCTGGGAGCAAGCCATGCTCTCCAGCCCAGATGTAGATTTAATCCTCTGTGTAAACATTTCCAAATAATTTATTATCAAGAGAGAGAGGGAGCATTCCTCCCGTTGATAGTGCCTGAGAACAACAGGCTCAGTTAGGAAAGGACCAGAAACATCTCTGGGTTTTGTGGTTCCTGAACACCCTGATTTCCAAGCAAAATATCAACACGAATGTGGTGGGAGGCCTTTCAGCCAAGCCGGTGCTATAGCTCGTTTTGGGATGCAGAGAACAGAGTGATCCTGATTTTGAAAGAAAATGTTATGAAAAGGAGCAGGTGGTCATAGACTGATTTTTATCAAGACTGAAAGACAGATAAGGGGTAACACGAGGAAGGTTCCTGCCTGTGTGGTGTTCTCATACTGGGTTGGCCATCTGGTGCTGGAGGGCTTCTTGAGAATGCTGGGAAGGCTGGCTCAGGGCAGGTTTTATTTTCAAATCCACCTTTGCTGACTGGGTCCAGGCAAATCCTTGTCTCCAGATAAGGCGTGACAGAGGCAAGAACAGTGCACAGGTGACCACAGACCTTCTGGGAATGAGCTGGCTGGCTCATGAGTAGTCAGATTCCTCTCCTAGGTCCTACTCAGTGTTTTCTCCAATGTGCAGCTTTGCTGCTTGGGCTTTGCTTGTACCAAGGTTTCATCTTATGACCTTCTGCATGCCTGGGATTATCCCCACCACAAGATACTGTGTTGATCAGCAAGTGCAATGGCAGTGACTAACCAGGCAGCTCTGCTTGTGCCTCACTATCACCCGGTGACAAGGAGCATGCGTCTGCACCAAATCCGTTCAAGGCTGCCAGCACGACTGGTTGCTGCTCTGTGAGCTGCCCCAGCAGCAAGGCTTGGGGCATGCCTGGAGTGCTCTAGGGTGCAACCTTCCACTTGGTTTCCCTTGCAAAGCATCTCATCAAAATGCACACAAACCCTCCGTTGCACTGCATCCAGCCGTGGTACATGGGGCAAATCAGGGCATCTCCTTCGGGCAAAAACACTATTGTTGGTACAGGCAGTGGTGTCCCGTGCTGATTCAAAGTGGCTGGAGAGATGAAAGGCGGGGATTTTTTTAGTTGAGGAAACCATTCAGGTGAAGTTCCCCTATCCAGGCAGGAGATTTCCAAGCCTGCTTGAGAGGTTCTCCTGAGTGTGGCTTCACCAGTGGATGAAATCAAGGTGAGATGTGAGAACAGACACAGCCCAGAGGAGCAGGAGGGGATGCTGTGGCCTGTGCTCATACAAGCCAGAGCAATTGGCAGGTCAGAAGGTGTTCACAGAGTACGCTTTCCCAGGCTGGAGTTCCCAGTAAGTGCTCTCACCCTCTGGGTGCTGGTGGTCAGCATTGCTGGACAAGCAGACTTTGCTGGAAAGTTCCAAGTTGGAGATGCCCTAGGGCTCCGGTTCCTCCATCACTCAGGTGAGATGTGCACTGTGTCCTGCTGGACCTTCGGCTCTCAAGGGCTGTCTGCCACCTGCTATAAACACAGCCCAGAGCACTTACTGAACGTGCTTTGCAACATGCATGGAAATATTTCACTGTTAATAGCATTTGCTTTCTTTTCCTATCTTGTTCCCCACCAGTCTCCAGAACACTTGTTCTTGAAGGGCTTGATTTGCATGGGGATTCAGGATGGCGGCTTGCTCCATCATATGCTGACTTGTGATTAAGTGTCTTAAAAAAAATCCTCTGTCTCTTTTTAGTTGAAAATAACTGACTGATTTTTTTTTTTTTTTCTCCTACATGGCTTACAAAAGCTCACCTCTGGCCTAAGATTGACTGGGGAGAGTTGCTGCTGCAAAGAAAAACAATTCCAACCTTAGAAGTGGTGAAAACAAGGTTACAAGGAAAGGCTGAGCAGAACATGCAGCTCCAGCAGCCGCTGCCGTAATGCTGAGTGCTTACTCCTTGGCTCCAGGTTTCCAAATGCTTGGAGTGATTGCAGCGTGTTTGGGCTTGAGAATAAAATCTCCCACAGTTGTCCAAAGCAAGGTGGAAGGGTTCCAGTGGGTGGTACAAAGTTGTGCAGCCCCGTCTAGAGGCTGTGGGACTGTTGTATGGCTAGAGCTAACAGTGCATCTGATAGCAAGGCAGTGAGTTCAAAATGCTTGTTTAAAAAGGATCAGTCACAGCCTAGAGACTGGCTTGCTGACTTCTTTTTAGGAACAAGATTGAAAGATAAGACTGCTGTGTGGAGGATGCTAAACTGGTGCCTGCTTTGGGATCAGATTGCAGTCCTCTTGTACTGAAGGGTATCTTTCCTCATGTTTACTTCTGCTGATATAATTGCAAACAAAATCACAGCAATCTCAGCTATGAGAGAATTGACATGAGAGAGAACATCTTCCTACACCCTTTCTGGGGCTGTATAGCAGGGGAGTCGAGCATGGGAGCACATATAACCATGCTTTGTGAAGGGCCTCTGCTCTTCATTTGGACTGCAGCAGGGTCTGTGTTTGCTCAGATCTGGTTTTTCCAAAGTCTTTAAGGGGAGTCCACTTAAAGGACTCATGGAGCTGTATTTTCTTTATAGTAATGAGGCAGCATGACACACCAGTTGGGGGAAATCTGATAGACTCAAAAGACCCTAGGAGGGTAGAAAATTACTTAATTTACTTTGTGTGCAATAGTCTTAATTTTCAACTATTTGAACAACTGATTGCTGGGGCAATCATCAGCTCTTCAGAGTTAAGATGCTTCCTGCTGGAATGGAGCGTTAGCTAAATCATTTATGGATTGCGATGACAAAGTGGAGTGATTGCATGTGTCCATCTGAGGGTAAAGAGAAGATGAAACCAAACCCCACATGGAAAGGCCCTTTTTCTGTCAACAGTTCACTGAGGCCAATGGGCCTCAAGCGAGATGCAGAGCAGTGCACAAGTATCAGCGAGTAGCCCTGGTAGGAGGTGGATGCTGCAGCCTCAAGAAGTGCCTGCCTGAGTACCTGCCCATTGTCCTCATCCACAAGATCGCCACGGAGCACGGCTGTGGCAGCAGCACGCCATAAGGCAGCTCCACACAGGGCTGAAGTCAGAACTGAGGTTTGCTCTATGCCTCGAGCAGTGCCTGTGCCAGAATGTCCTCATGTGAGAGCTCCGTCCACCTGACGCTGCAGGAGCACACCTGATTGTGTAGGCAAGGTAGCAGGCATGAATACAAAGGGGCCTTCTGCTTTTCTGTGCCAGTGGAAAATGAAAAATTCAGCCTGAATATATTTTCTGATTTAAAAAAAAAACACAGATCTGGACTGTAAGACTAATTTCTGATGGCTGAGTACTGCATGAGTGAGAATATTTAATTACAGCAGCGAAGTACAAACATTACCTAGCAAGCATTCGTTGTGCTAATAATAATTAATTAATTCAATGGCTAAACTGCTCTTCCTGCCCACGTTCTTTTAGTCAGCTGGAAATCCAATTCCCCTTTTTGCTTTATTTTGCTGACAGCCTCCCAAAAAGCAGCGGTGTCAGAGGATGGAGAGACTTTTAATACAAACAGAGGCTTTATGTTACGCTCTATAGATCACGCTGGTGGTCTTGCATGATTTTGTTGTGCAGGCTTTTGCAGAGTGAGGCGAGGACTTCAAGCAGATCAGCTGATTCAGAGGGACTGAGTATCTGACTGCCGCAGCGATAAGTGTCTGTACAAATATTTATACAATTCCGATGGTCTTTTGAATTGCATTATTAAAACACAAAAAGCTGTCACATTTCCAGGCTTTCTGGGGTGTAGTCCTTACAGCTCGCACACATTTCACCGATGTGTGCCTGCACTGCCTGGCTGGGAGCCACCCGGCAGCGGGTGGGACCTGCTGGCCCTGCCCGGGGTCCCTGCTCAGGAAAACATCGGTCACCACTCGAGAGGAGAAATGGGAGCTGGAAGGCTGGTGCTGGCTTTTGTTGGAGCAGTGCTGGGCAGGGTGGTAGTGATCAGGCTGGGCATGACGTGTGAGTCTTCTCCTGCCTGTTTCCCTAGTTAGTCTGAATGGCTGCAGATCTGGGCAAAACCTGCTGTCTGCAGGTTTTCTTAAAGCTTCTACTCTTGATGCTGTGGGTTACAGGATGTTACTGGCACTCTGAGCTCCAGGAACCTGAAAATGTGACTTTAGTCGCATTTCAGGTCATATGTACACAAGGAGGGTTCGCACTTTTATGTCTTCTGCAAGGCTAGAGTGTTCCCTCCATGGAGAGAACGTCATTACAACCCCTATGAGGCTGAAGGCTTTCTGACCTCTTATTCTCTGGACTTTTCTTGGACAGAGCCCTGTTGTGCTGGATTTACATAATCGGGATAACTCATCAGCTTCAGCAGAGTCCTGCTGGCTTTGCACAGTGCAAACCTTTCCTGAATAGATGCTTCCATAGTTTTCTTCTGGATCTTAAGACAAAACTTGTTACATGTTTATTGCATATTTCAAATTAAAATGCTATCTATGGCATCAGAACTGTTGCCACAGCATCTCATTGTCATGCCGTAGGATACCACAGAGTGGTGTCACCTACAGGTGTGTTCATTAAAGCAAGGGAATTAATCCAGAGCCGCAAAGCTAATGAGGGCTTGAGGCTCTGCTAAAAGAAGATGAGAGGTTTCACGAAACTTATTTAAAGAGATTGAATACTGCTGTTGGAAAGGAGAGGCTATTGAGAAGGGGTTTGGTGCATGTCCAATCCTGGCAGAGAAGGCCCGGTGTTTCAATACACTTCTAGCAGTTGCATGTCTTATTGCAGACTTATTTATAAGATTACGAGCTTGGAAAAAGTTTGTAAGACTGTGAAACTGGAGACCTGATTACTGCAGCCCTCCTCGTGTCCTCCATCATCAGAGCTGAAGAGGGAAAGGGGAAGGAAAGTGTGCCCTCCTAACAACTGTTTCTGTACCTCTGATGGTTTCAGAAAAGTAGGCTTCAGCACAACATTTGTGTGTTTTTTAGGGCTTGTTTTTCTCCAGGGAAAGAAGAGTATGAATCCCACAGTCAAAGGAAGAATGAAAATTGCAGTAGAATTTCTGTCTAACGGTATTTACATTTAAAAATTAAAAGGTGATATATAATTTATAAATATGTCACGTGCTTCAGCGCTGTCTCCCAAGATTTTGAGTTCAGAAGCTGGTGCTTCAGCAGCCTGTTCCATTGGGTAGCGTGATGGGGCAGTCTGCTGTATGGGCCTTGTTTCCCATCAGCAGCACCAGAAGCACAAGGCCAGCTCAGCCGTTACTGTGGCTGCAGCTATCCCCTCTGCTCCTGGTAAGGAACAAATCCCTGTTTTGGTTCCGTCTCATTAACTCGGTGGCACTGCCCAAACAGCGCCTGGCACCGAGCATCCCTGCTCACCCAGCAGGTCTGTATCACTGGGTGGACACTGCACTTGCATCAAGGTGGCTGGTCAGATAACAGGGCATTCACCCTGTTTTTGAGATTCTGCTCTAACAGGAGTTGTCCCATTCCTGAAATTTCACCTGCACGTGTTTCAGCAAAACTTCATCTCTGGTGATAGCTGTAGGGACTGCAGGGAGATGCCAGTTGGGTGGGGTTTTAAGTGCTCAGCTTCAGGAAAGATGGGAAATGAAAGTAGAGTGTGCAGCTGTTTAAAACACAGGCTTCACACCTACTGTGTGTATTCCACCACAGCTGATTTCATCCTGTCATCCACATCTACTGCACTGAGTGGGGATTGGCAGCTGTTGATGTGCCACAGGAGCACATGGGGATGGACACCTCGGCTCTGCTATCTGTATACTTGTACTCCAGCGAGGCCTAAAAGCAGCAGTGTGTGAGCACTTCTGTAACGTAGAAATGTAATGCAAAGAAATTACTCTCTCCAAACATGCACGTACTTATCTATGTCAGAAGAAAAGTCCAGAAAGCTCTGGAGTTGATCTTCCTTTCTGAAGACGGTCACAGCCCTGCTGTCTTGAGAATGGAGCTGCCATGAAGTGGTGATGCCAAGGAGCTGGGGTGTTCTGTGCTTTGCAGCCAGGCTGGTGGTGTGCTCCTTACCTGTACACTGAGAAATATGCAAAGAGCAGACTTGGTGCCAAGATGATTAATAACCTTTAGAAAACCTCAGAGCATTTTTCACTTACCTGGTGCTGGTGCATGGAGCTGGAGCTAGGGAGAAGAAGTGGGGCTGCTGCATCTGATTTCTCAATCGCTAATTGCTGAAGGGGGCTGGTGATGGACACCTCCAATGGGGGCTTGGTTCATTGCCATCTGGAAAGTGCTGTTGGAGAGCCAAATATTACGGCTTTGTGAAGAATTTTAATGTATATGTGTTTATCATGAGTGTGCTCCATTAGTAATGTATGCCTGGACAGACAGACAGACGATGTGGTCTTGCTCCCACCAAAGCCTGCAGGAAATCTACAGTAAACCCATAGAAGGAAATACCACCAATGCTTTTTCTGAAGGAGAGAAGCATTTCTATTTGAAAGGAAGCCAGAGGTGCTGTGTCTGGCATCTGGGGATGCAGACTACTGTGCTGGCTGGGGAAACCAGCCTGTGGCTTTGGCTGGGGGAAATCAGAGAGCAGAATCTGCACAGGTCCTTGCCAGCAGCTCAGTGACCGTAGGGCATTCTGCTGCTGTCCACGTCCTGCCCTGTCCGTCATTTGTGGTTTCCCTTGCTTTAGGGAGGAAATTTTAGTGTGTTGAGCTGTTAACCGTAAAATCCAGAAGTCCATGTTGGGGTTAAAACACATTAAAAAGTGATACTGAGTGCCCACTGTCCTGTGACCGTCTTTCCTGTCCTCACACCATCCAGCTCATCTGGATTGCTGCTCCCCAGCCCTGCTGTTGTTCCACCCACTGCTCAAACAGACAGATGTCACATTGCTCAACGTGGTGAAGATTTGCACGTCTGGTTATTACCGGATAAGACTGTCGGGCTTGCACACAGCGATGTAACCCCTGTGGTTTTCAACTGTACTTATCGGGGTGGGGGCCAGCTGTCCAAGCAGGGTGTTTCCTCTAATCGCCAGCTTCACATGCCAATATCTCACTGATAGATGGGGCAAAAGGTCCTCTTCTTTGTAACAGTTACTTTCACCAAACTCAGGAAGGAGTCATTTAAGGCAAGACTGAGAAGTGCAAAAGAAGCATTTTGCTCATGAAAAGAGAAGATGGGTAAATGTTGTTGGGAAAGGGTAGCAAGTAAGGACCTTATAGGGTCCCCTTGAATTTCTCCATTAATTTTGGCCACCCAAAGCCACCACTCTGTTCCCGGCAATAGCTGTTGCTCCAGAAATCCTTCCCCAGGTCCTTTGGGAGGCTATTTTGGTTCATAGGAAAGTAACCTACACACAGAAGTTTACTTTTGAGAAGCTGCAAACTCCAAAGTTCAGCTTCTCCTGCGGGAGCAGGACTGCTCCTGCCAGGACTGGCACTGGACACAGTGGCTTTTGTCCCCAACAAGCAGCACCCATTGTCTGTCCACAACGTAGGGACTCTTGTTACATCCCTTCTTCTTATTAGACCTCACCAGAAACTTGGTGTTGAAGATGAGATTTTCTTGGAGCAGAGAACGGGGATGCCAGACACCATTGTCTGGCAGGAATGCACGTCCTGGAGCTCCTAAATAGCCACAGACCCAGCTCCCCCTCCTTGTTGGGACTTCCTCCTCCAGCCAGGGTTTTGTTTTGGGAGCAAGTGTTGGTCAAACACGCCTTTGTTTGTGGCCAGCCACTTGGCACGCAGCAGCACTTCTAGTGGGGAGAGGAGGAAGCTGTGCTCACGGCAGACAGGGCAGCTGTGACAGGACTGTGAGGGAATGCTGATGGGAAGGGTGCTGGGAGGAGGTAAGGGGAGAAGAATTCAGGCATTGGCTCAGGAATATGTAAGACATCCTGCCCCGACCCTCTGCACTCCGTGGTCATGGGGTCCAGCCAGTAAGTGCTGAAGTATTTGGACTGGTGTGTGCAAGGTTTCTGTCAGGAAAGAGGAAACTATTTAGGGCAATAGCAGAGTTCAAAAGGAATTCTATAAGCGATACTGACTTCTTTGTCAGCAAAAATGGAAGCAAAAGCTGTTCATAGATGACATTACCTAAATGACATTACGTACGTATGTCCTTTCTTTCACATTTCCTGTAATCCTGTTATGGCATTGTCCCATTACCTCCAGCACTGTCATCTTTAAATGCTGTCAAATCTTAACTGGATTGCCAAGGACGTCAGAGCAGTGGCGAGGTGAACCTGATGGCAGTTTCAGACATACCCTCTACCTGGCCACCTCCAGCCCTGCCCCGTACAGGTAAGGCACACTGAGTAGCTTCACATTATGGAGCTGCTGCCCATCCAGTTCCTTTCTGTGCCATTAGTGGCCATCTGCAAAGCATGCTGAGCTTCTCAGACTTAGATAGAATGAAGTGTAGCATATTGTTGTTCAGTGTTATTAATGTTATTGATCTTTCATTATGTTATTGCTAAAAAAAAAAAAAAAGAAAAAAATGTCCTGAAGCCAATTTCTTACCCTCAAACAAATGGCCAGCTGTGTTTTTTCAAAAGCAAGGTGAGATATAGCTGCAGATGAGAAAACAGGAGGACATAGTCTTTTGTTGTTTGTCTTTGGAGATGCTCAGACCCCAGAACTGAGAGATGGGAAGCATTTGGATTGCATCCTGAGCTGACATTCTGTATCATTGTGTTGTTGGTGGTGAAGGAGCCCAGGGCAGGATGGCCGCTCTGATATCTGTGTGCATCTCCCACATCTCTGGGCCCTGCTGCACTTGGCTGCACTGCTTGGCACTGCTGGTGAATAAGTGATCACTTTGTCTCCGAGGCCACAGCTACGTGTGTGTGCTGTGTCAGTGAATCATAGAATCATAGAATCACAAAGTTGGAAATGACCTGCAAGATCATCTAGTTCAACCGTCCTCTCACTATCATTGCTACCACAAGCCTCTAAACCATATTCATAGCTCCCATCCAGATGCCTCTTGAACACTGCCTCCTTGTGCAGCCATTCCAGTGCCTTACCACTCTCTGAGAGAAAAAGTTCTTCCTTATGTCTAACCTAAACCTCCTCTGATACAACTTATAGCCATTTCCTCTGGTCCTGTTTGTTGCCTGGCAGAAGAGACCAAATCCCTCCTCATCACAACCTCCCTTCAGGAAGTTGTAGAGTGCAGTAAGGTCTCCCCTGAGCCTCCTCTTCTCCAGACTGAACAATCCCAGCTCCCCCAGCCGCCCCTCATAAGATTTGTGCTCCAGACCCCTCGCCAGTTTTGTTGCCCTTCTCTGGTCATGTTCCAGGGCCTCAATGTCCTTCTTGTAGTGAGGGGCCCAAAACTTAACACAGTTCTCAAGCTGCAGCCTCACCAGAGCTGAGTACAGAGAGATGATTACCTCCCTGCTCCTGCATCTTGTTGCTCAACTTTCTGCAAACCATGGAGTTTAGCCCAAGAAGGGATGTCATCATACAGCCACGCTGACTACGCTGGGGATTATTCTCTGGATCAGTCCAGGTTAGGGTTTTTATTGCTATCTATTACTGGTATCTAAGTGCTGGCAGTTACAACATTTAATTGCATTTTCTTGTAACAAAATGCTTATCTTGAAAAAAAGATGGGCTTCTCTACAGTCCGTTTCATAAACTTAAGAACTCTTGTTCTCATTCTGTTCCTTACCATTGCTGCGCTCTCCTTTCACCCTCCAAGATTGCTCCTCAGCTGTTGCCCTGCACTGACCAGAGCAGGACTGGGCAACAACTCTGAACCCAATCTCAATGCTGCCTTTCTCACCTGCAGGGCTCTGCCCACTCTCCTGAGCTGGGGAGAATCCACCTTCTTCTGCTTCCACTTATTTAAGAGCTAATTGGCATGTTGCTTCCAGCCCTGCTCCTCCGCAGGCTTTTTGGCAAGGAGAAGGGTAAGAGTTGAGCTTGTACATCACTGCCTCAACTGCTTAGTAAATCAGTACCTTTTTTGGGTGCTGGAGGAGAAATTGTGTCTCTTTTCTGAATCTCCTAATAGCTGAGGATTTGGGTGTAAAACACTGACTGCACTCAGTTTTTTATCAGCTGTAGCTTGGCTTTTTTCCCCTCTCTGCACAGGAACCATTTATAGCAGAAGTGGGCCGAGTTTGCAACTTATTAATCTCTCACTCACATGTGGGTTGAAAAGAGACACCATGCCTTTATCAAAAGCCAGGCTAGCACAAAAGGCTATGCAAAATCATCATCAAATCCTATTAGAGGTGGAAAATATCTCTTAGATCATCTTATTCATTTCCCTGCCAATGCTAGACTGTTCCTGAGAGTTAATTTGCTAGTGTGTCTGCAGCCAGCTCCCTGTGTGACCGTGGGTCTGTCATTTTGCCTTTGGGCTTTCACTGGGACTTGAACCATTTTTCTTGTGTTTCAAAACAGAGGTTTCTCATTTTATTTGGTGCTGGCATATGCAAAAAAAACCCCACAATCAACAAACCAACCAACCAAACAAACAAAAAAAAAAACCCAAACCAGCAAGCAAACAAACAAAAACAAAACAACAAACAAACAAAAAGCAAACAAACAAAAAAAGATTTTCTTTCCATTTGCATTTCTCCCACACCATGATGGAGTGTTAGCTGAAGAAAAAGTCACAGCCCTGCTCTCTGTGTGTGTGGTCAAATCAGGGAATATGGTGAGAAGTCCCAAACTGAGAAGTCTTGCAAAGGTTGATTGCAGCTCTTGCTGGTGAGTGCTTCCAAAACCTCTTGTCCTGCACACAGTGGGGCTTCTGACTGCACAAAGGAAGCCTCTGTGGCCAGGGGCATCTCAGAGTGCCTAGGCTGCTCATGCTAACCAGTGTTTGTCCTTTGTCCTTGATTCTGCTCAGCCTCCTGGCTGCTGGCTCCCCATCTGGCATCATGGAGTGAGCACCATTCTGTTTATCATGCCCACCTTTCCCAGACTGGCATGTTTTTTGGATGGACAGGATTGCACTTTGGGTGCATTCTCTTGCACAGTCCTTTCCTTTGTGATCCAGGTAGCTGCAACCACAGACACAAAAAGGGGGCAGGGAGAAGGAAAGAATACCAAGAAGGAAGGAAATGTCATAGGTACAGATGCAAAGTGTACACAGGCTGCTGTGGGATTGAGGCTTGGGGTTTCAGCACTGACAAGTTGCTCTGCAAGGAACTTCCCTTGCTTGGGAGACCTGCACCAACACAGGATTGGATAAGTGCTGCTCCTGTTTCCTGGACTGGCTGTGCCAGCCAGTTGGCAGGGAAAAAAATCCAAAAAGATTGCAACTGGAGCTATTGATAGTGTCAGGTGAATGTAGCTCTCCTTGGTGTTTTGTTTCCAACATGGCAGGGTGCATGCAAACACGGCAGCCACGCTTGTAGCTTTCTGCCAGGGCTGTAGCAGCAACTGAGTTCCGAAAGCTGGGCTCTGGGTGCTTCTGAGTGACCACCATTGGCAGAGTCCAGGGGTTTCCTAGTTCGCTGGGGCTCTGTAAATCAGAGAGCCCTTGCATGCTGTGACTATCAGGGTTCAGTGCATCACTGCAGCTAGCTAACATGTGCATGGGTTTAGCAGCCACTTGGTGCAGCTTGGTCAGCTCCTAAGGGCTCGCTTTCAAATCATTGCAGTGCGTTTTTCATCTCCTACTCTGAAATTTGTCTTTGTTCTCTGATCAAATATTTGGGAGCTTTTCCTTAATTTCAACGCAGCCAATCCATGTTTGCCTTTGCCCACATGCGATGCTGTGCCACGGCTCCTGCTCCTCGCTCTGCTCAGTGTCAGAGGTTCTCCATTTCTCCCCCTGTGATGCACAGGCAGTGCTGTGAGGCTGGCAGACTTTCATGATGAGAAGGAAAACCGCATTTAAACAGACCCCAGCGTCATCAGTTCTGAGATGTGGTTTTATTTCAGCTTCAATACCCCTCCTTTCAAGGCCGCAAATCCCATTTTCAAATGCACCCAATCTTCCCCTCGTTCACGGCACTTTTATGGCATTGTAACGCTGCGTATTTTGGTGACACCACTCCTGATCTACACCTCAGCAAATGAGAGCAGAGCCTCATTTTGTCTCTGCCTCAGTGAGCTGAGCTGCCTGCCTGGCACCCCAGTGCCTGCCCCGCACTCACAGCTGACCTGCAGATCTGAGGTCACTCCACAGGTATGTGCTGCTCAGGGGGTACAAGGGTTAATCAATGACTCCTGGAGTCTGCTTTGCACGTATTTATGTTCACCTCCTCATCCCCAGCTTGGCAATTATTCACACAAAATAGAATATAAATCCTGGTGCCTAATTTTTCTTCTAAAAATTTCACAAAGTAATCAAATCCTGAAGTGCATATTCTCTTCCAGTGGTTTTATCAGTAAATCACATTTTTATCATTTATCAGCAAAAGTTAGATTTAAGCATCCTCACTGTAGTGTTTGAAAGATGAACATTTGTTTCAGTGGGTACTGTGCCAATCAATAATCTTCCAGCTTGACTCAGCTATCAATTATTGCCACAATTATTTGTCTAGTTGGATATTTAAAATGTCATCAGAAAGAGATGATTACATATTCCAGAAACCGAGGCGCTGTATAATCAGATGAACTGATTCCAGTTAAATGTAGTGTGGTACTAACCTGTCCTTCAAAGCTGGCTCCCGCCGCCGCTACTGAAACAACAGCTTTCTGCATTATTGTAAGGAAACAGATCTTAACCTTGGGAGAGTATGTGTTATTGGGGTTGGGCAGTACTCGGGCAGAGGAGACCTTGTGAGCTGGGAAATTGAATCAGCCGTACTGACATAAAGGAGGGTTTTTGGGGGAGGGCTCTTTTTGCTGGATTTCATCTGCAAATCTATAAATAAGAAAAAACACTCTTTATCTTCCTTTCCATGAATTTAAACTCCCGAGCTTGAATCCCCAAATTTTCATATGCCCTTTTTTGCATTCCTTGACGTGATATATGTATGGTAAATACTCTCCCTGTCCTGGGAGTGCAATAAAGCTGTAGCAATCCTTGCAAGTCTCACATCCTCCAATTCTAGATATTCTCAGTGTTATATCATTTTCAGCTTCAAGGATATCTTATCTGTGGAGAGGAGATGGAATAAACTGGAGGAGACTGGACAACTTTACGACACCTTTTGGTCCTATTTGCAAAGCAGAGAAAATTTTTATTAATTCTACTAATAGGTGCTTGTGCAAGTGATGGAGCAAAATGCGATAGTATCTGACTCAACACTTGCTGTGCTTGCAACTCTGTGGTGACATTGAACTTAGTGAGGGACAGAATAAACCTTTTCCTTCCAAACTGGTGATTTGCAGCCACAGAGCTTGTTTTGGGGAACTTGCTTTTCCCTGACTCTTTGTCAGGATGGTTTGCTGCTGGCTAAACACCATTGCTTTGAGAGTGAGAGGAAAGTGAGCCAGAGGGGAAGGCTAGGCTAGGAGGGCCAGAAGGAGTTCATTTTTAGGAAGGAAATGATGGAACGGGGCTCTCAAGGGGAATGATGCTGAGTCTTCGCATCCCCTTTACTAAACCTAAACTACAGGCCTGCTCTGAGCAGCAAGCCCAGAGTGGCAAGTAGGTGACTGGGGCTGTGTCACTCTGACAGAGCAGCTCCTACTCACTGAGAGCAGATCGATTTGTTGTTGCAGTGCAGTGCCTCTGCCTGTGCTCGTCCCCATGCAGTGCGGCCACTCCTGGAGATGCACAGCCTTGCAGCTATCTCTCCACTCTTCAGCTGTCAGAGAAAGAGAAAACTTAGCATGCCAAAAAGTGTTACAGAAAGACAGCCAAAGAAGAGGTGAGGAGGTATGCCTCACTGGCAGCGGTGGGAGGCTGCATCCCTCCTTTCTCACAGCCTCTGTCACCCTCTCTTCTCTTGTCCTGCTCTGGCAGGGGTCCTGCAGCTCAGCACAGCCTTCTTGGTGTTCATTTCTTGGAAGGAAACTTTTTGAAGCGTTCTCTGCCTTTTATTCAGACTTAGTCATATGGCTGTCGGAAGGGAAGAGAGCAAGAAGAGAAAAAGGGAGTCAACAGAAATTAGAAAAGGGAATAATTCATCATGTATGGTGTGTATCAGTGAATAAAATTACTTGGAATATCTCTGTAGCAATATAATTACCTTTTATTTAAAAAGTGGGCTATTAACTTGATTGTCCCCAGCAGCCATTGGGTAAACATGTGGGCCACTGGATTTAGGCTTTGCCCAGAGTCAGGATGGGCTTTGGTACTACTGTGGGTCAGGGATCCAATGAAGTCTCTGCTCAGTCCCTTCCCAGCCCTAAGCCCAAATAACTTCTCCTTCCAGCTGACAGGCTTTAGGCTTTGTGGTAGATGGACCTGGTTTCCTCTGACTGTCCCAGTGGTGATGCTGGTGGGAGGCTTTCAAGAGTGACAGCTGGAGATGCTGCCTGCTGAAAACACAGCTTTTGGAGAAAGAAATGAATTACTGGAGACACTGCCCTTAATTGTGTCCGTTGGAATGGTGAAGTGATGGTGGCTCCACCTTTGGTTTTATTACTGCTGTTGCTTTCTAAGTTTGGCTAATAGCTTTAGTGGTACTGCATAGTGTTTTGGCGTGGTTCTTCTTCAAAAGAAACATAGTCTGTGCAACAACAGCATTGTTGAGACTTTGTGAAAAACATTTTGCCAATCTTATTAAAATAAGTTCAGGAAGTTGAATTTATATTTAAAAAAATCTTTTCAGGAAGGAAAAAAACAGTTTATGAATTCATTTCAGTAATGACTAGTTACTGTTTATCATGAACCAATAGATAAGTCATGGCAGAAAGGCAGTTGGGGGAGCAAGTCACTGAGGATCCCACAAAGCAAAACGTTTTTTAGATTTTTAATGTGAACTCTGTTGGTTCCAGGAGCTGGCATCTGTCCTGTTCACAGCCAACATGAATTTCCTTTGCAGAACTGTATTTTTTAAATGCACAACAGTAGCAGTGCTTCTCAATTCATAAACCTCACTGTGTTGCTTTGGGGAGCATTTTCCTTTTCTATTCAAGTTAATTAATCAGGATCATTAATCAGGATCATCGAATCTCAGTTAAGACTGAGAAGTGAATTTCGACTTGCTTTGGGCTAAAACCGCTGTGCTAAAGGAGTGAACTAGCCCCAGCATTTATTGAAAACTGTGATGGTAAAATTCACAAAGAACACTGAGAGTGATAAACAGAAAAGTTCAGAAAGTTCTCTGTAGTACATAAATGCAGCCATAATAATAATAATAATAATAATAATAATTATTATTATTATTAACCACTGGAACAACATCAGCACTGCTGATAAGAACAACACTAGCAGCTGCTTATAACTCATTAATATGGACCATTAATGTCACGCCTTTTGTAACTTCGAAGGCCATGAGGAAGGATGAGGGTACTAAGGAAAAGCCTGTCTGGTCAGTTTGTTTTCCACTTGTGCTGATGGTGCCAACCACTAGGAAAAGGTGAGTCATGAGGCAGCCCATGTGTCATGCTGAAGGGAGAAGTGGCTACCGCAGACAAGAGTGGACCCACTTATCTCCTGTCCCTGCTGAGCTTCCTGTGTCCCAACGGCTCCGTGTCACTTGCTTTCAGTTGAAGGAATTTCAATAGTACAGATTTCCAAAAATGAAAAAAAAGAAGAGAGATTTGACAGGCCAGATGGAGGAGAGCTGAATCAAGTACGAGTAGTAACAATTAACTCCTCTTTCTCTTCCCCCCCCTTTAAATAGCATAACAACTCAACATTTATCAGTCCAAAATTCAAGCAGTTAGTTGACATTAAAGCAGGATGAAGAAGTCTCTGGGTTTGGCTCGAGTTGTCTTACATGGCAAGCAGAAGTGAGGGAGGTGCTTGCAGCACGTGCTCTGGTCTCTGTCTGATGGCAAAAGGTCTCAGATATGTGCTCGAGTCACCCATGTGACCAGCAGTGTGGCAGCACCCCTGGGTGTTGCTTGAAGCAAGCACAGGGAAACAGAGGGTCTGCAGAGCCAGGCGGTCATCCGAAGGTGTGAAGCTGTGTAGCTGTTTTGCCGCTTCTCTTCTCCAAAGCGCCAGTGTGTCCGGAGAGCAGCTTTTCTGGATCCAACCCTGACTTTTGAGAAATGGAGGAAGCTCTTCCAAAACACATTGGCTCGCACATGCAGATTATTCCATTACTCACTTGGCAATGGTTGGAGTTGGGCGCCTTGCTCCAGAATGTGTTTCACTCCCAGCAGTGGCATCTAGCTGACAGCTTCTCCTCCCAGCTGGTCCCTTCCCCAGCCCGTGTCTGGCACGGCTGCTGGTGCTGCGGGCACGGCCGTGGCCTTGTGTTGTGCCCAGGTGTTGGGAGCTTGCTGGGGTACTCTGTGAGCATGGTGAGGAAGGATCAACTATGTTATTTTTGTAATATAGAGAAACCTCTGAATGCTGAGAGCAGGCATATCTTCCTGTTTTATTAAGTAATTGTGCCAACTGCCCCGAAAGGCACTCAAATGCCAGTATCCATTCCAGTCATTTGTTAACGGTTTTTCAGATTGGAATCTAAATCTGTTGCACATGTGTTCCAACTTAATTCACTTCTGTTGGGGCCGTGGAAGGTAGGATCAGTTCCAAGAGGCATTTTAGGTACTACATGGTGCTCCTTAGAAATGTGGCGTGGTAGCACTGGCTGTCTATGGGCTGGGGTGCTCAACAGGCGTAAATCAGTGGTCATGGGTGAGCAGTCATTGGTGAGACCCACTGGGTTTCTTCCATGCATTCCTGTTCGCCACAGGGTGTCCCAGTATAGTCTTCATAGGGTTGAGAAAAAGAGGGGTGGGGTGTATTGGTTCAGGATTTGTGCATGACATCCAAGACATGGCCTCCTGTGGTTCTGAGGGTTTTGTGTAAGCCTGCAAGCCAGATCCTTGGCACTGATGCCACCACAAAAAGCAAAGGGGAAATGGGGCTGCACCATGCTTCTCTGCTCCCCATGGGGCCTGGGGCCAGTTCCCAAGAGGAGAGGGAAATTGTCTGTAAGATTTTCTGGGAGGAAAAATGTACACAGAGAACTGTAAATAGTAACTGGAAGCTGCTTTTATTCTGATCTGACCAGGAAGGAGAAGGCAACCTTGGCCAAAAAGAATGCTGGAAATACAGGTGTTCCTGGAGAGCTCACAGCTGGGTTTAGGCAAAGGGAGCATCAAGGTAGTGGTATTTGATCAATATTTCTGCTGAAGAGCTGGAAATGTTACATTTGTGTATCATAGGCACGTGGTGACATTTTTTCTATGCCATTAGTAGCTGAGGAAGATTTTATATGAGGTCCAATGGAGATAAATATTTTTAAATGAAAAAGCCCTGACAACTTGCACCCAAGAATCCCTAAATGTTGGCAAGTGATGCTTGTTCTTTATAAAGTTTACAGACTGGGAAAATAGTGTCCATGGGTGGCTGGGTAATTGGAAGACCACTAGTAATACTTCGCTTATCTGCTCAGGGAAAATAATTGAGGAGCTGGCATGAGATTCAACTGATAAAGAATTAAGGCTAAAATATAATACATGCCACTCAAATTTATGGAATGCAGATCTTGTCAAATAAACCTGATTTCATTCTTCAGGATGACAAGCTTCATTGATAAATGCAGATGAAATAGACTTTGCAAGGTGTTAGACATGGTTCCGCATGAGATGGAAGAGTAAGTGCTGTGTGGTATTGATGGCATAGGCAGGAGGATGGAGATGTGTGGTCTCAGTATGAAGTTTTGCATGGGGGTATCATGGGGAGTAAGCCCATGTGTTTGTGGATGTCTGCACTTGCATGGAGCTGCAGAAAATTATCATAGAATCCTAGGATACCTTGAGTTTGAAGTGATGTTAAAGCCCACCCAGCCCCTACTGCTGTTTGCCTTGAGCACCTCTGGGGATGGGACATCCTCAGCTCCTCTGCCAGCCTGTGCCAGCACCTGTTCCACTCGCTGAGTGAAAAGCTGTGAAAAAAACAAGTTTTGGAGAGGGACTGGGAGGGGCTCAAGCTTTTTCTTGTAGAAAATTTAATGTGCCATGTTTTTTGTGTGCTTCCTTGGTATGTGGGGGGGGGGGGGGCACTGTGTATATCAAGGCGCTTTCCAGTGGATCACCAATAAGCAAACAACGGGAGAGAAGGGATAGAGGTGGAGCCATGGGCTGGGGTGGTGACGTCCTGCTTCACGTCCAGGTTCGAGACACTCCTGTAAGTCTTTTGGAAATTGTTGGAAAATCCTAGTGGCAATGCAGAACTGTTTTGTCCTATCACACTGCCCTGGGAGAAGGTGAGGCAAGCTATGAAATGAAGCATCCACTGGACCCCTTCCAGCCTGGGCTACTACAGGAGCACAACCAGGCATGATGGGTTGGGATAAAGGGAAGGTGAGACTCCTCCAAACCCTCTGTATTGCTCATGTCTCTGCTTGCTGGTAACGAGCGACCAATTGCCATAATTCTTACCAATTGGCAAGGCCTGTATTAAGCTGGTCAGTCCATGGTCTCCATAATTAATCAAGAACTAATAGACAAATTAGAAATTGTGTCTCTTCAAAGTAGGAGGTGGAGGCAAACCACAGATTTTTACCATTTCACTGCTTTCTTTTACTGCCCAGCTTTATGGCATTTTTTCGAAAATGGTTGGTCGTTTGAGATTAGGGAGGTTTTGTACATAAACATTACTTTAAATTTAAATTATTGTCTTGATTACTAAACATGGACGGCAAATTAAAAACTTGTTTTTCAGGAAAGTAAATGAAGAATAATATTACATTTTACACTCCACTAAATCAATGTAGCCCTAATTTTACCATGCAGGAAATCAATTCTAGTCTTTATAACAGTCGAAGATGTTTTGAACAAAGTAATTTTGCAAATTATGGCAAGTAACACATTTATTGATGACTGTAGTTTAGGAATTTAGAAATTGTGAGCACAGTAATATAATAAGGCTGTACTGGCAGGAGCTGAGTGAAATACAGATTATATGGTGAAACTGTAATGCATCATTTGCTATTAGTGGACTGGTAATAATTACTAGTTTCAAAGCAGCTTTTTCCATGTAATCTTTAGTCTCAGTCGTAACAGCCCTTCTCATTGACATTATGATTATGCTAGCTGCCCTTATGATCTGGAATATCTAGTTGATGGGAATACTAAAATGCGATAGTGAGCACTGTATGTTGTATCCTCATTATAAGATAAAATGCTATTTTCTCTGTGCTAATACATAAAATAGAGAAACAAGGTAGCCTTACTTTGTCGGTGCACCATGGCCATGATGTGCAACTTGTAGTGCGTTGGTAAAAACTTCCACTTTGTTACAGCAAAGCAAGATGAAATTTTCATGTTTCTTTTTTTTTTTTTTTTTTCCTGAGCTCACAAATGAGCAGAGTGAATGTGAAAGCCCAATTGAATTTTGCTCTAATTTCAACAGATTTAAGTATTTATCTGCACTAGCATGCCTGGCGCATAGCAAGCACTGCGATGCATTTTATTTGAACGCTGGCTGCAGTTGAAGGACGAGATGTCAAATATTATTCCAAGAGCTTTTAAAGTGGCTTAAAGTGTTAAACGCCTGCTGGAGATGGCCAAGGTGTGTTTTACTCACCCAATTCAGATTGTCAGGCCAAATGTGTAATGATGGAGGAAGCGGGTAGCTGCAGCATTTCTCTGCTGGTGGTGCTGCTGGTTGCCTCCCTGCTGTTCCCATCTCACCATTCAGCTCATTGTACGACACCTGGATGAAGCTGTTCTCCTCAACTGAGATGGGAAACAAGACAGTCGTGGATAAAATTATGTTTTCTTTCCATATCTGCTTTTTTTTTTTTTTTCTCTTTCCTTTAATCCTCATTTCTTCACACTAGGCAATTATGTTAAACCTTATTTGGGTAACTCTCACATTGTCTCATGCCGAGATTTACCTGCAGTGGTTTGGCTGGAGCTGGGAGTCCCCTGGGCACAGCTTGCTTGGGAAGACCCTGGGGGTATTTTTGTTATTTGTACTTAGCAAATCTCAGGGGTGGTTTTTTTTTTTTTTTTTTTTTTTTTTTTTTTAAATCAGTGAAATAGCATCTCTATAGAACAGCTAGGCAGGACTGGAAGTCATTTTTTGTGCTCATCTTAGCTCTAGTTGCAGGTTACCAGCACTGAGCAACAATTGCATACGGAAATGGAAAGCTGCTTATGCACAAACTAACCAGAACTGATGGAAACATGCTCATTGTCTCCCTATCTCCTACTGCTCTTCCCTTATACCTCAAAAAGTTATTAATTTCCCTTGCTTTTTAATATAATCAGGGGCTGCTTTCTTCTGCCATTATTAGCTTGCTTTTTGTTTAATTATTTATTAGTTGGTTGCTCCTTTGTAATGCCCATGTTATCTCCCAAAATAAATGACCGTGTAACAGTGTGCTCGCTCCGTGCTGCCATATTGTTCACCAGCCTCAGCCCATCTGCAGTGCTCCAGCCCACTCCCTGTTTGTCTGCAACTTTCTTCCTCGTCCAGGCCCTATTCCACAGTTCTGAGTTCAGTTCTGAGCTGGGAAGTGGAGTGGAACTTCCTCCAGCCCTGAATGCTCCCCTCTCCCCACTTGGCTGTGGCCTTGTGTGGTAGGACACCTCAGGCGTGGAGGCGATTAAACATTTACGCTGCTGTTGTGTTGTTTTGCAGGTAAAGAAGAGCCCAGCAGCTACACGTGCACGACTTGTAAACAACCTTTCAACAGCGCCTGGTTCCTCTTGCAGCACGCACAGAACACGCACGGCTTACGGATCTACCTAGAAAGCGAGCATGGCAGCCCCCTGACACCACGGGTTGGTATCCCATCAGGACTAGGTGCAGAGTGCCCTTCCCAGCCACCTCTCCATGGGATTCACATTGCAGACAATAACCCTTTTAACCTGCTCAGAATACCTGGCTCTGTCTCGAGAGAGGCGTCAGGGCTGGGAGAAGGGAGATTCCCACCCACGCCGCCCCTCTTTAGCCCTCCCCCGAGGCACCATTTGGATCCGCATCGCATAGAGCGCCTGGGTGCCGAAGAAATGGCTCTGGCCACCCATCACCCTAGTGCCTTTGACAGGGTGCTGCGACTGAACCCCATGGCGATGGAGCCCCCTGCTATGGATTTCTCCCGGCGGCTGCGGGAGCTGGCCGGCAACACCTCCAGTCCGCCCCTGTCCCCGAGCCGGCCCAGCCCTATGCAAAGGCTGCTGCAGCCCTTCCAGCCTGGCAGCAAACCCCCGTTCCTGGCCACACCACCTCTTCCTCCTCTGCAGTCCGCTCCTCCTCCCTCCCAGCCACCAATGAAGTCCAAGTCCTGCGAGTTCTGTGGGAAGACCTTCAAGTTCCAGAGCAACTTGGTGGTCCACCGCAGGAGCCACACTGGGGAGAAACCCTACAAGTGCAACCTGTGCGACCACGCCTGCACTCAGGCCAGCAAACTGAAGCGCCACATGAAGACACACATGCACAAGTCATCACCCATGACAGTGAAGTCCGATGATGGGCTCTCCACTGCCAGCTCCCCTGAGCCCGGCACCAGCGACCTGGTTGGCAGTGCCAGTAGTGCCCTCAAGTCAGTGGTGGCCAAGTTCAAGAGTGAGAATGACCCCAACATGATCCCTGAGAATGGAGATGAGGAGGAAGAGGAAGAGGAGGAGGAGGAGGAGGAAGAGGAGGAGGAAGAAGAGGAGGACTTGACCGAGAATGAGAGGCCAGATTATGGCTTTGGGATGAACCTGGAGGCGGCCCATCACCACGAGAACAACTCGCGGGCTGGAGAGGAGAGCCGGTCGATGCCAGATGTCATGCAAGGTATGGTTCTCAGCTCCATGCAGCACTTCAGTGAGGCCTTCCACCAGGTGCTGGGGGAGAAGCACAAACGGGGCCACCTCTCCGAGGCCGAGGTACACAGGGACACTTGCGATGAAGACTCGGTGGCTGGTGAGTCCGACCGCATTGACGACGGGGCGGTCAACGGCCGGGGCTGCTCTCCTGGGGAGTCTGCCTCAGGCGGCCTGTCCAAAAAGCTGCTGCTAGGTAGTCCCAGCTCCCTGAGCCCCTTCTCCAAACGCATCAAGCTGGAGAAGGAGTTCGATCTACCCACCGCCGCCATGCCCAACACTGAAAATGTTTACTCGCAGTGGCTGGCTGGCTATGCTGCCTCACGGCAGCTGAAGGACCCCTTCCTCAGCTTCGGTGACTCCCGACAATCGCCCTTCGCCTCCTCCTCTGAGCACTCATCAGAGAATGGCAGCCTGCGCTTCTCCACGCCGCCGGGAGAGCTGGATGGTGGCATCTCGGGCCGAAGCGGCACGGGAAGTGGAGGGAGCACCCCGCATATTAGTGGCCCGGGCCCTGGCAGGCCCAGCTCAAAAGAGGGCAGACGCAGCGACACTTGTGAGTACTGTGGGAAAGTCTTCAAGAACTGTAGTAATCTCACTGTCCACAGACGGAGCCACACGGGCGAGCGGCCCTATAAGTGTGAGCTTTGCAACTACGCCTGCGCCCAGAGTAGCAAGCTCACTCGGCACATGAAAACACATGGTCAGGTGGGAAAGGACGTTTACAAATGCGAGATTTGTAAGATGCCTTTTAGCGTGTACAGTACCCTGGAGAAACACATGAAAAAATGGCACAGTGATCGAGTCTTGAATAATGAGATAAAAACTGAATAGAGGTATATTAATACTCCCTGTCCCTGCCCCGGCTCCCTGTAGAGGTTTTTTAGTCCCTTGTGATTAAACTAATGGAAGCTAAGGAAATTTGGAAAGTGCTTGTCACCAGCACACCTGTTTATTTTCTTTTTGTTCTCACCGTTTGAATGCATGATCTGTATCGGGGCAATACTATTGCATTTTACGCAAACTTTGAGCCTTTCTCTTGTGCAATAATTTACATGTTGTGTATGTTTTTGTTTTTGTTTTATTTTTTATTTTGAATTAGACAGCATGTATGGTATGTTATGGCTATTTTTTAAATTGTCCCTGATTAGTTGCTGAGCAAACATGTCGCTGTTTCCAGTTCCGTTTGGAAAAAAAAAAAAAAAAAAAAAAAAAAAAAGAGGAAAAGAGAAAATCGAAACAAAACAAAAACAAGAGCAAACAGAACCGACCATGCTGCATACATCCTGTAATACATATCATGTACAGTTTTGTTTTGTGACGTGTGAAGGAATGCGCGCTCTGGGTAACCTTCTGCGGACAGGATCGATAGCACTGAAGAGGCGTCACGTTAGCTAGATTTCTGTCTTAAAAGAATAAACGTGTCGATTGGACAGAGTACCGCTTAGGAACAGGCCTTTACTTGAAGCCCAGCCCTCCGCCACCGGTAACTGAGAGGTAAATTCCTATTCTCATTTGGTTTAAAACACAAAATCTGAGTGCCTTGGATCTCTTGCGAGCGATGCTGACGACTCCTTTCTGCTCCCTCTGCACTCGTAGCTCATCTCGGCGCTGAGCCCGCGTGAGGAGCGAGGACGTGGGGACGTGGGGACGTTTGAGGAGGAGCAGCCCCAGCCCCAGTCCCAGCCCCAGCCCCAGCCCTGACGGCGGCAGCCCCCCTCTGCCTGCTCTCTCCCAGTCCCGACCCTTCGTGCTGGTGTAGAGACTGCCTCGCTCCCGGAGCGTGCAAAGAGATAGGAGCTCCCTGCCCCACTCTTGTACCCCCCCCA
>NC_139405.1:695000-760000 GCF_905368555.1 Meleagris gallopavo
CACCCTTTGTGCTGTGTTCTACAAGTGCCGCGTGCGCAGCACCTCATGGCCAACCACCCACCTCTGTGGTTCTGTCTCTTGCTGTTCCAACTGTGACTTTGGGTTGAACGCTTTTCTTTTTTATTTATTCATTTATTTATTTATTTATTTATTCTTTTTCATTTGGTTTCTGTGAAGCTTTCCAGTTGTTCTGTCGTCTCCTTGTGATGGCATCATTCATTGCCTGTATTTCGCCCTTCCGAAGGGGGAGCTGGGATGTAGATGGGAAAGGTTGCGTGTCACCTATGTATGAAAAGAGAAATGACCACTTCTCTGAGTTAAAAGAGGAAAGCTCAATTTTAGCCCCAGCCTGGAGGAAGGGAGACCAGAGTGGGGCTGCCCAAGGGAGCCGCAGGTTTCTCTGTGCTACCTTTCATGTAGGCAATAGTCATGTGCCCCATAGAGGCTTGAATGGGGCCATGTGTAATGCACGACTAACACATGGAAGGGTGGAAAGTGTGCCTTGATGGCGATGGCTCTTGTGTTGGGCAGCACTTGGTTTGCACTCAGCTCTCCAGGAGCACAGTCCCATATCTGCAGCCTGATATCTGATAGCTGAAACTGAAGCCACAGAGCCACAGTATTTCCCAGTGGTGCAGAGCCCAGGCACAGCACAGCCTGTGCTCCAGGAACCTCCGAATTTCTACATCTCTGTACGTGAGAGCAGTGTTTGGTAGCACCGTTGCTGCCGATCATAGCTCAGACTCCATCCGCTGGAGAGGAGGAACGCATCCCTGTGGCACAGACCCATTGCCATTAATATTTAATATTCTGTAAATTGAGTGATTTATAGAATGAAGGCATTGAAACAGTATCAGGAATTCAGGCTACAGATGTTTCGTATTTATTATGTTTCCAAGTGTGGAAACAAATACAGGAATAAGCAATCCCATGATTTTGCTTGGCCTTGAAGGCTGTGGCTGTCTGATGAAATACAGTTTCAGAGTTTATTGGAGTGCAGAGTTTCTACAGCAAGCAAAGAAATGCCAGCTGTTGCTACAGCTCGTGCGTGCTCCGGTTGTATGTTTTCCCCCATAAATGCTTAGAACTGTTTTTGGAGGCTGTGTGGGAAGGTCACAGTACCATGCAGGAGCGTGGTGCAGCAGGCAGAATCACAGCCAGGCACCACAAGTGCAATGCAGAGCCACCGGCACCCACTGTCCTGTGCTAGGATGGGCTCCCTGGCCCTGAGTGATTGCGGTGTGCTTGGCCCCTGACACTGCCGCAAGTCATACTGAAATGGGTCAGATTCAGAGTAAACAGAACTAACGAAAGGTTTTCCTTTGTGAGGTGCAGCCATGTGCTGTAGGTCTGGGGCAACCACCCCAGCACACTGGGGGGATGTGGCTGGTGGGTCTTCCATAAAGCCCTGCAACAGCGCTGTAGCTAAGCTCCTAAGCATGATCAAATCGATTCCCATAGAAGCGGTGACCCATGCACTGGTGTGGGGCTCGTGGTGGCAGTGCTCTGGGTGCATCTCAACAGGTGGTGAAGGGTCAGCAGCGCAGTGCTTGGGGATAGCTGTGCGGAGGGATGTGTGCCTGTGCTGGGAGAGGTCAATGAGGTGTGGGGATCAGTGGTGAGGCAGGTGGGCTTGGTCTGGCTAGAGTCTTAGCAGAGAGCAGAGGGTCCTGGTTAAAGGGTGCGGGACTGGGGGCTACTTTCACCCCTCGCTGCTTAGGAAAGACAATAGGGGCAGGAGTTGCACTCTGGTCTGTGTCACACTTGTCCTCTCCTCTGTCCCCATGCTCTCCAGGTGCGGTGTATCCCCCCAGCTGGCGCGGTGCCCAGGGAGCCTCGGATGCCTGGCAGTTTTCGGATGGAAGTTCAAGAGCACTTAAGTTTTGAGAGGAGATGAAGCGGGGCCAGCATCTGGCAGTGCACGTGTCTGGAGGCGTCCCCATCCTGTGGCTTGCTGTGACCCGCAGCACCCGACGTCCCGCCAACGGCAGCGTCCCCCAGCTCCTCCAGCCTGCAGGACTGTCGTATTTATATTTTGTAATAGAGTACAACACTACTTTTGTTCAGTTTTTGTTTGTTTATTTCTTTTTCTAAGAACAAAAAAGCAAAAATGCCTACCAAGGTCGAGGGCTGCCCAGGGTCTCTGGTCCTGAGGAGAGGACTCTGCCCTCATGTTGGCCCTGTGTGGAGGACCCGGCTCCATGTGTGTCTCCATTTCCCATAAAGTGCACCTCACGTTATGAGTTACAAATAAAACAAAACACAGTGTGGATCCATGGCAGGTGGGCAATCACCCTAATAAATGTTGGAGTTTTAGGTTTTGTTCGCTCTTTCTTTACTTTGCCATTAGTGGCCAAGGGCAGTGACCACGACTGTCGCCATGCACAAGAGTGGTGCTCCATCCCCACAGGGCTCACACCTGGCCCTGGTGACCATCCTCACGCTCTCTGCTGCTGCCCATGTTGGACAGACCAATAGCTACTGCTGTTATCACATTTCTGCTGTTAACCAGTGTGCTTTGGGGTCGACAGGATCTGTGACCTCCTTTGTTGTGTCACTGTTGGCAGTCAGCCCCCAGCCGAGCCCACGGATTTGGGGCAGATTTGATGCGGGTGAAGCCCAGCCCTTCCCTTGCTGCACTGCTCCCTGTGCCTTGCCTCAGGTCACCACTCCACAGAGCTCTCCTGCGTGCCTTGCCCCAAGCGTAGACCCCAGACAAGGACTTCACTGGTTGGTTCCCAAGTGCTTTGTGGAACAGAAGATAAGTGTGTATTTTTGTGCTGTCTTGGATGGGATTTATGGGCTGTAGCTCCCCAGGACTGTGCTGTGAAGTGGGAATGGAGAATGAAGCAGCTGTGGGTGGAGGATCAGAGCTTGCTTGGGTACCGAGCTGGCAGACTTAAGTCTGAGTCGGGCCAGGTAGTCCTGGCAAAATTGCTGTAGGTACCACGGCTTTGCCTCTTCTTTGCTAGGTTCTGCTCTTGCTGTTTTGTTGTGAGCTGCACTGCACTGCTCCATCCGCAATTTGTGCTTCTGGCACTGGCTGCTCCACAACTGCTGCTCTGCAGCTCCCATGTGGTGCTGCTCGACTGTCCCCAGGGCTCTGTGTGCTGAACAGCTCCTGGGGCTGCCCTCCAGCTCCATTTTGTCTGAGTGCAGGGAGAACCTGATGATGTGCTTACTTTGTGGTACTGTTGGAGCAGCTGCTCTGTGCCCCGATGCAGCAGCATGGTGTGGTGGGCTCTTTCTGTGGGCATTGTGTCCTGCAGAAAGGAACCATGCAGGGCTGGGAAGGACACCGGGGAGCAGCAAAGCATGGCAGGGAAAGGCAACATGCATCCTTGGGCATAGTGTGCAGGGTAAAGGAAAGCTGTGAGCTGTGTTAATCTGCAGATGCTGGGCCACATAAACAGTGTGTCTGCTTTCCTGAGGTTCAGCATTTGTAACAATCCAAAGAAGAGCACAATCTGATGGCTGAGGGCTCATCAAGGGGGGTAGGGAACTTAGCTTTGATTTTTTTGGCTTGAAAAGCTGCTTTCAAACATGGGGGATTTTTGTCCATGCTGTATTTCATTTCTAAGCCCATTTTACTGACACTAACATGCATGGAAGTTCAAGTCTCCTGTGAAGTCTAACCCAAATTTTGCTTTCATGATAACGCACATTTTGGATTCAAGGAATAGGTGGGTTATGGGCTCCTCACAGCTCAGAGCAGCAAGCGGGCAAGTGGCAGTCAGGTGGGCATGGCTCTCCAGAATGGTCCAGTGAAAGACCAATACGCTGCAGGCAGCCACGCTGCAGCCCTCCTGATTAGAGGGGCACCTCATTTGCTTCTGTTCTCACTCTCTGCTTCTTCTCCCATAGAGTTCACCTAGCAGCTGTGGATGGGTCACCATTTGGGTCTATGTTGTACCCAATCCCACTTCCAGGTCAACAAAATCTTGCTGCCTTCCATCGGGTGCACCCTGATCATGTCTCCTCCAGGAGCTGCCCTCTCATATTCATCTCCTACACTGGTCAAACAATACGTTATTCCTTGGGAAAGATGAAATTATGTTGGGGAAGAAAAAAAAACCTCACAAAAAAACCCACAAAAACACACTCAAAACTCCCACTCCAAAATGGTGGCCCTTGTTCCTTAATCTTGCTGGGTAGGGCTACACATCTGGTAGAGGCTTGTTTGTTGCAGCTCTTACTTTTATTTCATCTTTAGTGATAAAGCTCAGATGGTGGGAGAAGTGGCTCCAGGGTAATTTCACCTGGCCTGTCACGAGGAGCACTGCCCAACAGATGATGGCCAGGCAGACAGATACATTATGACCTCACCAAGGCACCTGGGTGGGTTGTAGGAGCGGCAAGCTGCGAAGCCACTATGTGCCATGTGCCACATGGACATGAGGCAGGCTGCATGAATGGGTGATGGCGTTTTCATGTGGATGCCACCATCCTGGTAATGAGGGGGACACTGCAGGATTGCTCTGGCCCTGATGGTGGTCCTGTGGAGAAGCTGACACCCTGTGGGTTTCCAGTGGTGATGTACAGAAGCTCCCACTTTCTTCAAATGTCTGCCAATGCATGTGTCTAAGGGCTATACAGGAGTAATTACGGGCCTCCCGTTGGTGGGATATGTGCATGCAAAATGAAGGTTGTATTTGGCTTCTAATATTCAGATCTATATTCCATATTGTGTTGATCAAGAAAACCAACTCAGCCCTGCGCTGAAGAATGTGATGGACTGATGGCTTTCAGAAACGTACTGTAAATTGAGGAGGCTAATAAATACTTGCTATTAATAAAAACAGGGCTACTGCCTTTCCAGTTATTGTGACATTTTACAGCATCTTTAAATTTAAACAGCACAAGAAAGTGACGATGCCTTTGGACCTTCTCTCTCCTGGCGTGGCCTCAGCAGCACTCAGCTGCCGAGGTGCTGGGAGAGGTGAATGCACTATGAGAGGGGCTGGGAGGGGCATAGGAGCCCGTCACTGGGGCAGCGGAGCCCATCAACGAGGCAGTGGGTCCCTGTGCCCATTGCCAGCTGGGTGGGAGGACCGGGTATGGCTGTTGGCTCTAGATAGGCAAGGCCCAGCACCTCTCCATGTGAACAGGTTTGCACTGGCCTTTAGTACATGGTGAATACTTTTACCTCTTCCCGCCCACAGCAGCAGCACCACACTTACTGTGCCAGGCTGTGCTGTGCACCTTCCAGCAGCCTCTTCCCACTGTGGGCACAATTGCTGCCTGCCCTCCCGGTACTGCCTGCACCTTCCCATTGCAGCAGGAATTACAGGGACGGGCAAAAGGCATACCTGGAGCAGAGCCCTGCCATTTAAAACAAGGTGTGGAGGCGATGAGTGATCATAGCCACGTCAGAGCAGGATTCACAACATCGCTCCTCACAGTGTGTTGGGGCACCTTGCAAGCCCAGAGCCCACCCCAGAACCATCCCTGCCTGCAGCTCCCTGCCTCGCTTGTCTCAGATGCAGTTTTGGGGCTGCTGGGAGAGTAGTGCTGGACCAGGAGAGGGGAGGCAAGGGCTGGTGGCATAGGGAAATTATGCATTTTCTGGACTTGCTTATTTTCTCCTGTGCATTAAACTTTACTTTAATATTCCAGTGTCAGTGTTCTATAATTAAGCCAAATGTAAGCAGTGGAAGACTTGGCATGGTGCAGGTTGGGGAGGACTGGTCACGACCCAGCTAGAGCTGGGCACCTGCTGTGGCCAGGACAGCTCCAGCCTCTTAAAAGTGATGCTGGGAGCACAGGAGAAGGTCATCTTAAAAATCACATTTGTTTGAGGCATATATTGAGCTCATGAGGGAAAATCTAGCCCCTGAGAGAGAAAAACTAAAGAGCTGAGCCATAAAGCAGTGCGATAACATCCTTATTATAGGATGCAAATTAAGGGGCCCAATTCACTTTAAAAAAGCATACTGAGTATTTAATTTCTCTAAGGGGAATACCTCTGAAGTTGGCCCATGTGTGGGTTTTTTTTTGTGATATGTACTTTATATTAAATAAAAAAAGAAGCTGGAATGCAGGGGATCGAGCCCTGCCCAGCACCCACTCTGCGCTGTGCTCGAATGCAGGTATTTATGGAGCTATGCACTGTGCTGATGGGGTGTCATGGGGTGGCTTTGCCACAAGGCATATGGCACTGAACACTTCTGTGTAAAATAAAGCAGTGGAGAAAGCCCAAAATTCTGATGAAATGGGCAAGCTGCAGTCATCCACCCATAGATATTGCTTCAACATTAAAGACTTCTGGTTGTGGTAGCATCATAGAATCATAAAATGGCTTGTGTTGGAAAGGATTTCAAAGATCATCTAGTTCCAACCCCGCTGATGCATGCAGGATTGCCAACCACTACATTAGGCATTAGACCAGGCTGCCCAGGGCCCCATCCAACCTGGCCCTGAACACCTCCAGTGATGCGGCATCTACAGTTCCTCTGGGCAGCCAGTTGAAGTGCCTCATCACCCTCCTCCTCTAAGATGCTCTCAGCGTGTCTTCACACCCTCACCCCCCCCACATCCAGGAACTTGTCCACTAGCCCAGGCATTATCAGATGCCCCAGCTTCTCTCTGCCAAACCGCTGCCCGTAGAGGCAGCCATCTGTGTGGGAAAGTTCTCCCATGCCAGTCCTGGGCAGCTGTGGTGGTTTCATAGCTGTGAAATGGGGAAGGATGTTCTTCTCCCTGTGGTGTGCAGTGATGATGCAGAAAGTCAAAAAGACATTTCTGTGAGGTGGGGACCAGCAACCCATGATAAGGCCTGGCCCCTGCGGGATGAGCTACGGACAAGTAGCAGGTTCTGCCTGTAACAGTGACATCGGGCACTCCTTGACGTGTTGTTCAGCTTCTGTCTGTGCCTGTCAGTGTGGTGGGTTTGGCCCAGCAAACAGCTAGAACAAGTGAGTGCTGCCAGCCAGGGTTCTTGTGGATTGGTCAAGGCTGAGCAAATGTTCTCAAGGTACCCTTCACAAGGCTTATTTTTGACATTTGCTTTTTCTCCTATGGGCAGTGTCAAGATCCCCTGCTCTGCTGTCACCCTGGAGATGAGCAGGATGAGCTCAGGCTGCGGTGGTGCGCATGGGAGCTGCCTCTGCTGCTCCCCATCCCTGAGAGATCAGTACCTTTGATCTCAGCACATTCCCACCTCTGTGGGTATCACAATGTGCCCAGTGGACAACTTGGGCATTGTCATCAACCTTCTGCTGCTTGAGACTGCAGGGGAAACAGTGCACATCCTACACTTCCTGTGCTGCCTTATGGGAGTTGGAGGAAGGGGATCTATTTTTCACAGCACTTCTTTCCTGCTTGATGGAAATGAGTCAACTGCCAGCTGTATATGTTACCTCTTGCTAGGCTGCTCTGCAAGCATACACCTCTCAGCCTCGTGTCTGCATCCTCTCCTGGTGTAGCAGCGAAGCCACAGTGATGTTATTACTCCACAGCTGACTGCCCAGGCACCCAGCTCCTGCCCCACAGTCACCATGGGTGACCAAGCCCCTCCAAGCCTACAGCACAGCAGCAGAGGGATGCACCTCCAGCTTTTGTTTAAGTGAAAGTGAGGGAGACTTAATCTTAAAGAATATTTCAGCACTAGTGAGAGACCAATGAAAAAAAATAACTTTCCCTTGGCATGCTGCCCTCTGCCTGTGTGCATTGTGCTTCTTCCCATCCCAGGCTTTCTGCTCAGCAATTACCTCCTGTACATTCCTCTCTCAAATGCTGCCAATGAAAGCCTTCAGAATCCCAGACTCTGGATACTTTAAGCTCCGGTGAGCGATGTGCATATTGCATATATTTGTTAGAGAAGAGTTGGTCAAGGTGTTGCACACTCATCTCCCATAGTTTATGAAAGATTTGCAGCATAGCACAGTGTGCTGGGGCCAGGTGGAGAGACTTCAATGTGCTGCAGTCTCAGAGGGGAAAAGGAATCCCTTCCAAGGCTTAGTGCTGGCTCTTCCCTCCCTGAGGTTGGGCAATTCCTATCAAACAAAAAGGGTACCAGGAAGCTCCTGTGGACAGATGCCTCAGGCAAACAGAAGGGTCATCAGAAAAAGCAGTGATGGTGGCTAGAATATCAACCCTGGGGGAACAAGTTTGAGCCTGGGGCTGGAGGAGCTCAGCCTTCCACCACCTGACCCAAGACCCATGAATAGGAGGGTTCTTGGTGTTACAGAAGGGTTTCTGATGGTGAGTAGGATGAGGATTCTTGTGTTAGCAATGCAGCCACCCCCCGTAGAGCCAGATATCGATAGGAAAGACCAACAGTCCTGCATGCTGCAGAGCTGCCTTGCAATGTGAGGAAGCAGAGGGTGTCCTGGCCTGGGATAGTGATCCAGCACAAGGGAGCATGAGGTGCTTTGGGATGGCTTTGGCCTTCCTCTCTGTGCATGTACCCAACGTCAGTGCTGGGATGACTAGAGGGCTCAGGATGAGGCCTGTCCGTTAAGGTACCATCCTGACTTCTGCAGGCCCTCAGCTGATCTCATCGAGTCTCGCTGGAGCGGCTGTGGACTGCACCATTAGTCTGCTGCTTAATGAATATTGAAGTACCGTCTTGCAATGGTGAGGTGTGTGACACAGACGAAACAGAATTTTTCTGCTGAAAGCAACCCTCCAAGTGTTTGGTGTCACTTTGCTGGGGTTTGCCTGTGCCCCTGTCTCTGAACTGAACCAGGAAATGGGGATCTTGTGACTGCTAAAAGCTGCGCCATCAAATATATGAATGTTTAATATACAACAACAAGTCACATAATGAATGTCCAAATGAATTATGCTTTCTTCAGATTTCCTTTCCAAGAGGCACAGGAAACATTGGTCACTTCAACACAGTGAGTAGCCAGGCAATTTTATTGGCGTGCTCTATTGCGAGGAGATTTCATTTCAGGAGGCCCAGAAACCAATTTTGTCTTCTGGTGGCTGTTCCATTTGTCCCTTTGAGAAACTCTGTGAGATATTTTGAGATCAGGAAAGAGACTGTACTGGAACCCGAGGAAGGCTCTGTCATACAGGAGGGCAGGACCAGGCCCTAAACAGTTCTGTCATGCCATGGGCACAAGGACCTGCTCATTTCAGCCACAGAAAGAAATCACTCATGCATGTGTATGTAGAGGAAGCCTGAAGTGAAATGCGGCTTTAGAAAGCAAAGGTCTAGCGGAAAGGAAAAATCCAGGTTTTATCTATTTTACAGAAGACTAAAATGAATGATTATGTATATTTTATAAGAATATTTGTTTTGCTTATAGTCCAGTATTAAGAATACTTTTTTCATAATAAGCTCATGTCAGCTCCAATGTGATTTCCCTGTAACCAGAGCTTGAAGGATGCCTTTGGCAGAAAAATGACCACACTGCTGCCTATCGATAGGTCTCTGTGGATGGACATGAGGCCAGAGTTGGTGGTGTCCTGCCTGGCGGCGCTGGGCCCGGGCTGCAACACAGAGCTGGTGGCCGCCAGCCGGTAAAATGTCTCTATGACAGCCAGCCATTAATTATCATCCTTTGAGCCTAATTCATTCATCCCTTTTCCTCTCATGCAGAGGGACAGAGAGGGCTGAGAGCACTTGGGGAAATGTAGGCATGATTCCATATTCGTTATGCAGCAAGCGCTGCCTGTGACTTTGTTGGTTGCAGTGGCTTTAATTGAATTGGCTTGCCAATAAAGCTGTTGTCATTCAGTAAGTGAATTTGTTGTACTACTCGCACCACAGCTGCTGCATACAACCAGGCATTTCCTGAAGGCAAGCCAACCTTGCAATACCCTGGCTGGAGTCTGATTGTTTTTTCTTCCCCCAAACGTATCCCCACGGCCTTTTGGGTGCTGGTCCCATTCAGAGAAGCAAACGTCCCAGCAAGGCCACAGGGCACACTGCGACCCCAGGCAGTGGCTGCAGGCTGCATGCTTGCAACGCTGGGGACCAGTTGACCCTGTGGGTTTTCAATTACTAGTCACTGACCTCTGTTACCCTGCACTAGCCAAGAGAGAGCTTCATTGTTCCTCACTGTGAAAATAAGTACAGAATATGATGGATAGTATATTTTGTCAGTCAAGAACTTAGAGTCCTGTTAAGAAGTCTAGCAATATTGATAAAATAAAGCAATGTTACAAGTGGCATTTATTATGGAATATGTAGGCTGTTGGGCCAAAAATATTCTAATCTTCCACTGTTTATAAAACATTAGGGAAGGAGAGGGGAAGACTGCTTGATTTATAGTGACTGTAAGGTGATACTGAGATGAAGTAAGTATTCAGCAGAGAAAGTGTCACTCCTTGGGTTTAGCACATGAGATATGCATACTTGCCATAGCTGAGAATGCAGGATACAGAGCAGCACAGTGGTGGCCAAGGACCAAATGTTTCATTCTTTTCCTCAGGAGCCGAGGCACACACCTATGCCTGAGTACCACCACTGCTCAGCTGCTCACTGGGGCACACCAACCTGCATTTTATTCCCTTTGAGAAGGGGGGAAGAAATCTGGATCAGTTTCAGATGTTGTGGCTCAGTCCCAACTCTGAAATTAATAAATTACTTCTCTTTTTCTTTATGCTGCATTGAACTGGGTGAATTATTTTGAGAAACAAGTTTTCTTATGAGATTTTTTTTATAACCTCACATTACCTTGAAGTTCATTCCATCGGATTTCTTCAGATTCATACTTACTGTAGATTATTTTTAATGCACTCAAAATATGGGTAGGTGGGAGTTCTCTTCTCAAACTGGACCATGCTCAGATGGATGCTTAACATACACTGAAAGAGCTGAAGTAGTGTTTTGTGTGTCAGTGTTACATGACATGAATCATAAATTTGAGTAAATAAGCTGGCAATTAAACTGGGGACAGCTGGCAGTTAAACTGGGACATGAATGTTCCTTTCTAGACATCCAGTAAAACACTCCACTCCATATAGATCCTGCTGTTTGAGCAGTGAATCATAGAGACACACTAAAATTGACTGATAATGGTAAAAGTTTCCTCGATTTCAGTTCTGGTAGATTGAACCTGTTGCCTTCAGCACCGGGAATGTGTGTGTGTAGATCTATAGAATTGCTTTGAAAAAGGCTGTGGTGCCCATTTCCAGCCCAGGAGGAGCTGCTCTTCTGTTGGGTTGGGAATAAATGCACACCAAGGATAAAGCTGGTGGTGAGTGATCATGAGTGCTGTAAGGTTGAATCTGTTCCCTCATCCTTTCTTGGGATGTTAATCCAAAATGAAGTCTCTGAGATCTGCACGACTCTACCACACAGGGGAGTTTGTCCCCCTTCTTGCTATCCCAAAACTTGGACCTGGGGCATGCCCAGCCTTTTGGGTTGGATACTATCTGCTGGACCATCAGCTCAGCTGGGGACAATTCTGGGGAGATCCTAGTGGTGAGCAACCTGTGCTTGGGGTTACTCATAGCAACCTAGCGTACCTTGAGTACCATTCCTGCGGTGACTGTGTCAGCCACTGACAGATTGATGGTGGCTGTCACCTTTTCTCCCTGCACACCTTCCCACTGCTGAGCAGGACACTCAGTAAGCAGTGGCAAGCAGCCAAGATAAAAGTTCATGATAACTTCATATCATCTTATGTTTGTGGACTACAACTGTATTTTTTTCTTATAAAAAGAAAAAAAAAAAGAAAAGAAAAAAGAGAACATTAAGAGCTTTTGTATGCCTCTACCTCCTGCATCATTAGAAATTAACTGTCAGTATTAAGAGCCATGTACTTCTCGATTTATTGATAAGCAAATTGGCTCATCTTTATTAAGAAGGGTAGTATTTTTCTTCTGCACTCCTCATGTTCATGGTTTAAGAAAGTTGGGCAAGCAACTTTCTTAAGTGACCTTCATTTAGAATGTGATTTCTGCATGGCAAACACAAATAAAACATATTTTCTCAAAGACTGAGGTGAACGATTGGGAAAATGGGGAGTGATGACTTCTAGAAAGCAGAATCGAATGGCTGGGATCTGGCCTTTGAAACCAGATCCTAGAAGAGCCATGAATATTGATTTGTAGTAGGTCCATGTTTATTTTTCTTTCTCCTTCGCAGGCACTGCTTTTGCCTTTAAGTTTAGTAGGGTAGGCAAAAGAAAAAAGTTCCCCTGGAAGCAAAGGGAGGAAGAGTGTAGTGAATTGATGGTCAGATTGCAGAACCAGGTTGTAACTCTTGGGGTGGTTTGAAATTTGAAGTAATTTTGAGCACTTTTAGCTCACTGACTATGCCAGCTTAACGTTTTATGTGCCAAGTTTGTGTCAAAGTTGAAAATGACTTTGAAAATACAGAGGAAAAAAGGAAGTATTTTTTAGCTGTTAGCTCTAGCAGAAAATGGGTTTTATCTTAGAATGTTTCTGGGCATTAACCACTTGGTACCAGCTCTGCTCAGTACCAAAAGAGCTTGGATGCTCTGCACTCAGCGCTCAGCAGTTGTTAAAGGTGTAATTAACTGCGAGGGTGGCAGAACAGCCCAGGGATGTAGTTTGCATTTTGTGCAACTGAAAGTAACCTTGTTGTTCAGTATCATGGCAAGTAAAGCTTGAGCAGGGCAGCAGTGAGTGTTGATGAGGAGTTTTGAAACAGCATGAGAATAAGTTTTATTACAGCATGTCACCTACTGAAACCACAGAGCTGGTGCAAGTAATCTATTAACAGAAGGCTTCTGTGAAGGTCTTTGGCTTTTTAGAGAGAATTAAGGTTTGTTTAGCAAATACTTGCTGTGCCAAAGCTCAGAAGTTCATGCTCGTGGGCTGCTCACTGTTAATACTGCCTCCAAGTGCAGTGTTGTGAGGGGTACAGTTGGTACCTGTAGCTGTGGGATAATGTCCTGGCCTCAAGTTTCTCCTGTATTGGGCACCATTTCCAACCTCCACTGCCTGGACTTGCAGTTCTGTGCCAGCAGCAGGGTGAGTTCTCCCTGCACCAAGCATTTGCTTTGCATGCACGGGGACTGCCTCTTTGCTTCACCTGGGCTGTCAGCAGGGTCTGGTGGGCTGTGCTGGGTGCTGGTGCTGGAAAGGACTCTGGTGGCTGCTGTAGTTGTACGTTAAAAGCTGGATACTTGAGGGGAGGGGTTGGTTCAGGGCAAGCTCTGTACTGGGATAAGTGTAACTTTACTCCGTGCAGCATCTTTGTAGGGTTGGGGATTTCAAGTCTTGCTGTGTGCAAAGGTATGAGAGCTGAGGAGCTTTGCCTAGGCTCCTATGCTTTCAAGTCCCAGGACAGATTTTGGAGGAGTGTTTCGACATAATTCAGATTTTTTTCAGTCCAGCACATCCTGCAGAGGAGCAAAAGAAATTGCATTTTAACTTAAAAATCCTGCTGTCAGGTTTTTCCTCTCTTCCATGGAAAAAACGGAGACACGCAGAGCTGGTGACATGACCAATAAGCCTGCACCTCTGGAGCTGAATTCAGAGTTGATTTCAAATTCTTTAAATGAATTAACTTCCACAGACACAATTTCTGATAGGAAATACTGTAGGCTACCTCACAGAAATTCCCTGAAATCAATTTTTCATAGTTCTGAGTCTTTGCAGAGGAAAGACTAGCTTGCAAGCAGGGTTGAATTACTTCTGTCACACACCAAGGAGTGAGATCCTTACAGATTAGAGGGAAGAAATCACTTGAAAAATTAAGCAGCACATTGGGGAAAGCAGTCCCACTGTTCTTTTCTCCACTGACCTCCAGGTTTTAAAGTCTTCAGTAGGAAAGGAAAAAGCACCTGGAGGCTTGCTGTGAGCGTCCCCCTGCTCTCTGGGTAAGCAAAGGCAGGCCCTGGTCAGTGTCAGTCAGATGCCCATCTGTCCATAGTCTGCTGGGCAGAGACTGCTGTTACATAAAATACTTTGTACATTGCTGAAGGCTAGTGCCTGAGGTCTCCCATGGTCTTAAAGTCACTGATGATAGCTTGTAGAATTTCTTCCTGCAAGGGATGTTTCTCTCTGCTGAAGCAACTCAGTCCAGGTCCCACCTGCAGTTCTCATGGGCCTCTGTGAGATAGGGAGGTGTGGTTGTCGGGCACGGTCTCTTTAATGAGTTGGTCTGATGTTAGTAGCTCCTGTTGGGCTTGAGACTGTAGTGAAACTGTTTGCTCTTAATTTTTCAATGCAAAAAAAATTAAAACTTTTAATTTTTTAAAACAAGTATTATTTTAAATAATTTTAAATTAAATTATTATTTGGCACATGTATATGACATAGGTGCACCTTTCAGACCATAGCCCTGTGATAATCTGAGTTTGATGCCCTGTGGTTCAGGACATACCTGCTTGAAACCGATGTTTGCCCTTTTCTAACACCTTTCTTGGGTGGATCTTGGGGGTCTGATGGGAATCTTCACTCACCTGTGCACTCTGGCAGTGGTAGCCATCCCCTATTACTCATCTTTAATTGCACCAGTACAAAAGGCAGATGGTTTCTTCATCACCATTTAATTTACTTGGTTGAGAAAAAGAAAGAAAATGCATGATTGCTTGACTAAACTGGCTAAGCCCTGGTCAGTACCCAGACCATAGTTGTTTTTGCCCAAACCTCTAGAAAGAAGAGCTCTGTGCTTACTGTGAGTGCAGCTAATTCAGCCCCAGAATTTGCAAAATATGGTTTTGAGTAGCTGAGAAAATGATTTGGGAGATAAAGAATTGAACTATGTGTAGATGCAGAGTGCGTTTAGCAGGCGGGTGTGTGTATCTGAGTAGTGGGATGACAATAACTCCCTACTTGTATTTGTATAAAGATTATGCACTAAGGTTCTGATCCCAAACCCTTGAAGTTGATGAAAATATTTCTGTTGGCATTAATGGATTTTTCTTCGGCTCTGCAAGTGCTGAGTGAGTTCAATGAAATCAGAAGTCAGAACCTGAAAAGAATGTGTTTAGTCCAGACAAAAAGGAGAGGGAGGGGAAAAGCCAAGCCAAAGCACCAAACAAATGCAGTGCAGATTCTCTTCTAAAACTTTATCTTCTGTTTGCTTCAAAGTGCAGTAAAAAGGTGCTTTCCATATTACAAAGCTTTTCATGGAGACAATGCTTGCTCTGAGCAATTCATTTTCGGGTGATCTCTTCCAATTTGCTAGTGATCATTGAGAAGGGGGAATATTCAGTGTAAAGCAACCAACCTGTGTGGAATTCACAATGACTAGAAACCTGCAGCTGGAGGTAAAACTGAGTACTGTGCTTTACTGAAGGCCTTTGCATGAGCTGAGTGCTGGTCTTCCCAGTCCAGTTCCTCCTTTCATTTAGAGTCATCCATACAGTTACATTGCACTGCATGCAGTGGAAGAATGGAAAGCTGTAGTGGTTGTGTCGAAGTTGAGATGCTCTAGATTTACTGTGAAATGAGAAAAACCAAACCCATAATAATAATCACCCATAGACCTGAAAATATTCTACAAAATACAGAACAGCATCGTGATGCCTGTGTTGCTGAGGAGGACATTGCGACACAAATTGCCCCAAGGTCCTCACTAGGTCTGAACTTTCCAAATCTGCCTTAACTCTGAGTATACTTGCCCCACTCCCTGCTGGTGCTAACGGGCTGAACAAGTGCAGACAAACCCTGCCTGAAACTGCTGCCAAGCCTCAACTTAGCAGCTTGCCCAAGTGCTCAGACGATAAGATTTGTCCTGCCCTGTTTTGAGAAGGGATTTGATGGTTGCAAAACATGTCACATTGACTAAAAGTTGTTACCATCTGGTGGCTACATGGATGGTCTGGTACTAATGAGGACATAATCTGAGGCAAGTTTCTAGTGGACAGCTGTCCTTTCTTGCTTTCTTATGATCCTACACTTCACTGTACTGGACACTAATTGGCATCCTTATTTGTGGTGACTAGATATGAATGGCCATGGAAGCATTTTCCACAAGAAAAAAGTTATGGTGTATGGATGGGGTAATGAGAGGAAATCTGCCTTTCCAGCAGCTGCACTGTATGTTATACGTGAAAACTGAATTTCAGGTTTCTAGCAATCTTACATGAGTCTTGAACAGCCTGAAGAAGGAATCAAAGGATGTGAACTATTGTAGATGACATAAGAAGAATAAAACGGAGTTTGGCTATCCCCTTGACACAACTCCTCCCACATGTCAATAGGAGCCTGCTCCAAGGTGCTTTGTCTTTTAAATGCTTGTCCAGAAAATGCAACTTGCAGTGGAAGGTCTCTGGCTTGCATGTAGATCCTCAAGGGATATGCTTGCTGAAAATGATGGCACACCCCAAGGACAGAGATGATTAAAGCTTGTTTATAGCAGAACAAGGGCTCTGGCCTGGGAGAGGTGAACTCCCTTGGCTGAATTTCTAAAGAAACCTCATTCCTAATGGTGCAATGTGGTTTGTTTCCTTTCGTTGCACCACATTACAGTATAAGTGTGGCTGCTGGCTGAGGCCTCAGGTAGCTCATGTCTGACCTGTAATTCTTTGCTGGCAAGTCATTTCTGATTGCAGGTAGTTTTAGAGTTGTATGCAGTTCCTCCTATCTCCCTTCTTATCTCAGCCATTCTATACTGACTTACAACTCTTCTTAAATTTGAGAGGAGCAGTGCAGGCTGTGGTGGTGATGTGGTGTAAATGCCTGTGTTTATTTTGAGCTCAGGTCAGCAACAGTGGTATCTCAGCCTGTTGGAAGCTACTTGGCTAGCTCACTATCAGTGAGTGGTCTTAACACTTTCTTAACATCGGAATACTAAATTAAATACAATAATAAAAAGCATTATTTCAGTTGTGGAGCAGGTGGAGGGCTGAGGCCCACAGAAAGATGAGTTTCATCTTTGTTGTCAAGACATATGTTTTATTAGCAGTCCAGTTTGATCCATTATCTGGTCTGTGGAGGCATGGTATAAACGTGTGCATGTTGGTCACAGATGTGCGTGTGGAACAGCAGCAATGAATTGCCTGTCATTCTATATGGCAGGGGTGAAAGAGAAAGCTATTTACATAAATTATTGGAGAACAGTAAATATTATTTCATGATATCACATCAAGATTAACTTAAGCAGACTTGATATTAAGAGGCAAGATGATTTGCTCTTAGTCAAAGACACAATTAAATACGGTGCATGAAGGTAAAAAAGAGTGTCTACTTAGGAAGATTTTTATCACAAAATGGATGATGGGTTGGGAAGCTTCTAACCAAGATCTTTGTGGATTTTGTAGTCCTCATTCTAGTTACCATTGCAGCTTCAGGAAAAGAAATGTACTTGCCAAGAATGGGGCTTTGGTTGGATGTTGGATGTTACATATTTGCTAGGAATGGTTTCACTTACTATTTAGGGAACTGGAACTCAGTGTCTTAAATTTCCCAATGTATAATGGAACTATGAAGTACTTGTGGCCCTTACTGAAGTCAAAGGACACTTTGACTCAAGTGGGAGCTCCGTGCATATTAACTTGCTGAGAGAATAGATCCCTTCTTTGTTTATTCCCTCTTGAGATGGTTGCAAATAGATTATTTTCATTTAAATTTTCAAACATATTTTTATAGATAAGTAAAAGCTGACACATTTGGCTACATAAAAAGTCTCCTTATAAGTCTCTATCTTCTTTCCAATTCTGAAGCGGGCCAAGTTTTCCCCCATTCTTGGATTTTTAATCAAAAAACAAATTATCAGTTGGGGGGGAGCTTAAATTGAAAATTTTTGACAAGTCTGAACCGTGCCTGCATTTTATGAAAATCATGTCCTCCTCACTTCCCAACCACGTCGCTGCCAGCAGAGTAGCGGAGATCGTCAAAGATGTGCTCAGCACATCCATGATTAGACCAACTATTTAACTAAGAACACTCAACCCCACCAGCCCACGTTCATCACAAAGTCCTTATTTTTAATTTTCCATCTAGACTTTATGTGGAAAAGATTTAACAGATTTACTTTCTATAGCTCTTTCTGTACTCGTCTTTCTGGTATTTTCACAACCTGCTGTGCAGGGTGGGTATAGAGTGAAGTCAGTGGGGGATGCCCTGTCTTACAGGGCTATAATTAGATTTTATTTTATTTTTTTTATTTTTTTTTTTTTTAGAGAAACAGACCCAGATCGCTCCTGTTGCACAGTGTGTAACTGTGACTGTCTGCTGGACGTGGGTGGGGAGCCATCAAGGCAAATGATCAGGCAAGATGAGCATCTGCTGTGACTGAGTTTGGAAAAGCCACACTCCTTCTGTGTAGTTCTATTGACTTCCCTGCATTTTGTGGTTCCTCTCCCTGGTGTTTTGGATGAGCAACAGAGAGGAGAATTTGGTACTAATAGGTAAAACTACCTTTTATTTTTATTTATTTATTTTAAAGTCTGTAGCTTAATTACTATTATGCTCACTTGGCTCATCTGAAAGTGGGGCATGGCATAAATTCTTTAGCAACCACTCATGGGATGCTTGGGCATTTTCATTATATCTATTCCTTGTTTCAACTCCAGAGTAATACAGAGCTCTGCCACTTGACAAGTGATCTGTGCCCCCTCCAAGTGGTGAGGTCTATTCACCATTTCTGACAATTCTGACAAAAACAATGGGAGTGTTTGCATAAGCAAGATTGAAATGCCTGATGGTTAGAGGAACAGCCCTAGCACCACTTTGTAGCTAGGGTTGTTCCATCTCCAGCTGGTTTGGACATCTGAACACTGATTTACAGTGTGGACAACACCTTCTTTTAGATACCTGACACCATTTAAACGTAACACTTTAAGTCTAATTTTCCTGGTTTTAGTTACTGTAAGATTTCTCTCCTTCCCCCTTTTTCTATTTTTTTTGGAATAGGTACTCAAGTCCCTGGGATCTCTATAAGACAAAGATAGTTGTAGGTACAGAGGTGGTATTAGATCTTCCTGTAATTACACTGAAATACAGCTTTAGCAGTAAGAATAGGGAGGTGAAAATGAGGATCATTATTGCCATACAACTCTAGCATCTATGCTGGCTTTGGGGGTCCTTGAACATCATTGCGGAGGCTGAGAGCATAAGCAAACTGCAGAGCTTGCTGTGCGCTGCCCTTAAAACACGTTGTATGCACTGTACCTTTTTTCCCCATTCTTCATTATTTAAACTGCTCTACACTGGGGAGGTATCACCTCTTCTATAGTGAAGATAAGGGAAAATCACTCTTGCATTACTTGCTCCTGAGCTCTCCCTTTTGGTGATGCAATGCCTCCTAGGTCATGGAGCATGTAAGACTTTCCTCTAAGGACAGACTCACAGCTTGCAGAGGGGATGGGGCCCAGACCTTTCATCTAGTTTCTCACTGAAGCCTTAATGTTACACTACCTCTGCTTCTGTATTCCTAGAGCATTTTGTAGTCCCATAATTTTTATGATTTGATGCTTATATCCCATATTTCTAGTACTTAATACTTGTTGCAGAAATGAAATTTTCTGCAGGTAACGTCCTCTTTCCTAGTGCTGTTGGAGGCTTTCGCTATTTCAACTAGTTGAACTCTGCTAAAAACCGTTCAGACTTTGAAAATGCCTGCTTCTGCCAGGAAGCTGAAGAAGGAGATAAGTGACCCTGATTTTCTTCTGGTAGAAATTGTTGCATTCATGATCTTGGGTAGTGATGTGTTCATGTGTCTGGATGTGCAACAGGGAACAGTGTGCCTCATTCATCCCAGGGAAAACTGGTCTCCCAAAAACCATAGCTGTCTTTTGGGTTTCCAGTCTGATCCCCTTAACTTTAAAAGCACACCTGTGGGGCAGGGACATTAGTCCTCACAATGTCTGGAAAGCTGATGTTAACAGAAGTAGTTACCAATTCCCTTTCTTCCCTCCCATGTCTTCCTTGCTAATGTTGAATTTTTTGTTCTCTCCAGAATTTGCTTGTGTTTACTTTGTTCAGCCAAATGCTGCTTGCTGTGTGAATGATTCAGGATCAATCTATGCTGCTCCTTTGGTCCTATTGTGAGAAGCTGTGTTGGGAAAAAGAAGTCAGTGAGTAGCCTATAGGAGGACTGGAGATGGTTTCTGCTGTCACTTGTATCTGGGGCTGGCCTTGGTTTTTCTATCGTTTAATTGCCTGGTATATCTTGCAGTGGTAATCCAGTTTAAATCACGTTCCACTGTTATCATCAGTAGCCTTAGCTGTGGCTTTATCCATGTTAGTGGCTATTTGTCTTTGTCATAGGCCATTTAATACCTGATTTTTCATGGAAGGAGGAAAATATCATTAGACTTTAATGTTACTGGGCTCAAGAACATCAAGTCGGCTATTTTAATGAAAAGACACCTGGTGATGTACAGAATCACAGAATCACAGAATCACAGAATGGTCAGCGTTGGAAGGGACCTCAAGGATCATGAAGCTCCAACTCCCCTGCCGCAGGCAGGGCCACCAACCTCCACATTTCACACTAGACCAGGCTGCCCAGGGCCCCATCCAACCTGGCCTTGAACACCTCCAGTGATGGACGGGGCATCCACAGCCTCTCTGGGCAGCTGTTCCAGCACCTCACTACTCTCTCTGTAAAGAACTTCCCCCTGACATCCAACCTAAATCTCCCCTCCCTCAACTTAAAACCATTTCCCCTTGTCCTGCTGTTATCAACCCTTTCAAAGAGTTGATTCCCCTCCTGTTTGTAGGCTGCAATGAGGTCACCCCCAGCCTTCTTTTCTCCAGGCTGAACAAGCCCAGCTCCCTCAGCCTGTCTTCATAGGGGAGGTGCTCCAGTTTCCTGATCATCTTCGTGGCCCTCCTCTGGACCCCCTCCAACAGCTCCGTCTTTTTTGTAGTGGGGGGGTCTCCACACTTGGACGCAGTATTCCAGATGGGGCCTCACAAGAGCAGAGTAGAGAGGGACGATCACCTCCCTGTCCCTGCTGGCCACCCCTCTTTTGATGGAGCCCAGGATACTGTTTGCTTTCCAACTTACAAGAGCACACTGCTTGCTCATGTTCAGTTTTTCATCTATCAAGACCCCCAGGTCCTTCTCCATAGGGCTGCTCTCAAGGACAGCTCCTTCCAGTCTGTATGGATGCCTGGGATTCCTCCGGCCCAAGTGCAAAACTCTGCACTTTGCTGTGTTGAACCTCATCAGGTTCACCCAGGCCCACCTTTCCAGCCTCTCGAGGCCCCTCTGAATGGCATCCCTTCCTTCAACTGTGTACAGGTAAGACCTTAAAACTTTTGATAGTTCCTATGAGAAGTCCATCCAGTTTATAAATAATAGTGCTCAGCTTGTTTGCTAAAGAGCAGAGCTAGGGAGGGAAATGGTTTCTTGGGGATGGCAGGGGAAGGGAAGCAAATAAAGAAATGAAGTGCTATGGGTGCTGGTGACGGAACACTGAGTAATGTTTCCACTTCAGAATCACCAGGTGACCAACATTTCGCAGGGACTTCAGTCAAGAAGATATGTAGGCATACTCAACTTCTCAATATAAAAAGAAAGAAAGAAACAAATAAAAACATTGAAATCTCAAGTGTTGCAAATTGATGCTCTTTCCTGGCAGTTCAGCTTGCTTGGGAGCATTTCACTTGAACAAGACCTATCTGTGAGTGAGACATTTGTTGAAGACTTGCGTTTATTTCTTGGGTTTAATCCAGGTTTTCTGATGACCGTGCAAGATTTTATGCAGTGCCCAAACCCAAAAACACAGCTTATTCCATGAGATGATTATATAGATAAACTCATTAATATTTCTGAAATACTTTGGAGCCACTTAAGTGCACCAATAAGTTTAGTCTTATTACTACATGGACTTTGATTAACTCCCTTCATGTCAGTTCTCATCTTAAACATTTGCATCAAAAGCTTGTGCTTGCTAGGAGTTTAATTCTGATTATTTAATGCTGATTTCTATTCAAAGTTTTCAGAATCTGAGACAGACCTCTACCTACTTGCAAGTGTTCAAGCTTTTCAAGGCCTAATTCTTTAGGCCATAGTACTGTAGTGAAATGAATCCTTATGAACTTAGAGAATTTTGACAAGTTCCTAATTTTGCCTTTGGAAGCTCTTCAGGTCCCTGCGAAGGCAGTTCATGTGGGCTAAGCTTCTGCCTGCCTCCTGAAATTGTTATGTGGAAATTGTCTGGTGTCTCTATTTTTTTCAAGTTAAGACTTCAAATGAATAAGATTCTGTTGCTTTTGCTATAACTAGGCTGAAACTGGGAAGTGCTTGCTTTATGTTAAGGCCAGATGAACGTTAAGAATTTGATGTAATCCTGGACCTCAGGCATGAAACTCAGCTTGACCTTTCCTGTTGGGTGCTTTTATGCAATCCTACTGGACATTTAGCAACAAGAAAGGAAATGGAGGAAGGATATTGGTTCAACCATATGTCAATGCTGGGACACAAGTGACAAGGAGAGGAAGGACTGCGATGTGTACAAAGTCACCAGTTAAAATAAAACCTTTATAGAAGGGAATCAGGTGGCTTGGAGGAGAGACATGTGCTGGAGGTCACCAGTTCAAACCCTGTTTATGGAAATAGCGGCCAAAAATTATTGTTGTGTGATGGCTGATCTCCTTCCCAGAGTTGATAAGATTTGCTCCACTCTGGTCCTCCCTGACATGATCAGCAGTCATAAAAGCATTTTCCACAACTGGGAGATTAACAGAGGATACTGGGATCAGAGGGGTGTCTTGTTCCTAAAAGCCATCTGCTCATGGAAAGTCAGGAGCCTGTGGCAAGAGTATGTGGGAACACTTGCACTGGCTGAGGTCTTCTGTGTTGTGGTAAGGAAAATAGTAACTAGATGTGGTGTCTTGTGTTTTCCCTTCCCTTCCTTCCCTTCCCTTCCCTTCCCTTCCCTTCCCTTCCCTTCCCTTCCCTTCCCTTCCCTTCCCTTCCCTTCCCTTCCCTTCCCTTCCCTTCCCTTCCCTTCCCTTCCCTTCCCTTCCCTTCCCTTCCCTTCCCTTCCCTTCCCTTCCCTTCCCTTCCCTTCCCTTCCCTTCCCTTTTTTTTGACAAAAAACTGCTCTTCTTGCCTTACCCTTAAAAAGCAACAAGGCTTTTAAGCTCTGAGTTTTTTTCCCCTTTAAGTGTTTAAGCAAAGCACTTCTACTCTTTCACAGTATTGTCACCACCAAGGGTAAGGCTGAATTCCCAAGCATGCATAGAAGATGGGAACCAGGTATGTGAAATGAGATGATGCATTTTTATAAGCTCCATTAGTGTGTGCCAGCATCTAACAGCAACACATGTGAATCATTTTTGCAAAATATTGGTGAGATTACAGCTTTCAGTAGGCTTTGTGTTAGTGAGAAAAATGGCAATGGGCTGGTGTCCTCTTCTGTTGTGGGCAGAGTGTGCATGCTGCAAACTATGGGTTCGATTAAGGAAGCAATTCATCTGCTGAGAACTCCAGTACTTGGAATTGTACTACACAAGATAGTAACTATGGGGGCTTCACTTCAGACTTGCACTAACTTTAGAGGCGTTTCTCCCTTTTCATGACTGGCACCAGGCTTAAGCTAGCAAAATGCAGCAACAGCACAACATTAATTTTCTTTCTGCAGTGTAGAAGCATGTCTGAAAAAAGATGTCAAATTAAAACTATTATTTCAGGGCTTGCTGTGCCAAATCAGACCTTTGGCTATTTATAGTGTTTGTCTTTCTGGCAGACAGTAGTTTCTGATACTTCATACCAACATCTGATATTCAGTCAAGAAGGACATAAAGAAATGTACTGTTTAAGTAGAGGCAGAAAGACAAAAGACAAAAACAAAAAACCCCCAAAACATCACCCCTTGTCCTCCAGGAAAATGTGAGTACAAATTTCTGATCTGGTCTCTTAAAGCTTTGCAAGTGAGTAGTTACTGCTAATTTAAATGGAATTGCTATTATTGAATAGAACCAGCACAGATGTGCAAAACCTCCTAGGTTCATACCTGGAAATTTGTAAATCAGAAGCAGTTTGATTTACAGGGAAAAGCCTAGCTTTCAATCAAAACCATATGCTTTCAGTCACTTGTATCAGAGCGTTATTGCAACGCTATCAGCTTGTGCAGCGTTTGGAGGGAGGGAGAATACAAAGGAAGATCCTGTCGCACCATTCTCTGCAGAGGTCCCAGGAGTTGCAGTACCACCTGGAATTTCTCGAGTCTTCAGCTGTAGGGCTGGTCAGTTAGACTTGTCTCTTTTGATTAATTTTTAAGCATATGGGAGATCTAGTCCCCAGAATCACACCTGCTTGCAATGCTGCTCCTCTGCTAATGCAAACTGCAGCAAAACTGTGAGTAAAATCAAACATATTACATATTAGAAGAAAAATCTATCTTCTGTACCCTCCTGGCAAACTGGGCACATCCCAAAACTCAGGGTATCAGCACTGTGGAAACTGGTTTCAGGGTTCAGTGTGACACGTCCAGTACATGTCCACACTCCTGATGCAGAGTATTTACTTGTGGCAGTCCCTTTTTCTTAGGCTGGGCTATTTTTTTCTCTGAGATACTTAGCATTTGGAAATATACCCTTGAATCTTTTCCATTTCCAAAAGTTCCTTCTTTTTCAGAATTTAATTTAATGTGACACTTGATACTTCATGTTACTGAAGCACTGAACAATAACAAAAGTGAGATCCTTGAACAGAAGAAGAGTGCAACGTGATAAAGCAATTTGCACTCATTGATTTTTCATAGGTGAGGATAAGAAGAGGCAGCTACCACACTTAAGGGAAAGGAAACTGAGGAACAGGAGAGTGCAGTGAGAAGTCCAAGGTCTTGATTTGCTGCCAGATGAAAGACTCAACTTTCTCAGTAACTGGCCTCAATCTGGGGAACCAATTCTTATAGGAACTAAATGTCAAAAGCAGCCTTTTCAGTTTCCAGAAGAGAAAATTACTTTTCTTTGAAATTTAATCAAAATCCCTGGCAGATGGGTGTGTTTATTTGCATTAAGCCCCTATGTATACAATCTTTATTTTAGGGGGGAGGATGAACAAAACAGGTACCGAGTGACAGCACTATGGGAAGCTCCTGGTGGCTGCGGTTGGCTCGGGAGGACCTGAGCAGAACAGAGCAAGACTCAGCAGTTCCTTTTTCTGACAATCCTACCACAACAGAGACGAGGCAAAAGCTCTCCCTTCCCAATTTTTTTCTGTCTAAATTCAGGTTGGAGTCACATGGGGGGAAAAAACCCCCTTTTTTTTTTTTTGGTGAAACCACCAACAGATGATGAAGTATCATGCAAAGGATGGAATTTTTTTCAGATTTCCTCAGAGTTGCTTGCTTGCTAGCCTTGGAAAACGCAAGCTGGATTCTGCAGGTGACCAACTGGGATCTTAGACTGAATGTGAGAAGCTCGTTTGTGATTGAAAACATTATTTATTGTGAAGGAAGGGGTGTCTCATTGGCTATCTATCATGGCATTTCATTCTGAATTAAATTCTGCTGAAATTCTGAAGTGCTGGGCTCACAATAAATGGGTGCTGGTGTGATTCTTTCTCCATGAAACTCCCAAAGATTTTCCAACTATTTCAAAGGTTTAAAGGAAAAAACGTTTTCCATCTGATGGTACTCCTGTAATCTGCACAGGTGTGGCTTCACTCAACAGTCAGCTAACTTTGTCCTCCTTGTTGCATCCCTCACTGCTTCACCTGTCACCACAGCTGAGAGAAAAAAGAAGGCAAAATGGTCAGTAGTGGTGTGTTCTGTTTGCTGGGAGCTTGAGCTTCATGCACAGCTTGAGCAATGTGGGACATATGCCTGTGCAGGTCTCTTCTTTGGGCAGCTGAGGTGTGACTCAGGCTGGGACAGAGTTGAGAGCTGATGTAACATGCACCTGGCTGGGCAGGTGGGTGAAAAACAAGATTGTGGATGCTGTCTGCTTGCATTGGTGGCTTAATATCCCAGACAGCAAAATGCTTCCTATAGGCTGTGATGAGATGTGGAAGGCACTGGTCTAATACTGGCAAGGCAACATGCTGAGCAGGGGTATGGCAAACAGCAGGGAGCAGTAGGTGGAGGAGCCCATGGGTGCTCGCTGTTTGAACAAGCTATTTAAGCTGAAACTGCTCTTTTTTTTTTTTTTCTCTGCCTCAAATAGTTCATTTGGTGGGTGCATAAACACAAATCACTCTCCAAAACCTGGGGCTGTCTTGTGAGTCCAGGCAATGTCTGGAGGTTACACACACCTGCCAGATACTCTACATTTGGAGGACATTTGGAAGGGAAGGCCCACCATGCACAAAGCCCAGTGCTTAAATTGTTGGGTTATTTTTTTAATATTTAAAATATCCTGCTGTCCTGGACAACGCAAAAAACATGCTGTGACTTGCAGCTGCAGTGAGAAGGGCTGAGGTGTGTGAAGTGGGAAAGGGCCCCTCACTTGCTTGGACCTTTCTCTTCCCACATGAACCAGCCCAAACCTGAACCCTCAAAAGCTGCCCTGAAAGGCTGTTCCCTGTCTGGGGACAGGCACACTCATGGTTATCCCGGCATCCCATCTCCTGGTGTCTGTGCATATCTCTGTGTGGCTCCCACCTGAGGTCCCTATTCTGTGTTTGAGGGAGCATGGAGACTGTTCTCAACAGTTAATGGGATGGTGAGCCATGTACACAAAAAAATATGGCAGGGAACATGCAGGGGGAAGAAAAACTAATCTTCTAGTCATATGAATCTCCAACCTCCTCCTGAACCTGGGCTCTTCATCTTCTGCTGCCCTAAAACCATGACTTGCAGAGATACAAATGAGCTCATGAATACGGTGGCTACCAGCCACCCCTGCTTCTCATTCTCCTTTGTGGAACAATTAGGACTCTTTGGGGATCATTTTGCCAGAGTTAAGGAGAATGGTTGCTTTGGGAGAATCTACAACTGGGCTGTGCATTGTAATGCATAGTGCTTGGCTCCTTCACTGCATGGTGCATGGCCCCCAAGTCTCATGGGTCCTACTTGATGCTGACCCAGTGGTGAGTCAGCACCAGCTTGGCTCTGTGTCCTGTGTGCACTTGCAGTCTTGTTGCAAATGCAAGGATCTTTTTATCATTATATTTTGGGGTTCATTCTTGAGTCTAGAAAAGCAATTCTGGGGATGTTGCTTGACAGCTACGTGCATCATCTTCACATTTGTCGCCTCCCAGTGTTCCTCACCCATTTCCACCTCTGCAATCCAAATAAACTTTTTTTTTTTTTTTTTTTTTTTTTCCCCAAAATAATGGATCACCCTATATGTAGTGCAAGAGAATCTGAGTTTAACAACTCAGTGATGTTGGGGAGGGATAGGGCAAAGGCATCTTCTGGAAAAAAGCTACTCCTGAGCCCATCCTGAGCCCTTTATCTTCTATCCAGTGGAGAATGAGGAACGGGGGAGAGTAAGAACAGGCTGGCAGATAATATATATTATAAAATAATTTTAAAATAATGTATACAATTCTATCCTACGACAAAAGGCTCTACAAGCTGCCCTAGCTCAGCATGCTCAATGCTCTTTTGAGAAGAACCCTTTCAGTAGAGTTCTTCTCAAAAGAGCCCGCAGGATCCTTGGTTTCGAGCAGTTTCACTTCTAGTTTGTACTCTCATTTCCTCTGCTTGGTGCTTTTCCAGGCCGTGCATGGGAGCTGCTCCTTTTCTCTGGGTCTGTGGTCTGCTGGCTCTAACAAGAGTGTAATCGATAACTGGTCAGAGGTGCCCAAGATGTTACAAAGGAGTTTGCCTGTAAGTTCCATCCCAACCAGGTGTGGGGTGAATGGACAAAGAGATTAAAGTATTTGTGGCAAAGTTTTAGAGAAACTCGTGCAAAATTAGTTCTTGTGATGTTAAACATGGAACTTTTTGCAAGTCTGTACTAAAAACAAAATCTATTTTTCATCTTTGTTTTGTTTAGGCTATTACAATCAGCCTGGGATTTTTCACAGTTACATACATATATTTTCACAGCTGTTTTAATAAAAAAAAAATAATGTGCTCTTGGTGGCTTGGAAATACACCATTGGCAAAGCTTTATAAAATGCAGTCATTATGTAGCAATATGGAAATCCAGAACACTGCATGTTTTGTGTCCTATTTGAAATTCACTATTTTTTGCAATTCTTATACAAATTAATTTGGAACCTTAGCGTCTTCGCTAAAATTGGCTTTTCTATTAATTCAGCGCAGGTTTTCTTAAGGCTCTGTGAGTAAGAAGAAAAATATCTGTATTTGTGGGGGGGAGAGACAGGAATTACTGTTTTATCTTTAATAACATATTTGCATAAGGATAAGACAAAATAGATGTCCGACCAAAAAAAGCTTTCTACTTTCTGTTTTTAATCACCATATTTCTAATTGTAATGTGTGATTTGTGAGATTCAGTTTTTTCTTCCTGTTCAACAGTATCTTTCAGTATCTGTACAACAATGCAGAGTACAGTACATTCGGTTTGTCGTACACAGATGAGCTGTTGAGATGATGGGATTAAAGCAAAAAGCCCACACTGGCAGGGTGTGAAAGACCAAAAACTCTGGGCTGTGCTGTGCTTAAGGACTGAAGCCAGCACTAAAGCAGAAATATATGAAAACATGGGAAGGTAACTCTGCAGCCGCAAAGGAGAAACAAAAGTGATTAGCTTAAGTCTTGGCTTGCCACTGTTTGCCTTGCAAAGACAGAGGCTGATTTAAAATGGAGGAGGGGGGGGGGAGAAGGTTGGGAGGGGTGGAATGGGGAGACTGAAAATCTTTGGATTAATGTGAACTTTAATACTGAAGCAGTGTGTGTTTACTGCTGGTGACCACAAGACATAAATCTTGCGAGCACAATGTACAATGCGAGGCAGCCCCCAGGTTTTTTTTTTTTCAGCCTCAATTTGTGTGCAAGTGTGTGTTAAGTGCCGTTGAAAAATAGTGACCTTTAATAAAGGATCGTATCCTGAGACTATTTTCCCAGACACACGGTGACCTTTCAAACCAGACTGGGGTGAGGGGGTGTGGGCTTTGGACTTTGAACCGGCCAGTTCCCGCTGCGTGCCTCTGTTTGCCAGGCTACTTTTTATTGTGTCGCCAGGGAGCGTTCGGTATGCAAAGCAGGCTGAGCTGCCAGCCTCAACCTTTGCAAATCAATTTGTCTGTGCAGCCGAGTCCGCTGGAGTGAAAGATGCTGCGGCAGGACAAACTGCACCTCTTTGTGCCACCGGCGCTTGTGGCACTGCCGTCATAATCAGCACCGTCAAGAATGGCGTTTTGGTCTGGCTTTTTATTTTATTTTAATTTTTTTTTGTCCACCTTTAACCCTGGTGGGTTGGTGGGCTGGCCATGGGAAAGGGGAGTATGTGTGCTTGATTGCTGGGCCGTGGCAGTCCCCAGCCCTGCGTGGCCTCAGCCGTGCAATAGAAGCAGCTCCTCTCTGACGAGGAGGTGACACCCAGGAGCCACCACCAACTTTCCTGTTGGTGCAAGGAAGAAGGAGAAAAAAGGACGTGTCATGTGTGCCGCACCACTGTCATTGCTTACATAAATGTAAATGTTTGCTAAGGGTTAACATTGTTGATTTCTCTAGGCTGCCCAGGAGGCTGGGACTCTACATTAATCAGCAACTAAAAATGCCAGAAAAGAGAGAAATGCAATTACCTCAGGTCTTCTAAATTTAAACTTCTCCAGGTGGTCCCTCCCAAAGATATGAAAATCCTTGCATTTTTAGTAAAAGGGGAGCTAGAGCTATTCCTTTGTGAGCAATTGATCATTTTTATACTCTGCAAAAGATAGGAAACAGAGTTCAGGCTGGCAGGGCAGTGCTGACTGTGACAGTCCCCAAGCCCTCCACGAGTGTGCCAGGATGTCACCAATTCTGTCCTTATTCCATATCCTCCTTGAACTGATCTCCAAAATCACTGTTTGGACTCCTTTCACATTTCTCTCAGAGACCCTCTGCCATGAAATTCATTTTTGTTTTCTGTGCACCTTGTGTGCTCTCACAGTGTGCCTGTTGATTCTCAGATGCTCTTTGGGCATGGTTTGACTCGTGCTCATAGAGTTGTTGCTTGCCAGTTGGCTGCACAGGGTTGATGGTGGGCATCCTTTCTCAGTCTGGACTTTGATCCTAAACTTTGAATACGTAATCTAATTTTAAATTAAATTTTGCTTTTGCTGCCTCTGCAGTAGCTGCCTGTTCTTACCCTATGGGGGAAATGGGACATTCCTTACGCTGCTGTAAGTTGGGAGCACTAGTGTTGTCTTTCTGTGTGGCTCTTGCAGAATGGCTGCTGTGCTGCAAATGCACATTCTGGCTCACCCTGCCCTAACTTGTCCCTGATTTCCAGGTTTAAGACAACTCAAAATAAACATTGCAACAAATTGGTACTTGTAATAAGAGGAGGTGTAGGAGAAGGTACTGTGGGCCAACATTGGGTCCTTGGAGTGCAAAATGAATCCGGGAACAAGCAGAGGGGAAGTGTGGCAGGGATGGTTTCGCAGTATTCTCTCCACGTCCTGCAGTCCTTTCCTTCCTAAAGGGAAGAAGCTTGGAAGAAGGGAAGGGAAGAAGAGTAGTGTGTCTGCAGGAGCCTGGATTACTTAAACTTTAGGGGGTTTGTTTTAGAAAGACCATAAAAATGAAAAAGAGGAAAAGAATTTACTATAGTCCAGATAGGAAGTAATTATGGTCTGAATAGAGATTTCAGCAGAAGCAGGGTCAAGGTAAGAAAGGGCTTTGTCAGTGATCTGGAGGTGATGACAGGTAGATTTATGGACACAGGAGGCAGGAGAGGGAAAGCAAGCTTGAGTGTCAAGGATGGCTCCAGGATTTCTGGCCCTGGGAGAAGATCAGAGTCAAGGAGAATGCTAACAGAGTCAAAGGCATAGACATTTCATATTTATTTTCAGTATTTGTAAATAATACTGCGTAAGCATGGAAGGGGAAGGCTCTTTGCTGCGGTACTGGAGTGAAAGGACTTTACAAATAGAGATACAGAATATAATGACTTGTGGAGAACCACAAAGGGATTTAGGTATGTCACGTGAAGAATTATTGAGATGTGAAGAATTCGAGTCTTTCTTGTAGGTCAGGCTTATTACTAAGATTTTAGTAGGTGAACTGGACATAGGCCAGTTAACCAGCAACATGGCTTGTGCTTTTTTTCCACCATGCAAATATTGTATCGTCTGTGGGCACTTGTAAAGAAGTACTGCCACTGCCATGTGAGCAGGGATTTGTTCATTGAGCTGACTAGGCTTTCACAAAGGGGGACACTGCTTCTAATGTCCTTTACCCAGGGGGACTTGGGGGAAGATACATTGGATGTGCATAGCAGCATGACTCTGAGACAAGCTGGCCTGTCACAAATCCTCACCTTGTGTTTATCTGCAGAGCAGGCTGCAAGAGAAGATCATTAGCTGCAAAGGGAAAGTTCACTCTTGTCCTGATGCTTTCATGCTCCTCCTGTGACTTCCATTGTGCCTATTGGTGAAACTGTAGATAAGTGCTACACAAAAAATTCCTCACATCTTAAGCACCATATTTTTGGTAAAAAATTGTAGATGCTGTGGAGTGTGCTGCATGCAATTACTCTGAGTTATGGATCAGATGAAGCAGAGGGCTGGGAATGAATCATTCAGGTGGCCTCACTGTCTCTGTTCTCAGGTTCTCAGTTAATGTCACATTTAAAGCACTTGCTCAGTGCTGGATCTTGGGGTTGGTCATTCTTCATCTTGAGCAGCTTCTTTCTGGAGCCAGGACGAGCTGAAATTGCTGTTTGAGCATGGAGAGCATAGGGCAGCCTTCTCTCCCAGCCTCACCTTGTGTCAGAGCTGGAATGGGCAATCTCAGCTGGCAGGATGGACTGCAAGCTGTGGCTGATGCACTGCTGGGCCATTCCTATTCTACCTCTATTCCCCTCTATGTTGGGAGTCTTCATGGTGACACTGGGTTTTTAAACACTTACTCCAAGACCTTATTCATACAGAGAATTCATACTTATTCATACTGAGTTTATTCATAGCATTCTGTCTTGTAAGCCCTTTGATTCAAGGCATACACAAGGCTGTGAAAGGGGGGTTAGCAAGTGGATGTGTGCTCTGACTGCTAATAGCATCTGTTTTATTTTTATGTCCTTTTCCTATGAGTATATGGTGGATCAGTGTGCCCAGGTCTCGTGCAGGAGTGGGTCTTGGATGAATGGTAGCTTTGATTCAAATCATCCAAAGGAAGCAACCAGAAAGGCTGGCTGCAAGGGGAGAGTGCATTGCTAAAGTTGGGATAAATCCCTCCCCTATAACAGGGAAAATGTTTGCAAAAGTGAGGGAAGAAATAGTTTAGCTGAAATTCTACATGGAAGTAATTGACTTTTTAGGGGACTAGGAGAAAATCTGACAGCAAAGCCTGATTTTTTTTCTTTTTCTTTTTCTTTTTTTTTTTTCTCTTTTCTTTTTTTTTTTTCCTGTAATGCTAACCTTCCTTCCTTTCTTCTGATACACCACAATTGCTATGGGTTTACTGAACCACTATGTGTATCATGGTGGAACATGATGAGATATGGAGGGAGTCCAGCACTGTTTAGAAAATTCAGTTGCGTAAAGGAAAATTCAGTGGTGCACCTGGAAGATGGGTTTTGTAAGATCCATTCGAAATATTTCCCAATCAGTGTGATTCAGTTCATGGTGGCAGGTCTTTCTGTTTTTAAGTGCTTTCTTCTTTGTCAATGAAAGCTAAGGCCTTCCAGGGAAAGTGAAGACTTGGTGCTTTGAAAAGGAAAATTCTTTTAAAAAGGAAAGTCTATTCAGTACAAAAAAAAAAAAAGAAACAACAAAGCAAAACAAAAAAATCTTGAAGAAATAAAGTGAAATCTTACCTTGGAAAAATGTGAGTGGCTTGATGGGAGATCTTTAACTGTATATGCTTTATCACATAACATTGCTTAGTTGATTGATGCACGGATGAAGTTTAATCTACTGGTTTGGCCTAGAAATCTTGAATCATTCAGTATCAGTGAACTGACTTGGGGCCTCCCAAGCAGCAATGACCAAGCTGTTTCCTGGAGGCTCGTACAGCAGAACCTGGCTGGCTGAAAGGCATTTTGGTGCTTCGTGGTTCCCTGTGGAGTCTGGTCTGTTGGGACACACCATCAATTTGAGTATGTGCAGTTGTATGCAGCTGCTTTGGAGTTCTCATTTCTCAAAAAGATGAGTGCTTTTGGTGAAACTGATGTGTGCCTGCTAGATTATGTTAGGAGATATTGCTTAAAATTGTGTTTTCACAAGCTTCCTTTGCTTTCGTGATCCACCCTCTGTTATAATTTCTAAAATTGACAATATTGTTTGACCAAGTACATCCCCCAAGTCTCTCCCATGGAAGCATATGCACAAACACTTTTATTCTTGTTTAAAACTAAGCCCTTGTGTGTACCTGATGCTTTATTTAGCCATTAAAGAGCACTGTCTGTCATCTTATAGCAATGGCTGGCAGTGCCTTGGATCATAGGGAAATTAGTGGATTGGTGCCATGAAATGGCATCATTATAGCCCATCAATGTGTACAAGTTATGGCTGGAAAGCTGCTGTTTCTAGATTTTTTGCATCTGTTGCATTGCAGACTCTTAGCCAGGATTATTCGGGGGTAATCTTGCTTCTTTGCACTTTAGTAAATACAGCAATATTCAGGAAAATGGAACAAACACAGTTCTCTGTCAATAGAGGCTTGCAGGAGTTGAAAAAAATTTCCATTGCTAAGAAGGCCTCTGCGGCCTGACTGCTTAAACTGAGGTGGAACAGACATGTGAGAGAAAGACAGTTTTAATGGGTATGGGGGGGTTCATGTATTTAACTAGACAGAATGTACTTATTAATGGAGGGCTGGTGGAAAGAGATGACAAGTATACTTTATATAGGAAAAAATAAGTGATTTGTACTCTTTTTAATCTGTTCATCCAGTCATTTTACTTTTTCTGGGTCTGTTAGCCCATCTTGAACGTGCTTCATGGCTCACTCATGTATCTGGAAAGATTCCTGTATATATATATAATAAATTATATAATATAAATATAATATATAATAAAAAATGCTGTGGAGATCAATTTACTTGAAGTTAAACAAGATCTACACAGTGAGTGTCTTTCCTCAGTCTGTTTTTCTTTCTTGACTGATCTAGATCAAGTAGACAAGATATTAGGAAGAAATTCTTTACTGTGAGGGTGTTGAGACACTGAACAGGTTGCCCAAGGAGGTTGTGAATGCCAGTCCCTGGAAGCATTTGAGACCAAGCTGGATGGGGCTGTGAGCAACCTGTCTAGAGGGAGGTGTCCCTGCCTATAGCAGGGGATTGGAACTAGATGATCTTGAAGGTCCCTTCCAGCCCAAACCATTCTACGATTCTATGATTCTATGATTCTATAATGAATCCCCCTGCTGTTTGGCGGGGAAACTAAGTGGGTATGTAAGTCACTGGAACTAAACATAATAATTTGGAGCACTCGTTTAATGATACTTTTCTTCTGGGAGGATTTAGAAGAGTTTGAGTCTGGTGCTGCTTTGGCTCGGGGCTGGATGGGCTGAACACAAGGCATCCCTGCAGCACTCGTCATGGGCACTGAAGGTGGAAACTCTAGTTTTGACCTGGTATCAGCAGGATAGCGGTGGGATTTGTGTGCTGATCAGAACATCTCACACTTTGTGCTTGGGTGGTATGGACCTGTAAGGCTGCCCATCTCCCCAGGGCCATGGTTTCCGGTGTTTTAAAGACAGCAGAGTGAAAAACAGTGGCATTTTCACTCTTTAACTTCCTCTGTCCATACTTGACCGCCTCTGCAGGTGTGTCCTCCAGCTGTGGGACGTACATGAAGGTTACTGGTGCTGAAAGGGGCTGGTGCTGCCAAGAAGAGGCAGTGGGGTAGAGCGGGGGCAGTGAGCCATCTCCCCACAGCTGGGCTGCTCCTGACTGGGGGCAGAATCCTCCCCTTACTCCTGGCATTCTCTATCTCCTGCCTTCTAGCCTTGTGATCCCTGCTATCCAGAGGATGCTTGGAAGAGTTGAACCCTGCTGAGCAACGGGACAGTATGAGAATGAAGCTGTGTTTTCAAACCATTCATATAGATGCTTCACTTCTGTCTCTGCTTCTTGCCTCACCTGGATAAAACACTCATATAATGACTGAGAGGAGGTTTTGCCCCCATTTGGTTTATGGCTACCTGCAGGAAGGAAAACTGGGATTTTGCAAAGCATTTAGCTACAAAGAGCTGTACTATTACAGTTGTGTGAAGTGCTCAGAATTCAAATGAATGTAATTGCCACCGCCCGGCCTAAAGGCAAGAGGGAAGGGCTGATGGCCTAGGCAGGGATTTGACACTTTGCAGAGGTATGTGTTTCCATCCCATCATTGAGACAACTGGGTAAATCAATTAACAGGGTGTTACATGAAACTCAGGCTCTTTCTTTCTCTCTTTCTCTGTTTCTTTCTTTCTTTCTTTCTTTCTTTCTTTCTTTCTTTCTTTCTTTCTTTCTTTCTTTCTTTCTTTCTTTCTTTCTTTCTTTTTCTTTCTTTCTTTCTTTCTTTCTCTCTTTCTCTCTTTCTTTCTTTCTTTCTTTCTCTCTTTCTCTCTTTCTCTCTTTCTCTCTTTCTTTCTCTCTTTCTCTCTTTCTCTCTTTCTCTCTTTCTTTTCTTTCCTTTCTTGAAGAAGAAAGTAAGAGTCAAACAGATGCCCCTTTTCTTTCTAACTTGGTCCTTGGGGAATACAAGAAGTTAATGCTGGTATTTATAGAGACAAGCCATGCTAATAACCACCATGTAGCTAAGAGAGCAGTGCTGAGGTTATCAGCAAACAGGGCAACAAAAATTTGCTTTTTGAAGAATGAAAGGGCTCTCATACCCCTCCCCTCTGGCCCTGAAGCATGGGACCAGTGTGGCTGCTGCTACAGAAATAAAAGGTATCACAGGAGAGTCACTGTGTTACCAGGAAAAAACCTATCTGTCTCTCTCTCTCTCTCTGTCTTTTTCTCGCACAAACTTCCTGGTTGGTCCGGCTGGGGCTGACAAAGGAGAACCAGTCATGTCCAGACACATTGCAGACTTCTGGCAAAATAGCCCAAGCTCACGAAAATTTACACATTTCCTGGTGCGTGGCCAAGGCTGCTTGTAGGACTTGGCATGGATTTTCCTTCAGTTAGAAAAATCGCCTTTTTTTTTCCCTTCTCTCAGTGGGCCGGGGGATGGAAAGCTCCTGTGTGCTGGGTCGGGGCTGAAAGAAGAAGTAAAAGTTTGGGTACAGAGAACAATTTCTGCAGCCAAAGTCCTTGGTTTGGGGATCACTCTGATCCTTGGCCCAGCTGTGCAATACCTGCTGCTGCTGCCCTCCATGTGAAGGACCACCTGGTGGTGACGGCAGTGCAGACAGCCTCTGCTGAGCACATGTTTGGGTTAATGAAGGTGTTCAGTTTGGCAAGAGGGACTGGTTTTACTTGGAGGGGTGTGTGTGTTATCTCAGTCTGGAAATAGGAGTCTTGGGCCTTGCTTGTGACCTGTGACAAAGCTTGCTCTGGGAGGTCCTGCCTGGCTCAAGGCTTCTGACTGGCCCTGAGGCTCCGTGGAGACAGGATTGAAACCAGCCTCCTGCCAGTCAGCAAACCGTGTGTCATTTCCTTCCCTCTGTGAGCCTCACTCTTTCCACAGAGTAGACTTTCAAATTAACATTTTCAGTTCATTAAAGATATTTTTGCAAATATTTTAGTTCTGTAAAAACTGGGAGCTCATCTGGAACTAGTCTCACCCACTCAAACAAGCAATATTAGAAGCTCTCCATTTTGGGTGGGCTAAGCCCAGGCATCTGCCCTCCTGCCTGGCTTGGGGCAATGCATGCCTTCTCTATGCTGCTCAGACTGCAAAAACAGTTTTCTTCCCACCACTGATGTTAGAAAATATCTAGAGGAATGAGACTGCCATTTCAATACTCATATTCATTTTCAACAGCTCTCCTTGGTATGAGGCATCCTCCCACAAATACACCTCTTTGTCTCAATATTGCTCATATCCATTGCAAATTCCCCCAGGGTATGTACTTGTCTCAGTCGTTGGGAGCTATGGATGTATATCCTCCTGCGTTAGGCTGAGAATAGAATACCAGCCCCTCCCTTGACACACACACATTTCATGGCATGTAGTTCAGAACAACATGCATGAATCTGTGCTCTCAACCAAAAGCAGGAGAGGGAAAGCTGCCTGTGCCTGGAAATGTTTGCAGGACTTCTGGATTCTGGTGATCCCAATCATGCAGAGCATGAAGAAGAACCTTGCATTCTGCACAGAAGTTTCAAAGCACAGAAGTGATCATGACCCTTGGTCTTGATGTTCCTACCCAGGATCCCAAAATATCTTACCCAACCTAGGAATGGTAATGCTTTGTCTGCTGCAGAAACACAGCTGTGAAGAGGTGCTTGTCCAACAGTGAGCAAGAGCCATGCCCTGCAGGCCTGGAGGCAAGCTTGGTGGGAGGTCTGGAGCCCTCGCTCTGTTGGAGTGATGGAGGGTGGTTGCAAATTGGATGCAAATTCTCCTGCAATGGTAGGGTAAAGGAAGTGGATTTGGGATTTCAGGTGGATCTCTCAAGACTCATTCTTTTGGCCAGAAAGCAAAGAATGGCACATTCAGTCAAAAAGGCAGAGGACATCTTGTTTGGGTGGCGTTCAGTTAGCCTGGAACCCAGCCAGGGTGCCAGGATTAAGATCAAATCTCTTATGAAACAGAACAAGGGATCTTTCATATGCACACCATCTTTACTGATTGCATGACGGAGGCACCAGCTTTCCATTTTCCTCACTGAGATGGCACCTAGACTATAGACCTCCTGCTGCTGGCCCTGAGGGCTGTTGCACTTGTATCTCTTCCCCACATCCTCAGAAGACATTCTTCTATGTATTGGACTGTGGAGATTGACCATTTTAATTTGACCTAAAGGTCAGGAAATTATTTTTACCGATCCAGGGTTTTTATGATGGTTAGATTTATTTCATGTACATACTTGCCTTTTATTCATCTGTTCTTCATAGAACAGTAGAAAGACACTGCACTGCTGCTAATTTTCTCCATGCAATTATCTGGGTGACAAGTTCTTACACTAAAATATAATATCTTCCAGGCAAGTGCCTTGTTCAAATACAAACATACATTCAGCAGAAAGCACGATGGCTCTGCTGACACATTACAGTCACTTTACCACTTATTTCCATTTGTCCAACTATTGTTTAAGTCTGCAGTGCCCCTCCTTTGTTAACATGAAGGACTTTCTTCACATGAGTAGTTCAGTCTATCTTGTAAGCATTTTTGTGTTACTGAACAGACAACCTGTACAAATAAGAATCCAGAAAATACAGAGGTTTCATGGATTTTATCCTTAGAGGAGGGGCAGGGAGCACAGACCTTTTTGACTTTTGGATGGAGGATGGTGGTGCTCCTCAGCTTCCTCTCTGCCTTGTGAGGAAGCTGTGATGAATGAACCCTGGTGTGAGCCAGGTATCCTCTTCACCGCCCCACATAAACCCTCAGCAAGCAAACAAAGAGCCAGGAAGGAAAACCCACAGAGGGAGCTGCTCTCTTAAATTTGGGTGGACAAAGGAGAGGAAGTTTAAACACTGACAAGATGGATCTTTTTTCCCCCTAAAAGTTCAACTTATTTCTCTTTTTCAATTCAAAACACTATTTCTTCTACACATTTGTACACACACACGAGCAAGTGTCTGCATGCTTCTTGCTCTTTTTGTCTTTACAAAGAATGTTAGATATTTGAGCAGCAGAAGCCAGAGTAGTTAAATCACAGCAGGAGATGCCCACGCTGTAGAGCAGCTGCGCACCCTGGTGAGACTCCCTGGACGAGGTGTGTGTGCTCTTGTGAGGACTGACTTATTGATAGGATGTACCCTAGGGTTGTTTTAGACCTCACTTAGCAGCAGAAATGGCTGTAGTATTTGGGCAAGATGCCTTACCTCTTATCCTCTGGGTTCAGACCCAAGTGAGATTTTTTGCAGTTACTCTATCTAGAATCCATTTAAATTCTTACTGATGTCAGACACATCAGTAGAACAGTGCTATAAACTCCAAAGGAGCTAGGATGAGCCTAACAAGTCTATAAGAGCACTAGAGTTTGAGATCAGGCAGTTACTCTTTGTTTGCCTGTGTCCACCTAAACCTGAAATGTGGAGGCAAATCTCCCTGCTGAGCAACAAGCATGAATGGAGAAGAAAAGGCAGTGGAAGTACACCTGGAGGTGAGTCTCAAGGTTCACCTTTGCAGGAGCATCTAATGCAGGGATGATTGTTAGATGAGCAGCTGATGGGTAGGGCCTGCACAGCAGGGCAGGAGCTATCCTGTGCTGTACCCCAAGACCTGGGGGCCCTGGGCATAGGTTTCAAACAACTAGCCACTTTCATTGGTTTTTAGTTTGTTGGTGTATGAGCTTCAGGTCAAGGATTTTCTCTCTTTTTGGAGATTGATTTGCTAAAGCATAGGAAGGTGCCTGCATTTCGTGTGTTGGAAGACTCCTGAGGCAGAGGTGAGGATGGGAGTGTGTCTTGTGGAGGGCTGAACTAAAAGTCTGGAAGAAATTGCACCAGACTTGGTGTGGGATCTAAGTTAAACCATGGGATAGGTTTATCTGGATGATACCTGGATAGGTCTGTGTGCTGTTTATGACACTTTCTCCTTGGAAGTGTCTGTGAGTATGTGTTAAGTAAGACCAAGCTTTGAATTTTATGGTGAAGGTATTTGTTCCACAAGTACAAATGTCTAATTAGACCTGACATGAGTAGAGGCATTTCTCTGGCATTTATGCCACTGTCTTTCAGTCCTTGGGAGCATGTAGTCTTGTGGGAGGCACAACAAACAATGCCAGAAACAACATAAAATTCTCCATTAGCCATGACCTCTTGAAAACAACAACAAAAAACACCCAAGCCTCACGCTACTTTTTATTAGGCGCACTAAAAGTGAAAGCAGAAGGGTGGGGATGGGTTTGTCGATCCTCACTTGTAGGAAGAAATAAAATGGTTCATTTAAGTTCTTAAGAACTGCATAGCAGGCAGGAGACACAATGAGTATCTTGGAGAAGAAAGGCCATCAGCTGAACAAACTAATCACATGGTAATCAAAGGGGATTTGCACAGAACCTACTGAGAAGCACTTTAGAAGTTTCAGCTAGGCATCACAAAGGCCCTATCAAGAGATGTTATTAATAAATAATAGATTAAATTTAAAACAAACAAACCAAAAAAGCACAAATGAATGTGCAGCAAGAAAGACAGCTCCGAGACGTTTCCAGCAACCTTCATGCTGGATACTTTCAAAGGTGAACTAATCAGAATTTCACTTTTATTAGCAAAAGTGAAATAAAGTATCGTTCATGGTAAACAGGAAACTAAGTTAGAAACACAGGGTGGGGAACAAAGTTTGCAAGGTCAAAAACAACCAGTGCTAAACCTGAAAATAGGGAAATGAGAGGTAAGAAAAGACAAACAGAAGTGTCCCAAACTGCAGAGAAGTCTGCGACTGATTTTAAACAAAAGGCTCAATTCTTCTCTGATGTAACTGACATTTGGTCTCTGGGAAAATTTCTTGGGAGAAGGGAGGAAAAGGAACAGGAATGGAGAGAAGCACTCAATAGTATCTCAAGCCTCCCCGTTGCAAATTTCTAGAAATTCATTTTTGAAGGGCAAGTGTGCTACTCTTGAAGGAGTTAACTTTTGGATCAGTCAAACATCAAAATGCCTGAAATAGTGTTCAAAATGTGTTTATCTAGAACACAAAATAGTGTTTCCAAATGGAGAAATCTGGATAAGACATCTCAGGGCTTTTTACAAATACTTCCAATCCTATCCCTAGTTACAGAGAGGTTTATATTGCTTTGGTTTTAAAATCTACCACTTTGGAAAAGTTGATCAGCATTTTCCACCTGAGACAAACACACCTTGCCACAACTTCCCTGGTTGCTTTTCAGGTCTCTTATAAATAAGTTAGCAGAAGCTTAAATTGATGTCAGTTTTAGAATTATGAAATCAGTCTTACCTGTGAGCAAAGGACAAACAAGGAGTAACAAACATTTTTTTTTGTGGTTTAATTTTACATCCACTGGAATCAAAATCCTAACAGGAACTGTGACATAACCTTGTATGTAGGATAGTGTGGAAAGTTCAAAGTTATAATGCTGTTTTCACTTATTGCAGAATCTGATTTGGCCTGTTGCCTTTGCTTTCATTTTCTTCTTCATCTTTTTGAGCTCTGTTGCCTTTCTCGGCAAACAAGGATGTTAAAGAGAAACACAGTGTGAACTGGTGCAGGTAGCAGCTCCAGTGGTTTGAGTCTCTTTCATTTCTGATCAGTGCTGTGGTGGTTGCTTCTTCCTTTTTCTTGCCATATAGGATGTTCTGGTGTTAGTAACTCCAGCCCTGTTGGTTGTGGGTGTAGCTCAGAAGCAAGAACTGTAAAATCTCCAAAAAAAAATAACAAGCTCCTAAGATGAGTCTTTTTATTCCAGAGGTTTAAGCCTCACTCTTTCACTGATACATCTCACTTGGTGTTTGTGAGCGTGTTTGCCAGTTGAAGAAACTGTAGGTAAATCTACAGTAATGGAAAGTATTATGCTTACAAAGTGGGACACTTGTTCTTCCATATAGCAAGAACTTAAATGAGTCCATTCAGATGCTTAAAGCAATGATTGTACAAACGGATCTTGTTAAACAAGCATCTACCTGGGTAACTAGAACTGCAGTGTCAGCTATTTGCACTGGAGAGAAGGGAGAATTTCCCCACTGGGAAATGTTCCTGTTAGCTTTGGGTATCTTAGTACTTTGATCTTTGATCCTCTGTGGGTGATGGTCCTGAAGTGCTGCAAAAGGAGAAATTAAATGGGAAAAGCTGCTATCTCTGTTTTTTGCATATTGATTTTCTATTTCAACTAGAGTAGTCTGCTCAGAGCTGGGAATAATCCGTGCTCTGGCACTGCAAGACTTACAAATAGAGAATGATTCCAAGGTTTGACTCCCTTCTTGTCTTAGTTAAACAGGATTGAGAATTACACCCCTGCACCCCACTTTGTGACATCTCAGGTTCCCAGTGCATGTGTAGCCATATCTAGCAATCAGATGCAAAAGCATGGGCCACCAGGGAGACCAGGTGACTGACTTTTGTGATGATATTCCCATTATGGGTTAAAGATATGGTGAGTACTTACATGTTCTAACTGTCTTCCTGGGTTGATACTCCCCCAAATCCTTTTGTGAATGACTGGTTAGAGGAATTGCAAGTGGTAGTGCAGAAGCTGTGGCAGGACATGGCCAAGTGAGACCAAGGATTAATTAAGAATCCATGACTGGCTTTGCCTGAGGAGTGGAGCCACGTGGTCCTGCTGGGGTGGGAGCCCCAGGGTTGCAGACACATACCCTTGCACAGTTATTTTTCTTCGTGTGTGACTGCTCATTGGTCTTTGAAGATACCCTGCATTGTTGTTAGCTTTACAATGAATGCAGCTTCTTTTGGGGAGAGCTTTTATAAGCAGCAGGAGAGTTTGTTCACTGCCTTAATCACTTGGATTAGAGTCAATCCTTGGGTCAACACCGCTCCCCGGAGGCTGGGCGATGAGGTTTTGGATTAAATTTCTGAATTAGGGAGTTGCCTATGCATGGTTTTGATGAGGGGACAATGTACATGTGGTAGACCTCTCATTGCACATCACCTTCAAAAGCTGGAACACCCTGAAACAGCCACCAGTGTGGAGGAGACATTAGTGTAGAGGTATCACTGATAAATACAAAGCAGGATAATTCTTAGATCAAGAAGATTTGAAAACTTGCTTCAATTTCATTGAAAACAAGAACTTGAAGTTTTTTGCAAGGGTAACAATTTAGTTATTATTATTTTTAATTACTATTTAGTTATTTATTGTTTTTCTTCCTCAGAAATGTTTGGAGAATTTCCTTCCCATTTCACATGAAAAATACAAAAAATGTTTTTTATGACTTTCTGGAAGTATCCAGATGATGTAGTCTGAAAAGCAAATCTCTCTTCATGTACAGATACTTTCTCATTGTACCCTGGTCCCCGTGCTTTACACAGCAATACACAGATATTGCTTTCACTAGTAACACTGAAATTGTGATTTTAAATTACATTTTTTCCTACCAGTGTAGGCTGCTTTTATCATGGTGAGAGAAAGCCAGATCATGAAGATTGGTCCTGCAATGAATACAAGTACCAACTCATCTACGAGACTGTGCCTTCAAAGCCTGAACCACGCTATTTTTCTGGCATTTTGTTTGGGAAAACTGTAGAGTTGTAACTTTCATGCATGTCTGATGGCTTTTCTCAAAAGCTAAACATAGAAGGAGGATGGTACTGAAGGCTTGAATACTTATTTCTACATACATTTATACGGATGTTCTTGATCAGCTAAATGGAACAATTCAAATATCCCAAATAAATTAATTGCTCTGGGAGCACGTTAATAAGACTGACTGATACACTGTGCCCTCACCTTCTATGAGCTCTTACTGCTGCAGTCTTCAGCACTTCATGTTTGTCTGTATGAACCCAATTTGATGCATGCAAGATGAGGGTGGGCTGGGAGCAGTGCTTTGGGCTTTGGTACCACTAACACTGAAGAAACCAGTGTTACTGCTCTGGGAGAGCAGTGTGCTAACTGTGGACTAATCACCTCCCCTGAAGGTCAGAAGATCAAGCAGTAAGATAGCCAAATAACTGAACATGATCAGAAGGCAGTAGCTATGAGTAGATGCTCCGCAGAGCACATAAAATCTGCTGAAAGATAACTTTGGGTAAATTTGGTAGAGAAAGTCAAGCAGCTCCATTAAATACATGGGTTTTACCGCCAGTTTAAGTCCTCATTTCTTGGTCTTTATTATCTCATTTCTAGTTTATCTCCCTAGCCTAATTTGCCCTCTCTCCAAATGTCTCCATTCACTTTAATTATCTGTTTCTTGACAGTGTCTTTAAGCTAAGAGACTTTGAGAAAAAAGAGCATCTCTGTGTAGCAAAAGACAGGGAGCCAGGAAGGTGGGGTGAGAAATGCCTTTGCTGCCATTAAATAAATATTTTAAAAATGTTAAAGTTGAACAACTAGCTATTCCTATGGTTCCAGTAGAAATTTCTTTTTCTTTTTTGAAGGAATGTGCATTTTCTGGGCATATGTTCTTCAGCACTGGGTGTTCCAGCTCACTACATGCTAGAAAGTCCCTTGTTGGCACTGATTTCATGGCTTTTGCAGGGTTCTGCTCCATTGCTGCAAAACTGTTCACTGGTAGTGGAGCCAAACCTACAGGTAAAACTTGTGTAGAAAAGGTTTATTGCTCATGTTCGAAGAACACACATGTTGGAGGTGATCCAGTGGCATTGCTTGTTTTCAGCTTTGCTTGCTTCAGTGTTGGTGAGATGCCAAGATGAGGAATTGGTGCCCCTGGTCAGGTTTCACCAGGACAGCACTGTATGTTAGAGAGTCCATTTTGGAAGGCTCAGGGATGAGAAGGGATATCCCTGAGTAGTGGAAATTACCCCTGAAATCCACTCATGGGGTAATTAGAGATCATACATCTTCCATGGTGCAGTGAAATTGCAGATAAAGCAGGAAGTGTGATAAAAGCCTACAGAAAGAAAAGGTCCATCCGTGAAGGAAGGGGGTAGAAGGGACAAAGAGAAAGCTGTGGATGAAGTGTGGCTGTATTTTAGTGTTCACCTCGTTTAGTGTGCATGCAGGTATTGAAGGGCATGAGCACAGAGGTGGTTGAGTCAGTTACTTTATCAGTCGTAAAGAGGTAATCATGACCCTTATTTGACTGAAGACTGTAAAAGGAGACTCGATGCTAGCATTTACTGTATTTTTCTCCCCCTCTATTTAAAGGACGGCAAATTTTGAATTATGGTAATAGCTGTGCTCTTGTTTTAGGACTAGCCTCCCTGAAATTTTCAGGACCACTAATTTGTGGTTACTCCAGTGTTAGAATGGACTCAGTGGTGGTGGCCTTTAGACTGACAATGCAGTAAAAGTTTAAAGCTGCAACTGCTTCAGAGCCAAAGAAAGAGAGAAGATTGAAACCTAAAGGTTAGCATGAAATGCACTTTACTGTTATCTATGAGAACAAATGAGTTAAAAAAATTTCAAATACCAGAATACCCTACAGGGAGGAGATATAACTATTAAAGGGCTGTTATAGCTGCAATAAATGTAGGAACAATAAAAATAAATTGATGAAGTAAATGTCAGCGCTGTTCCCCTGAGCTGCCCCCACACCTTTGTCCAAAAGTAGAACATCTCCAATTACAGAGGGTGGAATCAGCCTTCAATGACAATATGACAAGGACAGAACACAGAGCAGCGGTAAAGGGAACACAATTACACACAGCCTTGAAAAATTGTATCATAGTGTAACGTACGGAAGAAATCAATTAATGATGCAGGGCTTCTACTTCTGTCTAATAATCCTGCAAGAGAAGGATAACCATCGCCCCTCCTTGCACTGAAAAGGGAGAAGGAAACAACAAAAAGAATGAATGACCCATAAATGAAAGTCTGCGTAATACCACAGGTCAACATGTGCACACTTAACAGTGTGTGAATACTCCTCTTTACCTGTTATTATTTTTAAAGCTGTAGATTTTAAGAAAGTATTTAAATGAAACCCACTTCATTGGTTAAATAGCCGATTGAAAAAAAAGATTTCTTTGGTGAAAAAAACAAAGGCGAGAAAAGGAGACAGATCAAATCCAAAGCAACAAACTGAAAGGGAAATGCATAATTTGGGAGTAAACAAAGTAGATGGTAGAAGACGATTTATCCTGTGCAATTTACAACAGGTGCTAAACATTACGAAAACCAGAGCTATTAAGCAATCAAATTAAGCTATAATTAACAGAATAAAACTGTGCAGGAATTCTAATTAATACATATCTGAACACATCTATGATCCCCTCCGACAACTCTGCTTTTTAAACTCCTGTTACTACCCAGGAATAACTTAAGGGGTCATACAGCCATACTTTGGGAGTGCATAGGATTTTATAGGTATCTGTGGCTAGTGAGGTTTCCCACAAGAGCTAAAGGCCTCTATGCTGGTTTGAAGGGAGACGTTTCATTTCGGAGATGATATGCTGGTAGGAAGGTGGTAGGAAAACAGACTGCCTGGGTGGGACTGCTCAGGATGATATAGACCCATTTCCCTGTGTTACTCTTAGTGATGGAGGATCTTTGCAACTCTCAAGGAACTGAGGAGTAAACTCCACTCTAGCTTTTGTTAACCATTTTATTTAAAAATAAAAATACATGGTTGAATTTCTTCTACCTCAGCCTACTATTTTCTATTTACTGGTTCCTGCCTCCTTGCAGAAGTCAAAACCATAGCAATGTAGGATGTGTACTGGATTCCTGGTACGTGCAGGTCTGGCAGCAGCTGCGCCTGAACAGAAATGCTCCGGTAGATGCTCTTGAAAATAGAGGACATATGACCAAAACTTTAATTCCTGCTTTGTCAGAGACCTGTTCTGTCATTTGAATGAGGCAGCGGTTTAAATGTATGTCCTCGGCACTCCAGGCAGCAAACAGCTGTGTGGGATGGCTGAAGTGTGGCACATTTGCACAACCTTGGTTGAAAGCAGAGCTCTGTGTGCCTGTCTTCATACTTCCCAAGCGGAAATAATGATACTTCCCTACCTTACAGCAGTGTTGTGAAGATCAACTGGCTAATGACTGTATGGTACTTTTAAGTACTATCATTATAGTACTATAGTCTCTCTTAGGGAGGATTTGTTATTTTTATAAAATTAATTGTAAATCCAATAGAAAATCATTCAGTCTCTGAAATTCTGGTGAGATAATTATTGTGAAGATGGTATTAGTATAGATGATTCACTGCTTTAATTGTTAGTTTCTAATTCTATGCAAATATCATTTAGAACCCCTCTACCCTTCTCACGAGCTGGCTACATTACCCCCTCAAATAACTACTTGGCTGACTTGCTCAACTCCCGGCTCGTCCTCTGCAGGTAGATTGCTCTGGCTGACAGTGGAGCTTGCTGAGAAGGCCAAGACTGCTGGTGGCTGAGCTCAGTGGTTAGCCTTCGTGTGCAGCTGGTTCTTTCCTTGGGTTTGTCCTCACCAAATATCTTCAACCATGATTTCTCCTGTGTTGTTTTGGCCAGGACAAAAGCCCATGGTAAATTTTTAGGGCAATAAACAAAGAGGTGTGTTGTGAAGGCTAACCAAAATTACTGCTGCAGACTGAGGCAGGGTTGGATGGAAACCACTCAGACTGTGATCATTCTGCCCCAAACTTGCAAATGCCATGTTGGTTTTGGAGCGGTTAGGTGCATTTAACCTGGCCTATTCCACAGGGTAAGTTTCCCTCTGTGGTTTTCCAGATAATTTTTGCAACAAACTTCCTGGTTTTGCACATATCACCTTTGCCAATGATTGTTTTCTTCTTTTTTTTTTTTTCTGATCCGAGGCCCAGGTCCCTCCAGAGCAGCCCCTGCTGACTGTGTATGCTGTTCCTGGGAGCTCAACAAACATCCACCACAGAGATTGCATTGCTTCTGTTTTCAGCTTCTATTAATTTGTGAATGGATTTTTGATGATTAAGATGAAGCCTGAGCTGCTTCTGGTGGGAATTCTACTATGCCAAAAATGAGGTGAGGTTCAAACCCTGGCATAGAGTGTCTTTCAGTGGGGAAAAGCCTCAGGTGATGAGGACACAGCTTTTCCACAGACTTCCAGACATGCGATAGCAGGGCTGGCTGTGGCAGCAGCAGAAGCTGCCCTACAGCCACACATCAATCCCTCTGCACTGGGGGGAAGAGGACACCCAGCACAGGCAGGAATTCAAGCAATTAATCCTTTACTTAAAGAATAATAAGCAACCAGATTTTACATACTGAAAATGGGAACAAGGTAAAAGGGGTTAAAAACTAAAAAGCAAGGACAGCAGACACCAATTAACACAATGCTAATTGACAATTTCCCCAAGCTTCCATGAAACATGCCAGACCTATTTCCCCAATTACTAATTAAATCAAATTGCACACACAATACTGATTTGCCTAACTTAGGGAGTTCAGTAGACAAATAAAATGTGAAACTAAGTTAAACATGTTGTCAAAGTGAGGGAAAATACAGAAAGGGGACGGAACAAACTTTTGCTCTGAACAGCTTCTTTAATCTTCTGGCCAGTCTGATGAGATGCAATCCTGTTGCACAGGGGATGCTATTGCAATTAGGAGCAGTGGAGAAGGTGTGGATGCAGCACCTCCTGCCAGGATAAGACTTGGTGATTGTTCAGGTGCAGGGGTATGGATGGGGACAGGCATGGTGCTCCGTGTTGAGTATTTTGCCCCATGCTGAGATGGTTTCTGCAGGCTGCGGTGCCTCTGTCCTTGCTCTGGCTCAGGATGAAGGCAGCCCCATAGTGGAAGAGAGCAGAAGGACAGCTCAAAGTCTTCCAGGTCGTTGTGCTTTATCAAAGCTTTGACCCCTCCCCCGGCATGAAATAGGGATGAAATAGCAATGCGGTAGGTTAATGCAGATAATTAAAGAGAGTTTAAAACTAAGCAGGAGACTGAACTGTGTGTGTGGGTGGCTGGAATGGTTGTTTGATGTGAAAGTCAATGACTGAATTATTCAGAGAGAACGATTTCCAAATGATAATTTTACATTTTACATAACTGATTTTGAATCATTGCAGTGGCATCCAATAGCACTGCTTGGCCCTTCCACTCTGTTCATCTGCTTTACTCAAGCAGGAAAGTGTCCTGGGAGATGGTCCCACAGCACTTGGCAGCTTGTGTCCTGCCTTCTGTGAGCCACGGGGCTTGGCTTCCCTTTGGGCAAAGGAAGGAAAAAGGCAGATCTAGACCTTCTGGTGCTTGGGTTATTTAAAAGAAAAAAAGCAGGGAAAGTGTACATTTTCAATGAAATTGTTTTTTTTTCCATGCCTATAAATGGTCTTGCTGCTGGATTGTATTTCTGAGTGCAAGCAAGTCTCCGAGATCATCCAGGTGTTAACCTGGGTATCGTGGTGTTGGTGCTTGCACTGTCCATAGAATTTCACTGAGTTTCAGTATGAAAATAGCTTGTTGAATGCTTTCCTCATCCACCTTCTTTCCTGAAGCCTTTATCTGTTTTTTATCAACTACAAGTCTGTTTTTCCTGCGTTGCATTTCTCGCAGAAGACACGCAGAGCCCCCTGCAATGGTTGATGGGGGAAAGTAGATGTTCCCAGGGAGCAGGGTGAACAACTTCACAGCTGTGGTACACAAGTGTTGCAGATGAAAGCATGAAGGAATCAGCACTGAGAACCAAACTCACCGTAAATTCAGGGTAGCTCTGTTGATGCAACACTTACTCCAGATCCTGCTCAGAGTTTTGGAGTGAGACCTGACCTGGGGACAGGTCTTCAGCTCCCAGACAGGTCATCCTGGGGAGCTCTCAGAGCACCACAACTGCTTGTGGTCCACTGGAGTGAGCGTCACTCCCAGTTCATTGTTGCTTGGCAGTTTCGCCTGAAATCTGGTCTGAAAATCAGGCTGTAAATCCGCTGTCAGGAGTTTTTCACAGGACGTATGATACCTTCTGTGCCTGAACGTGCCAAAAATACTGCAGGGACATTCTGGGGCAAGAGAAACAAGCCACAGCCTGATCCAGGCACAGTGCACAGGGTACGTGTGTTGGTTGAGACATGTGCCAGCTGTCCTCTCCTGTCCAGGCAGGTGCTTGAGAAAACGTAGCTTGGTTTTAGGAAGAGTTCTGCTTGGGTTACAGAAACCAGTGGAGTCCCAGGCTGCTTCCCCTGGCACATTACATATAAGCACTGCTGTTTGCTGAGGCTAGCCTGTTAACTCTTCCCCTGCCACCTGGGAACAGTGCAGGAGCTCATCACCCCCCATCAAAGAGGCAACCCGTTCCTGGACACAGTGGGAGCTTGTGTTAGAGTGAAGTTTGAGAGATGAATGCAAGAGATCAGTGCATTGTTTCTCTTGCTGCCCCTCCTGACTATATATCTGTCCTGCTACAGTCCCATGTCTCCTGAGTCTGGCAAGATTTACAGCTGTGCCTGCAGTGTGCATTTCTGGGTTCTTTCCTGTAGTTTTTCTTCACCCCTCAGAGGCAGCCAGTCCCAGCAAAAGGGCTGCAGGGGGTAGAGGGATGAGGAGTCCGTACATGGAAAAATGAGAAGCAGGGGGAGAAAGCTTTGTATTTAAGAGTGGGCTTCATCCCCCTGTTGGAGCATCAGCAGCAAGCTACTTGAAAACAAGTACAGCTAGGTGCTACCAAGGGAGATTTGGAGAGAAGGGTCAGTGCTCCCACCTCCTGTATCCTCACTGAGACCTCTGACCGCTGGCACATGGCATCCCTCTCCCCAAATAAGTGAGTATTTGATATCTGACAGGAGCTGGGGCCAATCTGGCTGTGAGGGCTGTGGGACAGACGATGTGATGTGTGAGATGGTTCTGGCACTGCTCCCTGTTGTCCAGGTGAAAGCTGTGGCTGTTGGGTCATTTCAGAGGAGGCTTCTGCCTCTCTTTTTTCTGGTTATTAATCCTACCGGGGGCCAGGGAGATCTCCTGTAATGAAGGCTTTCATGAGATTGGTTTGCTGTATGGAAAAGCTTCAGTTTCAGTGAATCAGCAATTTCTGATGAAAAATCTTTTGTCTGAAAATTCCCAAGAAGCTCTGGCTCTGACCTCGGTGCGGCTGCCTTTCTTCGAGCACATTACCAGGATTTATGGCACACTCCCATGGTTTATTGTTCTATAGTAAACTGAGATGCTGGATAAGATTTGACTATCCTTCTGGGCATGGGAGCAAGTCAGCATTATGGGACTATCAAAACTTGCATGATTTAGCAGAAGTATCTGATACGCAGTGTGTGAATGACCAGGTGAGCTGGCTTTTCACCTGTTTAAGTTAGCTTGTGATGGGCACATGTCTTGCTTTGCCAAGTGCTGCTGTGTATCTACTCCCTTCTGTTCCGGTGAGTGGTTCTGCAGAAACCTTTTCCTTCCCACCAGCTCTTTAATTAGAGAGAGAAGTGGTGGCTGTGTTGTGGCTTTGTAGTGAATGCTGCTTTGATGGAGAGGATGCTCGCTTGTTTGGTTATGACATGGATCTGTCGGGAGTGCCCCAGTGGCCACAAATAGCCAGGGTAAGACAGTCTCTGCTGTAGAAAACTTGTAAAACAAGAGAGGAAATAATCTATAATCTATATATGATTCTCATTTTACAGCTGTGGCCCAGATGCACTGGTACTGCAGTATTTGCTCAAATCTGTAAGAAAAGAAACTCTTGAGCTTGTAATTGAAGCATGACATCACTGTCCTCAAAGCCTGCCACGCTGTCAGCCACTTCTGGCTTCCCAAGCATTTGTATTTACCTCCTTAAAGGCCCCAACAGAGGGAACACAACAACAGAAGGGCTCTGGTAGGTACAGAGTGAGGCTTGCCCATAGAAGAAGATAGAAGCATTACGAAAGGCACAGCATATAAGCAGGTAGAGTTTCGCTGATGTATGCTATCAGGACTGAGGCCTCTGAGTAGGTGAAACCTTTGCTATATGAATGCTTCTGTTAATTTTGAGGGTAGCTAGTAGTTCTGGAAGCTGTATGAGACAACATGGGGATGCATGGGACCCTTGTGTGCATAAGTATGTATTAAGGACTGACTTGCCAGAGAGGATCTCTGAGGAGCAGGACCTAGCTGTCTTGGTGAACCATGAGCCAGCAGTGTGCCCTTTTGGCCAAGAAAGCCAAACTAACTGTGTGAGGATGACAGAGCTCTGGAACATGCTGCCCAGAGATGTTGTGGAGTCTCCTTCTTTGGAGATATTCTAGGCGTCTGGACAATTTCCTGTGCAACCTACTGTAGGGAATGTGCATTTAGTGGGTGGTTGAACTCGATGATCTTCAGAGGACCCTTCCAACCCCTACGATTCTATGTTTTTGGTCTGATCCTGCCCATGCTGCCAGCAGCTTTTATCCATTGCTCCCTGGAGCTCTACGAACTACATGTCTGACAGTGGGGCAGTGAGGGTCTGAGGGGAAGTGACAGGCCAGGGCCAGGCCAAGTGTACTGCCATCTAGAAGGCCAAACTCCTTCTCCATAATGGTACAGAAAAGTAATCAAATTACTGCCTTTCATGTCACATTAGCGAAAATGGATACTAGTATGACGCATATTAATATAATATGATGGAAAATTGCTAATACAATTAGACCATCACATGTTATTAGTACTAGAGTGACAACACACACAGGAGAACAGCTTGCTACAGCAGTGGTAGAGAGCAAACATCAGGCTGGTGTGTGGCTCCTCATCTGAGGCTGATATAGGCCCTTACCACCTGGGAACAGGGTGGCTGTTTAAGTTGCTTTAAAAATTTCCAAAACCACTGGTCTGTTATGTCTAAGGCATGCTGAGGCTGAACTAGGTGCTACCTCATAGCTATAGGACAGTACGCTGCTTTGGGATGCGATCACTGGGTGAAGTCAATCACATCAATATTTCTCCCATATATACACAGGCATAAATGAATAGGTTAAAAACCATTTCTATATAGATGAAGAGTTCCTTGGTTGACAAGCAGCATATTCAAACAGGATGATCAAAAATTATATTGGCAGCACCATCCTTGTCTTAATTTCTGCAGCGCAGAAGCCCTCCTCAGTGGGCAGCAGGACCAGCAGCACTAAACAAGTGATGTGAGTGGGGTGTGTTGTGGACCTGTCCCTCTTGTTCATCCTCGATGTATTTCAGTGTTCTTCTGTGTGGGATAGGAGCACAATGAGAACACTTACCAAGGGGGATGTGTGGGTTTCCTGATTATCCTCTGCAAAACATCAACGTCTGTCCTCAAGCCAAAGAACCAGCCTTCAAGCAGACAAGACGTGTTGTAAGGCTGTAACAGGTTGCTGGCTAAGTCTCTCAGAGAAACCTTATGCAAAAACGTTCACCTGATTTCTGTTTTGAAAACCAAACCCAAAAAGACCTTTCACATGATCAGTGGAAATTATTTCACTGTCAGGGATCACTAGGGATCCAAAGCACCCCTCTGAAATGTGTGGCTCTGTCAGGTGGATGTGTGGTTCTGTGATATGGCAGCCAGAGATGTGGGATCTCATCAGGACACATTTCTTCAATCTGCAGCCTGCAGTCCCACAGTCCCAAACAGCCATGGCTCTGAGCAGGAATGGTTGCTCTAAGCAGATTCTTCTTGTTTCTAGTCAGCAACTGTCTCTGAAATATCATCTGTAATAAAAAAGCATGGCATGGATTTACTACAGCATTCAGGTGCAGTTTTTTAACACGGTGACCCAGGCTGTGTCTTTGTCATCCTGGAGAAACAAGGAAGGAGATGGCGCTCTGAGAAGCAGTTATTTCATCAGTAAAGCAAGAGAAGAAGGATGCCAAACACTTGTGAAACAGCAGTGGAGAGGGTTATGGTGCTGGGAAATTCATGTTTGAAATTTGTTAGGTGCAGTTAGAACCCAGAAATATGTGTCATATTGCATTTGTCTTATTAATAATTTCTGTGCTAAGCATAGTAGTGCTTTATGGTTATGGAAATTGTGCAGATGTGTCTATGCATGTGTGTGCATTTCACAGAGGTCCTCTCTCCCCTGCACGTTAACTAACCCCATCAGCTGGGAACCTGTATAAATACGATCTAACAGTCAGAACAAAGATGGAATGGGTAAGGACTTAGTATATTTTTATTTGGTGAGTGAGATATTAAAGCAGGGAGAAATCTGGTCAACAGCATAACCTCGAGTTAGGGAAATGGTGGTGATGGGAGCCTCATGTCTAATGATTAAAAGTGTGTTTTTGGTGGAATATTCCACTGATTATATTCCAGAAGAACTGTGCTTGTTTTTTGCCCATTAAAATAAGTAAAATATTTTTATTTTCTACTTCATCTTTGAATCCTGATGATGTTCTTCAAATGCTTTTGAAGCAGTGTAAGCTGTGAGCAGTTTGCAGATCACAGTAGGAAAATAAGGCTGCTGGTATTAGGAGATGAAGGGCATGCGGATGAGTACAGGTCACTTCCCAAGTACCAAGTGTTTCCTGGGCCTTTGGAGTAGAGATAGGAGCATCCCTTCTTTGCTTGTCTTTCTGTTGTAGATCAGCTTTCATGCAGAAATATCCCAGCCCATGGAATGCCTCCAGGTGCCACAGGCTGCTCTGGGTGCCAGCTCTCTCAGTGGTCACAGTCCTGACTTCTCTCTGCGGTCCAGCAAAGCCCTCCTGCTGCCTCCTGCATGGGAGGCAGGGACAGACTTCAAACGCTGTCAGATATCTTGGATTATTTCTGTTGCTTCAGAGAGATAGGTGTGACTGGATGTTGAGGGGCCAGTCTTGCCCAAATTTGAGCATGCTGGATTTTAAAGTGAGCAGCAGTCTTCCCTCCTCTGGTGTTCAGATACTGCTTTCATTATGATCCCTGTTTGCTCCCAGGTAAGTTTCTAAAGATGAGATAAAGCCCTCCTCATCCTACTGATGTAGGTAATAATAACACTTCCTGTTTCTCATCTTCGAAGTGCTTCACAAATATTAAATAATTAATTCACTCAAGAATGAAAGAAAGAGACTATGATTCATCTATTTATACACCAGGGAGGCTGAAGAATCATGACTTTCCCAGGCTGAGGAGGGAGTTGCTGTCAGAAGGTGGTGGGGACACATGTCCACTACCTGTAGTCCCCTTGTAGGACCATGACCACTGCCCAGCATGCTGAAATCTCAGAACCAAGGGGTGATGTGTTCTCAGGTCCTCTCTGAGCAGGAAAGCAGATCCGTGCCATTTTCTATGGCTTCTTCTTGAAAGCCTGGGGGGTTCCTCCAAGATGGGAAAGCCTTTGCATGGGAATGGTTTTTGCAGTGCAGAGGATGTTGGGAGCTATTCATCCTGTGATGTGAATGAGAACTGGTGAAGATTTAGCTTTGCTGTGGTCTCAGCAGTACACGGGATATGTAACAGCCAAGGTTGGATCCCCTGTGGGATGCTCCTATTGGGCTGCTTGCACACGGGAAACAGCTGCGACTGCACCTGGGAGAAAGAGGTGAGAGCAAGATGAGCCCTGCTCTCTGGAAAACAATGAAACATCATACACATACGTTGTTTGTGGCAGCCTCCCAGAGAACAGGGACTTCCTATAAGCACTGACTGAAAACCTTCATGTGGATAAGTATTGTTCATTTCTGCTGCTGAAGCACTTCAGGAGCCACAGGGCACCTGGGCTGTGAAATACTTCGTCCTATAGGTATATAGAAAATGATTGTTTCTGGCCTATCGAGCTTACAACTCAGCGAATAAATGATGGGTGGTCTGCATTATACAGATGGAAAAGCAGTAGTTCAAGAGGCCATTACCTTAAAACGGAGGGCTTTGCTGTTTCTTTGGATACCAAGCAAGGACCTTGGAGCTTTCCCAAGCTTTGAGCACTGACATCAATTAGCAAATCCCAAGCCTGAGTGACCTTTTTGGTTCAGAGGCCAACTTGCAGGTGATTGGGGGCCCTCAGAAAGGTTTACCATTGAAGTACCATAAACCCAAGACCACCTTGAATGCTTTCAATCCTGTCGCAACCCTGTGCCTTGCTCTTAGCATATGGCTGCTGGCCCCTGCCCAGATCAGGCAGGCAGAAACTTGCTGGGAGCTTGGCTTCTGACAAGCCAGGGAGTGTCTTGCATGGCTTGCTCCTGGCTGTATGAGTCATAGAATTATAGAATCATAGAATGGCCTGGGCTGAAAAGCCTCAAAGATCATCTAGTTTCAACCCCCCTGCTATGTGCGGGGTCGCCAGCCATCAGACCAGTCTTCCCAGAGCCACATCCAGCCTGGCCTTGAATGCCTCCAGGGATGGGGCATCCACAACCTCCTTGGGCAACCTGTTCCAGTGCCTCACCACCCTCTGTGTGAAAAACTTTCTCCTAATATCCAACCTAAACCTCCCCTGTCTCAGTTTAAAACCATTTCCCCTTCTCCTATCATCATCCACCCCCGCAAAATGCCGTTCCCCCTCCTGTTTATACACTCCCTTCAAGTACTGGAAGGCCACAATGAGGTCTCCACGGAGTCTTCTCTGCTCCAAGCTAAACAAGCCCAGTTTCCCTCAACCTTTCCTCACAGGAGAGCTGCTCCAGCCCTCTGATCACCTTAGTGCCTTCCTCTGGACCCATTCCAAGAGCTCCATGTCCTTCCTGTGCTGGAGGCCCCAGGCCTGGACACAGCGCTACAGATGGGGCCTCACAAGAGCCGAGTAGAGGGGGACAATCACCTCCTTCTCCCTGCTGGCCACCCCTTTTTTAATGCAGCCCAGAACACAGTTGGCCTTCCGGGCTGCAGCGCACACTGCTGGCTCGTGTCCAGCTTCTCGTCCACCAGGACCCCCAGGGCTACTCTCAAAGAGATCTTCCCCCACTCTGTATAAACACCCAAGTGCAGCACCTTGCACTTGGCCTTACTGGACCTTATTAGGTTCACATGGGCCCACTTCTCCATCCTGTCCAGGTCCCTCTGGATGGCTTCCCTTCCTTCCAGTGTAATGACTGCACCTCTCAGCTTGGTGTCATCTGCAAATTTGCTGAGGGTGCACTCAGTGCCATCATCAGTGTCATTGATGAAGATGCTGAAGAGCACTGGTCCCAACACTGACCCCTGAGAGACAGTGCTTGTGATCGGCTTCCACCCAGACACAGTGCCACTGATCATCTGGCCCCACGGGCTTATATACATTCAGTTTCATAAGGAGGTCTCAGGCTTGTTCCACTGTTACAGTGGGACAGAATCCATGGCTCTCACCCACACCTAGACATTCAGCGTGCTGGTAGATATGGGGAACCTGACCACCAGTGAACACTGAGACAAAGCATTGAGTACCTCAGCTTTTTCCATGTCTGAGGAAGCCAGTTCTCCATTCTCATTTATCAGAGGATGAATACTCTCCTTGGCCTGTCTTCTGCCTGTGTACCTGTAGAACCCCTTCTTGTTACTTTTCACATCTCTTGCCAAGTTCAGCTCCATCTGTGTCTGGGCTGTCCTGACCCTATCTCTACACATGTGGGCAATGTCCCTGTATTCCTACCAGGCTACGCAACCTTGTTTCCACTTCCTGTACATTTCTCTCTTTTTCCTTATTTTAAGCTGCAGTTTGCTCATCCATGCTGGTCGCCCACCTTCTCTGCTCAATTTCTTCCGCTGGGGGATGGAGAGCCCTTGCACTCACAGAAGGGTGTCGTTAAAGAGCTGCCAGATCTGTTCTGTACTCATGCCCTTAAGGACAGTTACCCAGGGAATCCCACTCAGCAGTTCCCTGAGCATCTGGAAGCACACAGTCCTGACTCTGCTTTTTGCCAGGCCTGCATTCCTCAAGATCACAAACTCCACCAAGGCATGGTCACTACAGCCCAGGTTATCTCCAATCTCAACCTCTCCAGTTCTCTCCTCTGCATTGCTGAGCACCAGGCCCAGTAAGGCTTCACCTTGGGTTGGTCCATTTATTACCTGGACCAGGAAGTTATCCTGAACAGACTCCGGGAATCTCCTGGATTGTCTCCCACCCACTGTGCTGCTAATCCACCCAGCAGATATCTGGGCAGTTGGAATCCCTCATCAGAACAAGAGCCTGTGAGCACAACACCTCCTGCAGCTGAAGCAAGAAGGTCTTGTCAGCAGGCTCCTGCTGATCAGATAGCTTGTAGTAGACCCCAGCTTGATGCCCTTTACTGGACTGATCCCTGATTTTAACCTATAAGCTCTCAACCTGGTCATGGCTATTACTCTGACACAGCTCTTTGCAATCTATCCACCTCCTAACATAGAGGGCAACTCCTCCATCCCTCCTACCCTGTCTAACCCTTCTGAAGAATGCCTTTCATCTTAGTGAAAATGTGCTTTTGCAACATAGACGAAGCCCCATGCCCAGCTGCAGCACAACCTCTCTAGAAGTTGTCCCCATCTCCTTGCTTCGCTTGTGTTTCCTTTTCTTCCTTTGCAGGTCTGGTGCTGGGCAACTCAATCTTGTTTTGTCTTTCCTTATCTTTATCTAACATCCAAAAGTGAGCTGGGCAGTGCTGTTATTGTCACACTGCTCTCTGTATAATTAGGGCAGTGTTTTTTTCTTTTATCGTAAAAGGCAAATCCCAGAATAGATGAATAGATGATTTTGGAGAATTGTGGACCACTGAGCAACATGCAAGAAAGGTCTCCTGTTTTGAAAGAGTGGTGTGAAGCTCAGCAACAACGAGTCTTGAAGCTTGATCTAAGTCTCAGATACTCAGGGACTGTGTTTGCTGGGTGAACTTTGTTTACATTTGGCACAAATGCCCTTATGTGTGATGCCAGCAACTGCCAGGGTACGAAGACAGGGCTGCATAAACCTTATCTGGGTTGATAAAAAGAAATACTGAATCGGTATGAAAACTGCCATTTTGGATTTTCAAGACCATGAGGAATATCCCTTTTGTGTCAGGGGATCTGCTTCTTAAAGAAACTCAGGCAACACCCATGTTGCTATTTCCACAGTGAGAGAAAGCAGCAATACAACTCTCCATCACTGTGTCCTCTTCGTGCTCTCTGAGGATGCTCTGCAGTGGGCCTTGCTTTCAGCCAAGGCAGTGCGGGATGGCAGAGGGATCTGAGGAACCAGAGTGGCTGGCCCCAGCCTCCCTGGCCTCTGGGCATCCTGATGTCCATCTGCCTATTTAGGCTCCACAGTGGATCCTGTTGGGATGAGCCTTTAGGTGTTCCTGAGAGGCTGAACAGCAGGGAGGTGGGGGCAGCTCTCACTTGTGGGTGCGTGGTGCAATACTTGCAAAGCTCCAGTTGGAAAAAGCCTTAGCTGGCTGCATCTCATCGAGCGCTCTCCTTCTCTCCCTCGTATCCACTACTTTGAATACAATAAAGTTGCTTTGAACTTTTTCAATTATTTAACAACTTTCAAGTGGAGAAATGTTTGGGTCTTTTAATTTCATTTTTGGCTCTTCTTATTTTTCCTTTTTTTTTTTTTTCTTTCTTTTCCTTTGCTTCCATTCTGTTTGCTAAACAGTAATTGCAGATCTTTCCTGCCACCTTTAATACTCCCAGCTAATTATCCTGAAATAAATCTCTTTCAAGTCTGCATGCCAGCAGTTGTGGGATATGAGCAGCTCTTTCAGCTCCTGGCTGCCTGTCACTCAAATGGGCCTCAGCTGCAGCTCCGAATGATGAGTATTAGTCTCCCGCTGGGATGATTCTCCCAATCTCCACACTTCCAACAGCATCTCCCAGGGCTGCACCACGCTCCTACCTGTTAGCCTAATCTGGGATTTTCTTCTGCTAACACTGTTATTTTGAAAGGAAGAAGAGGATTCCTTGGAGAAAGACACTTGGTTAACCTTTTCCTAATTGCCATTCAAGGCTGAAAGGAGGAAAAAAATAAATATAAAATAAGCTGGTGGGTGCTCATGTGTGGGAAGAGGGCTGGGTGCTGGGGTGCGGCACTGAGGACAGGTGGGATGCTGCTGTCTGTCTGTGGTCCCAGTGGCTCTACCCTCATTCGGCTTCACAGAGGGAAGATGCCATTGCCTGCCCCCCACATTACCCCCCATTTAAGGAGCAAAGAAATCATGAGAACCAATCACAGCGAGGGAGCTCAAGGCAGGCTCCTTGTTTAGGAAGCTGAGGTGGTGGCAGCTTGCCCACAATACCTTCGGCTTGTGTCCTGCTCATTCAGAAATGAGGTTGTTGGGTGGGAGGCAGAGCTAAACACTCAGCTGTTAATGTATTATGCACTAGCAATAATAACGAGGGCTATTTTTAAATGCCACTTAAGCTTGTGCTCACACACCGGTTTGTAATTTGGCTATAGGACATGCATAAAATGATAGTCACACACTTAAAGATACAGTTTTAAATGAAAGAACTATTAAAGCATTAGTATTTAAAGTGTTTCCTTTTTTTCCCCTGCTATCCTGTAGATGTCTTTTAACAACTTAACTGCTGGGCAAGCTACCAAACCAACCTCGCTGGAAGCAGCACCCATCTGCCCCAGGCTGGGACCCCTCGTTGTGCAGCTGCAGAGCTTGGAAACATGGGTGTTCCTCCTGCACTGGGGCTTGGGGCTCATAGCGCAGCAAGCTGCCCAGCTGGCCCCGTGCCCTCCTTCTGGAAGAGTTGTTTGCACTCGAGGCTCCCTCCTTAAACCACGATGGGTCGTGCTGGAGTAATTCTGTTAACTGCCAAAGGAATTCCTTGCTGTCGAATTATGTTTCCTGTGTCTGTAAATCATTTTACTGCTGCTTTCCATGACGGTTATGCAAGTGACCTTTTGATTTCACAATTTATTTTACTTATGACATTGCTAACTGCTCTATAGCTGTGCATCACAGTGAGGTTGTGTGGTCACGTGGGATACTTGAGAAAATAGAATTTTTTATAAATAAACATATATAAATAAAAGGAAAACAGCATAAAGATGAATCTTTCAGACTTGGACCTGGGGAACATAATATTTACACTGACTAAGTCATGTTAGTTTTAAGAGTCTATTTCTGGATATTTTCACTTTCAGAGGAAGAGTGACTGGAAACCCTCCCCTTTCTCTAGCAAAGCATCCCTCTTTTTTTCTCCAGGACCAGCTTTGCAGCATCCAAGCTGTCACTGGACTGAGTGGGAGCTGTGGGGGCTTGAAATGTTGGTAATATCAGAGTCAGGGACTGCACTGTCCAATGGAGTATGAGTACCTGGGCTGTACCAGGACTTAATTCCCCCAGAAAAGAGGAGTCAGAGACCCAGCCTTCTGCTTTTGGCATATCACTAAATCCTTTGGTTTTCTGCCTGTAAAACAGATGCAATCCTGTTAGGACTTCCTCTCCCATCACACAGCAGTAATGCATGCATGATCTAGTCTTCCTCAATAAGGCAGGAGTAACCCCATTTGTCCCATTAGAGACACTAAGTTTTAGAGGCACTAGTCTTACGTGTGTTCTGAGCACTCAACTGTTCATGGAGTGGAGCAGAAGCAGCTCCTGGATGGGAAGGAGACCTCCAAAAGTCTCCTGGCTCATCCCTGCCTGGAATGAGATTCTTGCCTCTTCCCTCAGATCTTGTACCAACAGGTCTGAGTGCAAATTACTGCGAGTGCAAATGCTATTCTAGGCTTGGAAACCATGTTGGCATCGCAAATGCTTGATTTGTAAGTCTAATTGGGAGTTAGAAGTGTGTGCAACACTTGCAGGCACAATTATAGCACCTGCAAAAAACGAAGCTGCTCTTACCATTTGGCTCTTTCTCTGGGTGAAAGCTTCCTGTAAATACAGAAGTCTGACAGCACGAGCTGGGACGATGTCCTCCTCATTGGGGATGAGGTCCCTTTCTGGCTAGAAGGTAGTGAAGGAATGAGTTGCTCTGCCTCCTGTACAAATGTGCAGAACCGAACAGATTGGTGCACTTGTCCTTTTGACAACTATGAGGCATCATGGTTGGTTTGTGCAAGGTTTGCGTAAGTAATAAATTGAGGTTTCCTGCAAAACGTCTGGTTGATTCAGCTCTTATCTTGCTCTGCAAGAGGTGAAAAAACCCTCTGTGGTTCTCCTCTGGCATGTTACAAATATAGACATATATTTATAAGGAAATATTGAAATAGAAGTTTGATAGTATTCTCACATTTGTTCTCCAACACTAAATGAAATGTGTTCTGCTGCTGTTTGCAACACTCTTTCCAATCCCAGTTGGATAGCAATGAAGAACAAACACTGTATCCTTGATTTAATTCTGTAGCACTTCTGACAAGGACAAGGTTCAAAACCTCGGGAAGAAAAGCTCACTATAAGCGTCACTGAAACACTGTATTTTCATTTTGCCTTTTACATATTCCGGAGTTTAATTCCAGCACACTTGGTTTTTGGAGGCACCAGCCTTCTGACCCTTCTTGATGGTGGAAGGACTTGTTGGGTGTTTGGCAGCTCAAGAATTGCGTCCATGAGGTTCTCAGCATGAATACATTGGAGTGCCCCATGCCCAGGGCTATTCTATTTAGTCCAAGCCATCCTGTCCTCATCAGAGGGGAATTTACAATGTGTGTACAGTGTGTAAACTACCATACTCAGTAACATTGCCTTTAAATTATGTCCTGTATGTTACCATGATTTGTACCTTTCAAACTCTAAAATCAACATGAAGAAGCAAAATAAGTAAATTTCCACCTCCCTTTCACTCTTCCTGGTGTGTGTGCCCAAGTCTTCCTGGAAGAAACCAATAAACAATAGATGGTAATGGGAAAGAATACACTGGATCAGCTAGGACAGACTTGGAGATGCAGACGTTGTACCCCGGCGGTTGCATGTCTGTAGTTGGTTGAAGACAACAGCAAAACAGCAATGCTATGAAGAGTGTTAGGCATATTTAACAGGAAGTATGGGAACGACAAGGGACTCATGCCTTGTGATGCAGTCCTGCTGGATATTTTATGCAAATATTACAGTTATTAAGCAAGACAGGCAGTTTCTGAAACAGATGAATGTGTTATTTCTGTATGTCTCTGACCAGTGCTGTCTGTTCTGCTGACTGAGGTACCAAATGCTAAATCTCCATTAACATGTCTCCACTGATCTCTGTATCTGCACCCAAATTTATTGTATGTGTATGTGTGTTCAAGTGCACACACAGGTATGCTTGGTCATTGCTGGCCAATTCTTTTCAGAGCAAAATAAGGCAAAAAGTTAAATATTCCCCGTGAGCTTGGCTGCCTGCTCTAGGCAGAGTACTTTAACTCAACATGACATCCTGCTAGTTTTGGAGAATAATTTTTATTGGAAAATTGTAATGCTGAATCATTAACTTCCAAGTGGCTGAAGGGAGCAGAGAACTCACTTAAAGTATCCCAGCATGTTGCCCTTGGCTTGCTCTGTGTCGTTCTCTGTGCGCTATAAACCACTTCTGAAATACTGGCTGCACTGTATGGCAAACCTACCCTCTTTCTGGCAGCAGTGACCTCCCTGCATTGGAAACATAACTTTAATGAAGCAATGAGAGAAAAAAATGCAGGTTAAGACCAAAAAAGAAAGTAAGAAAAAAGGAAAAAGAACTGCCTAAATTAAGCTCCTAACTGCATGTGTAAGTATTGAATTAATTGTCTCGACAGGAGGGAAACCCAACCCTGGAAGCCCTTGCTGCCTCCAGCACAAGTGGGTTCTGTGCTGCAGGAGGCAGGTGAGTTTGAAGGTCCCCTGTGCAGACTGGGGAGGTGGCAAGATGTCTGTTGTCCATCCTAGTGGCTGGGTGCCCCCAGGGAGTTTCTCTGGTCTGGTGCACAAGGTCATTTATCAGGAGAATAGGAGCAGATGGGCACTAGTTTTCCTTGTGATCCGGCTGATCTTGGCTCTTGGGCTTAGGGGAGATGACATGGAGGCAATTTGGCAGTGGCCAAACGGTCTCAGAGAGGCAATGGGTCTGTGTAAGAGAAACACAACATGAGGTGTGGCTAGAGGAGCCCTGCCAGTTGCTATCTGGACGATTAAATCAGAAATGATAAGATGATCTTTGAAATATGGTGTCCATATGGCAAAATGATAAAGCTTTATCACTGCCGCTTTAGAAGTACTTTTTGTCTCCAAATGTCTAACAACAAGCATCAGCTTCAGCAGTGCCAAAGTGAGTGCCTGATGCAAGGCTTGCAGCTTCGTTTTAAAAGGCATTGTGGTGCATGTGATACAGAGGCTCTTTGCAGGAGAGGGTAGGACCTCGTCCACCTAGCTGTGCATAAAAAGTGAAAAGGAAAAAAAAGAAAAGAAAAATAATATCAACCCCTATGCACATGTATGTCTTTCAAAATGTAAAACACTTTTGAAGTTCTGGTCCTTTGCATCCTATCAGAAGGCAAAGGTGAATTAAAAGGGATGTGTATGATGTTGTTGGGAATCTAGACTTGTTTTCTTGCTGGCTTATAAATATGTAACAAAGCATAATTATTTTTAATATTATTTTTGGTTGTAATATAATGGAGGAAATTCAAAACAGAAAACTTTGTGGCAGGGAACAATCTGTCTGATGAAACCAACAATCTGTTCCAACACTGCTCTGCCTGCCCTGCATTCCTTTAACTCTTCTTGGGAAAAGCATCACTGTAGGAATGGAACCTGGCATGAGAAGGGCTGCATGTGTGGTTGGAGGAGATGCTGGGGTCAAAAACAGGAAATGGGATATTTTCACCTATAAACACAGCAAATGGCACTGCTTGCATTTTTTGTCCTGGCACTGTCTTCTTCTTCCCGTTCTTGTTTTGCAGACCATGGACATAGGTCACTGGAGTCACTGGGGCTCTCCCAGTCTTCTAGGAGAGAAGGAGTGAAGCGAACTGTGGCTGTTGAGTTCCCTGCATCTCTGTGCTCCTCTGAGGCAGATGATGGCAATAGCTGAAGGCACCTTTCTCTCCTAGGTATGTCATTCCTATATTTGTACAATGTACAAATATCCTTACCAGGGAAGTTTAGCACATAAACTACCACGCATGTAGGCAAAATGGATATCAGGGTTGTTGTATTGGATCAGAGCACTGGTTTGCCAAGCCTGTGCTATGTGTTTCATTCTGGATGCACTCTGTGCCACAGCGAAGACAAAGGCTGTTATGGGGAACAAGAGGTGGGAAAGTGTTACACTTCAGCTGCTTGGGTTTCAACTCATGTTCTGGCAAAAGAAAGCTTATACTTGTTTTTTTGAAGCCCATACAATTATATGTATTGCAGATTTGCTGGCTCCTAGATGTCCCATCCTTGTAGGGTCTGGGAGTCAAATGTATTTTATAGCAATATCTTGCATGGATTCGTAGATTTTTTTTTCTCTGTTTATGGATCTTGCCCTTTAGACAATGGAAAATAATCCTTTTGTACCCAAAAGAAACATTCTTGCACCCTTGCTCCTGTGCTGCAGTGAAGTTCGCAGAAACATCTGAGTGAATGCCATTCAGCATGGTCTGTACCTGAATCCCTCCCTTGCCTTTTGTGTCCTTAGGGAAGTGCTAAGGGAACCAGTTCTTGCTGGTTTGTTTCTCCTCATGCAGAGATATTTACAATATGGATTAGCACCTTAGAGATGACTTCCCATATCCCCCACATCTCCCTCAGTGAGGTGGCCTGAGCAGCATGCAATGTATGTACGAAGACGTGCCACTGATCTACAGTATGATGAGATA
>NC_139405.1:765000-795000 GCF_905368555.1 Meleagris gallopavo
TAAAAAACAGATGCCTTCAGTTTCACTGTGGCTTAATAAACACATTTCTGTGAGAACCACCAAAAGCGCCTCCCAAAGGCAGAGTGCTGACGGTGGGACAAGGAGGGCAGATGTGCAGGCTGAAGTCCAGGCATTTTGTCTTCTGTGTGTGCCCAGTGGTGACTGGGGCACCCAGCTCTATGCCACCCAGATGGGTGTCTTTCCAGCCACACGTTGCTTTCATGAGGTGACAGGGGTGACGTAAAAAGGGCATTGGTAAAAAGCACCGAGTTCGCAGCCTCCGCTTACATGCTTCGGTTTGTGAAAAAGGAGCAGAGGAAGAGAGTAGGCGACTGTGAATGAAGCTTTACAAAACCAATCCCCACATGCATATTTCATACCATTGTTTGTCAAAGTTTTATGAGCATCTGGTCTTGGCCCCAAAATCTCTTCGACTGCATGATTTCTTTTTTTGTCTGTCCGACTGCAGACTGGATCTGCTCTAACTTTTGCCCCTACCAGATGCCCCTGTGCTGGCTCTGTGCATGCCTGGCGCTGGCTCCAGCCGGACACCACCTGTGGACCACAAACCTCTCGCTGTGCAGCGTCTGTTCATGCATTTCAGTTCCCAAGGGAGGATTTATTTTAAAGCACTGAGGTTACTTCAACATTGTTTCTTGTCCTTTCAAACCTGGAGCACCTAGTGTGGAGTTTGGCAGCTGCAAATGGGCTTGGAAGAGAAAGAGCAAGAAGAGGTGAGAACTGGCAAAAAAAGCAAGTTTGGGGCTTCTCACTTGCTGCTCTGCAGAGCAGAGCAGAGCAGGAGAGGATGAGAATGAAACTGAGGACCTCAGGCAGGTTTCAGCTATGCAGGGCTCTGTTTTGTTGCCATATGTTGTAGGAAGAAATCCTAGGGCCTGATTATTTTTTTTTCCTTTTCCCTAGCACCGAGCAATCCCTCAAGACTTCCCTTGGCTCTCAAACCCTGTCTCATCAACATTCATGCACATACTGCAACATTCGTTCATGCACCGCTAAAGGAAAAACAGGTATGTTTCACATTTCACAACAAGGTGTTTTTTTTTTTTTTTTTCCCCCAAACACACGCAGGATTAGAAGTAGTGGGTGTGCGAGAGTTGGTTCCATCTTCCCTGATTTATTGGGCCGTTCTGAGCAAATACCAGAGAGCCTGCCACAAATTTTTTATGTGTATTTGGATGACCAGATACAGTAGGACAACTAGTCCCACTAGTTGTTGAAGAAGCTCTTTTACTTGTTAAGAACACATTTTTTTCTTAGACTTGTGAATAAGCAATAGGCATGTTTAATAACTTGAGCGTGGTGATTGCTTTTTTTTCCATCCAGAAAAACCCTTGGTCCTGGGATACAATCTACTACAAATTTCAATGCTGGTGTTTGAAATTACCTGCAACAAAAAAGTCTGAAGATTTAAAAAAAAAAAAAAAAAAGAAAAATAGGTGTTAATTTTCAAGTCATCGTTTCCTTCAGTATTTCTCTAATTTTTCTTCAGCTCTCATGCTGTATTCAATCTGAAATTTCTAGATGCCTTTGTGAAATTTCAGCGGGACTGCGGAATCATGAGGTTTTGATGCTCTCAGGGAATAGTTTCTAGGAAGGCTTTTTAGCACAGATCTGAAGAGGAAAGATATCTGGAGATGTTACATGCAGAAAGGGTTCACAAATAAGCTTATTTGCCAGATAGGTTTGCTCAGTTTAAGGGGACGTTAGTCATAAGTCTAGACAGCTTAACATGAAGTGACCATCTTACTTCACATTAATGCATCTTGAAAGCCATTTGCATTTTTAGTACTCCACTTACACTCCCAGATCTGATAGATCCAGGAAGCAATGGGTACATTATTCAAAAACTGTGAAGAACAGTAACATTTTACAGTGGTTGGGTCAACAGTCAGCCTAATATTGGAGCACTGACATTTGAGCTTGTGAGACTCTGAGCTACTCCTGGCACATGTTTGATTTCTCAGTTCTCTGTGGTTTCATGAAACTTTGAAGACCAGGACCATTTTACCTTCTTTTTTCCTTTTCCTTTTGGAGAGCATGTTCAGCAGTACTCTGACTTTTGCTCATCATTCACGCACAGGCAGAGGTCACCTGGGGCAGAGGTTGAAGGTGTCAGGTGTGCATTCAGACTCATGCTGCAAGCCTGCAACAGCTGCAACAGCTGCAGCAGCACAGATGGGCAAGGAGAATTGCTTGTGTCTTTGAACTTATTTCCCTGGACTTTCTGGCCCCATGCTTCTCATAGCTCACTGCCAGGGGCATTCGGAACCACTGTTAGCTCCCAGCTGATTTCAGATACAGAACTAAAGACAGAGTGCACAGCAAAAGAAGGTAATGACAGTGCCTTTGAATGGGATGCAGGCACTTACAGAACAATACTAGCTAATAAAGAAGGAAAATTGGCTCCCCCTTTCCAACAACAGGTGACAGCTCAAGAAGAGTGCAGTACCTATCCAGAAAGATACTGCTCCCTTGGCTGATAACCCTTAAACAAAGGTGAGGTGGGGTGGAGAGGGACCCAGTCATTCAGGTGCATTGCTTGCACCTGAGCTCCCTGTATTAGCCATACCTTCTCACCTGGTGCTCAACCACTGGTTCAGGCTGTGACCTGGCAATTCCACTGCACTGGGCTTGTATTAAAATGCTGGCATGAACATCCAGAACTGAACTCCGAAAGAAAGAATCTAAATCTTTAGGCTATTTAAGGAATCCTAAGCTTTAAAAGACATCTAATTGCCTGAAGAAAGGGGTTTTGAGCGCAACAGTGTTGGAGGGAGGAAACCACTTGGGTGGCTGTGCCTGATAGGGAGAAAGTAAGTAATCTTCACGTTGCATTAAAACCTGGCTTCTGCTTCATCTCTGTTCATATATGAGCTAATGTGACCTTTCCTCTAGCCCTGTGCATGTCTGCCACTCTCCATCTAATGTGCCCCCAAAACCTCACCACTGAAATGCACGGGGGAAGAAAGACAAAAGAATATCAGGCACTATGTATTCAGGTGGGCCAATAGGAAATAAAAATGCATATATATATTCTAAATACTTTCTAAATATATTTGTTACTGTATTTTGCTTGGTCTCTACTGAACAAAAGTGAAAATGAGTGAAGTAGATGACAAGCATGCAAGGTTGGACTCAGCTAGAAATGTTTAGAGTATCTGTACTGTAGGAACCAGGTTTTGTTTTTTACTGGCTCCAGCCTTTTGTCTGAACATTTATATATTTCTTGTGCCTAGTAATTACAGCCAAACTGCTTTGTGATTCCCTGAGTGCAAACAGACTAGAAAACAAGCAAAGCTAGGAAAAGCAGGCTCTCAAAATCTGTCCCTAAGTCCAGCAATATGTTCTGTGGGATAAATCTGCTTGCCTTCAGGACTAGCACAAAAAGAAAGAGCTGGCAAAATGGATGTTTAGAAGGTATGATGTTTTCTGCAAAAAAATCCAAGAAGATCTGTATAAGGACTAAAGTGCTAGCCAAGCAAAAATTGGAATGGCTATCTCATAAAAAATGCCCAGCTTTGATCCCCTTCTATTGAAATCATTCACGTTCTCTCGGCAGGAGAGCAAGATGTTCTCTGATGTCTAGCACTTGTCAGTGCAGAGAATGGGACTGGGCCACTTCACACACAAAACAAAGGTGTACCTGCAAGAACTGGAAGGAACCTGGCTTGATGAGTTTGTCTGAAGGATTCGAGCTCTGAGGTCCATAGAGAAGCTAGAGAAGCACAGCAGCATGTAGTCTTTCTGGAGTTAGAAGGCCTGTGGCTGATCATCTGTGTTGCAGGAGAGACCCAAGAAAACTTGCAATCGCTGGACTAAGAAGAAGTGTAACTATTTCCAGAGCAATCACTGCCAAATTAAAATCTGAGTGGCATCAAGAAAAAAGTTAATTGTTTGTTAGCAAACTTTAGTTTTAAGTGTGTAATTAGTGAAGTCAGAAGTATTTATTGAAGTGAATAACTCTTTACTGGGCTGTGGTCTGACCTGATTTTGTGTTTTTTTTTTTTTTTTTTTTTTTTCCCATTGCACAACGTTCTTGTAGTTCTTACTTTATTTTTCTAGACATTTTCTTTTCTTATTTTGAAAAAATGGTTAACAAACAGCAACTAAAATAAGTTTACAGTTCCTTGTGCACCAGTTGCTAGTAAAAAGCCACCAGAGGTAGTAGGAAAGGAACCCTACTAGTAGGCTAGTAGGTAGAGGAACCCAAGTTGCCTTGAAGAATCCCAAAAAGTACCAAAAAGGAACTTTTTATGGAGTTGTTAAACATTTTTAAAACCACTGTTAGTCTGCCGGTGTCGTGAGATGCATCATCATAATGCTTTCCATTCGTTTTTGCATGGCCATGGAGGACACTCAGGTGACTGCACTGAGTCACTGAGGCCTGATGCACATAACAAATAGCTGCATCCAGATATCAATGCAAGGAACTTGCTTGGCTACCAAATCAATACCGAAAATTCTTGCCAGTTCTGATCAGGCTTCTGTTCTCTGTATTGGCAAGTGGCACCATCCAATAGCACGGAGGTAGGCAGCTGATAGCCTGTAGTGTGAGCTCACAAAGTACAGTTATTCTTAAAAATGTTCCTGAAGGAGAAGGCACCCCTGTATTCAGACCTAGGACCCAAAGGTGAAAACTCTTACTAGGATTGCTGTGAATGTAACAAACTGTGGGCATCTTTAGGCTAAATGTGAATATAGCACATTGAATTAATCTGTCCTATAATAAATTGAATGTTATGCATGGTCTAAGTAATGTCCTTTGTTATCCATGAGAATCTGTGTGAAGTCGATGCAAACCTCCTGTATGCTCTGACATCCAAATCTAGGTCTGTGCTGTCATGTTTGACACTGAAATCAAAGGAGGTAAGTAGGAGGACGATCATTTCCCATGGCTGAAGAGCAACATAAATACATTAGCTTAATAGTATTAGTTATAAAATGCAGTGATAAGAAAAATGGGTGGGAAAGAAGAGTTCCCATCTGAACCCTAATTGGGACTGTGGGAAAGCTTCAATAAGTAAACCCCGCACCAGGTGAAGGTCATAACAGCTGAATCCAACTTGGGCCAAGTTCATTGAGGTTTTGCAGAACTTTTCATGAATCTGGGCTTAGTTTTGAACTAGCGTGGTCCTAGTTACAGAGTCAGGTGGAAATGCTCTTCTTAAGCTGTCCATTTGAACCTGAAATTTACTATGTGAGAACCTGACACAGACCCAGAGAACGATAGAAGATCCCTGTAAGTGCTGTAGAAATGCCTGGTTCTCGCTGCATTGCTATTCAGACATATTTCACAGCCACGTTTAGCAGGTATGAATGGCCCCAGCCAATTCTTGTTTACACAATGCTTCCATAACATTGTTGGAGGACAGATCTGTGTTAAATACCCAGGGCCAACAAAATGAGACCAAGATGAAATACTTTTTTTCAGATCATTTTATGACTTCAGTGCAAGAAGAGTATTTCTGCCAATTCCCATCCAGCCAAAACAGTAGCTTCGTGGCAGTAATACTTCCATTAGAAAGAGCTAGGCCTTGGCTCTAGCTTCGTGGTACAGCCTCTGCCATTTTGGGCATGATGGACGTGCATCCCATGATGCACCTTCTCCTCTTCAGTGGCAACTACAGCAAGATGCATCTTCAGTTGTGCCTGTCAGCATGCATTTTATGCAGTCCTTCTCTTCCATGGGGCTGCTGGTACACAAATAAAAAGTTAGCAGGAAATATGTATTACCCCTAGAGCTCACATTGCTTTATCATTTGGGCACATGTGCTTTATGGGGTTGGCTGCTGAGGTCATCTGATGCTCTGACGTCTGAAGGGAGAAAAGGCAGCTTGTAATGGCTCATCTGTAGAGCAGGAAAGAGAGGATCCGATGTTTGTTTTTTTTTCCAAGTGCATAAAAAAATGTAGCAAGTGTGCTTGGTGAGCAGAGAATGTGCTCTGCAAGTGCTGCTGTGGGTTTATAACTCAGTCTGCACGGTTGTGTTGCTGGTTCTGGATCCAGGGAGGCTCTTTGGGATGGTGGGATGGTTCAATATTCTGTGACATAGCAGCTGCCAGTGGCCAGTTGTTGGCAAACAGCAGTGCTGTAAGCCAGCAATTAATGTGGAGTACACTGAGTGGTCTCACAGAGAAATCATATAACTCACAGAAAAGCATCACATAAGGAAATGGATATACAGTCAGAACAGCATAAGAAATAAATTAAAAAAGCAACAGAAGTCTTGAACACGAGTTAGGTTAAGATGTGTAGCCAGTCTCTCAGCTGGTTTCATTTAAAGGAGTTTCTACTGAAGTCTGAGAGCCTGGTGATGCTTGGCTGCGGACGTGGCCACTCATTAAATTGGTTTTATGTGCTTTAAAAAAAAATGTTTGCTGCTTTCAGAAGAGTGTGTCCTGTGAATGAAATGCTTCACTTTAGGGTGATATGTTGTGACTTATGAAAATTTGAAATACCTGTTATGGTTTGGCTCTCACTTTGCAGAGACTGTGTTTGTCAGGCAGTGATTGAAGTGGCAAATCAGTATTCTCCGTGCTGGAATTTCCAGTGGGGAGGCAGATAGCTGCAAAACATCAGTTTTAAGAATAAAATATAATGAAACAAGCAGGAATAAAAAAAGTACTTGACAGGCAAATTTGGTGTTACACGTTCTGCATTTCTTTTCAGTCTTTCAAACTTTCTGAACACTGTAATTTGTTTCTAGTGTTAGCATCACTATCATCAAAGATGTTGGACTCTATTAGCTCAGCTGTCTAAGGGATGTCTTTTTAAAAAGGAAGAGATTGGGAAAAAAAATCCAAGAGGAAGTTCAGCCACTTGAGTTTAAGCATAATCACTTTTCTTAACACATCTCATTTGCAATCAAGGCAAAGATGACAGGAGAAATTTCAGCCCTCTACTCTTTTGCCCCAGGCTGGGGAAAGCAAAGGCACAGCGTTTTTGTGTTAGCTGTAGTTCCACTGAGGTCACTCCTTCAAGGCAGGACTGCTGTGTGATGTGACTTTATCCACAGCATGGACAGAGATTTTGGTTTAACAAAACCTGTCATTTTATGTAACAGCTCAAAAGTTTGACTCAGTGGATGTTTCTTCCTACCCATCATTTTTCCAAGGGTAGGAATATAGGGACCCTCTCCCCAGCTTTGACATTAATAGTAGCTTACTCAGTCAAGAGCAGAGTAAATGTAGGATTATGAGAGTGGAGAGCAATAGATGATCACCAGTTATGTGGGGAAGAGGTGTGGATAGTCCTGGTCAAGGCTCTACACTGAAATAGAAGAGATTAGAGGTTACACACTAGCATCAGCACAATCTCCCAACCTCAGCATGACACTTATTTCTTCTCAGAAGGTGATGTTAGTCCTTCTCTTCTTATTTTGCCTCTTAACTATGCTGGTGTGAGCAGCTAGCAATGGGCGCTGCTGCTGTGCCAGTGTCCTGTTCCTTATCTGGCAACGGGGATGCAGAATATGGGATGGAGAATTTTTAAATGTTAGGATTCAAATGTTTTTATTCTGGAGTTTTAGCATTTGCCCTCCCTTTTGTATACTGCCAGTTATGTTCTTATGAAAGCCTCTACGATGTTCATCAGATGTACTTCCTAAAATGAACATGCCAGGAGATGGATTTGGCTCTTTCCTAATAGTAATTCCCTACTAGGAAAAACAAACAAACAAACAAATAAAAACCTGACTTCAATTTTTCCAGTGCTATTAACAGGTTTTGCATAACCGTACTAGGAACTGAGGGACGTTAGAACTACAGGTGAACCTTGGAGGCAATGCATGTACTTGCAGCCATGTGGTCTCTGCTTTCACTTGTTCATGTATTATTTGATTAATCTGGGTTGTTTTGAGAAAGGATCTCAGAGATCCAGCACCTGATAGGTCCAAGGAATTGTGGAAGGTGCAGCATCACTTGATTAAGAGAGAGACTTCAGAAAGTGTCTGCCACGATTACACCATGAATGATGGAAATGCCTACAGAGAAATCTGTCCCATGAAGAATCATTACAGAATTTAGGGTGGATATATGGCAAGATGAGGGGTTTTCTGGAGGAAAGTGTGTAGGATGAGGTTGGATTTAGTCAAATAGAGAGAACATTGAGGTAATTATACTAGGCAATGGGGAATGATTTTACAGAAGTGCTTGATGCTTTGCAGCCTTGCTCTTTGGTACAAAGCCATATCTTTTCAGAAGTACTAGAGTTACAATCATAGCCAGTTAACAACATCCACAGATTGATAAAATGGAAGAATGACAAAATTCCCTTTTTTTCCCTCTGTGCACCTTTGGACAGGAAAACTAAGATATCAGACCACCTGGGGATTAAAAAGCATTTGATGTATCTGATGTCCAGAACAGATGATAGAAGACATGGGCAGAAGCATGTCTGCCACCATCCTTCCACGAAAGCCCTGGATGCCCAGTGACAGGAGAGCACCAGGAGAATGGTCCTCAGTTGTCAGCCAGGTGTGTATGCATTCTCCTGTCCCACTGGAGAAATGATACAGGGGTCATCACAGCCCTCATCCTTAGAGAACATTTTGCCAATACATTTGGAAGTTTTCCCCCCAGTTCACCTACTGCTTATGATGACCTATCGCTCTTAGTAGGAGAACAAAAATTGTATTTTTAAATTCAGAAAGTCTGCTCACCAGAGACCGATCCTCTGGAGGAAGAAGCTTCCCAAAGCATGGATTTATGGGAGCTCTGTGTTTTTTGCTAGTCCCAGCACATATGGCAGCACTGGCCCTTGTGGCCCAATGGTTTGGGACTCATTTGAGCAGAGGCTGACCCAGATTCCAGTTCTCTCTGACTGACTAAGGTTAGGGATTTTTTTCCCCCACAGTAAACCCTCCAAACAAACAAACCATCTGGAAAACTTCCACCAAATATCTTAATGGTACTTGAGGCCTTGGCTTCTTAGTGGCATCAAATGAAACAAAAGCACCTCTCTGACAGTAGCAGGAACCATTCTGATTGTGGGGGAAAATAATCTTCAAACATGTGTCCTGGTGAAAATACTTCAGCTGGGTCAAGTAATGCTTGTGAAATATTCTCTGCTGTTAGTTTGATTTGCTCAGTGAAGAAACTTAAATTTAATGGGACTCAGTGGAAAAGGACCAATCAAGAAACACTGGAGAAGCTGAATGTGTAACATAAATACTTGCAGTTCAAACCAAACAATGCCAGTGTTGTACTATAATCAGGATACATTTTTCAAACAATCCCTCCTGATATTCCTCACTAGCTGCTGCAGGTAGCATACTTAGATGACTATTACATAAGATGTATTCAGATACCTAAATGAATGTTTACTGATCTTGCTCTCTCTTAGTCATCCTCGCAAAGCACTAAAAAAGCAGTGTGCTAGTGTTGGGCACTTCTTAAAATAAGTAAATGTTCTGCTTGTGATAGAAGTTGCTGGATGCAGTATTCAACTTTGCTGTAGCTTGACTGATCTTGACCTGATCTTAAAGGGCTTGAAAGGCTAATCCATTCATTCCTATTCCAGACACACGGATTAGGCTTCTGTTGAAACAACTTGCATTTTTGAAAACAGCAACAAACTGCAATCGGCTTTGCAGTTTTCAGTCTGATAAATGATACTGGCTCTTGTGCCTTCCTTTTTGCACTCCCTGAAGAGTGCACCTACTCTTCTGGTCTGCCATGAGGCATTCCTTTCAGCTGGTAAATTCAGTAGGTAGAGTTTTCAGGCATGGCTTCTTAAACTCTGATTTGGTTTTGCTGTAGTGCTTCAGTATGATTTGACCTGTTGAGCTGTCTTGCGTGTGGGCTTCGAGTAAATGTTATCTTGGCTCAACATGCACTTTCTTTTGTGGATTTTTCAGCATCTCATGAGAGAATACTTGTGGCTTTGCTTCCCATTTCTTCATTCAGTTATGAAATGGGAACAGAAAAGTTTGGCAATCAGATCACACACTGGTGCATTTGGAACTATGCTGGTTGGTGTCATCTGGGGAAACTGAGCTTGAATATGTCCATGTGTGCCCATGCACATTTATCCACTGTCCACACATATAGGTGTTTTGTGTGCATGTGCACCCTGCTCTGTAAGTCTATACTTAGAAAATAAGTTCTGGTTAGAGAACTATTAATTTTCATGCTGATGGGTGTGCCTCTCAAGCTGCTGAGCAGAAAGTAATGGTGTGTTCAGAAGCTGTGCACAGCTTATACATATGAGTCCCCACTTGCTGATGCTTGTTACCAGCCAAGAAGTTCAGAGTCTCAGAAGAGTGGTACCTGAATTTCTTACACTTAGGGAGCTTAAAATGCAGCTGGCCCAAGAAACTGGATCTGAATGGGGTGGTCTGGTGAGAGCGTTCATACTGGAGAAGTAGGACCTGCTGGGAACCCTTTGAACATGCTCACGTATCATGTGTGCATTCGTCCATGTCCCCATTCCCACCTGGCATGATAAAGCCTCACATACACTCACAGAGCATAGCATGCCCCGCTCTTGGCCAGTGCTGTGCCCACATCAGTCAGTCAGCAAATTGCTCACTGCTGAGTGGATCAATTCAGCGTTGTTTGGTGCATCCTTTCCCCATGTATCATCAGCAGGCAGCGTCAGCACAGTGCCCTTTTGTAATTATAAACTGGACAATTTTCTTGTGCTTGTTAATATGATACTGCATAAATCTGCCCAGTGGCCCCTCACTACCCAGCTCCTTGCAGATGCTTGGCTACCTTGGAGGCTTGGTTGCTGCATGCATCAGGACCGTGATGCCAGGTGCTTGGTGAAGACCTTGCTGCGGCCTTTGTGTGGGCAGATAGGTGACCTCAGGAGATATGGGCTTCCCTTCAGTTTGTCTGGGGCTGCTGCTTGAAACAGGGATGGTGCTTATTGGCAAATGAGCCCTATGTAAAGTTTCTTCTGTGTGAAGACCCTGTTATGAGTCAAGTCGCCTCATACAGTAGCTCAGGCAGTTGGAAAGTGTGCTTGATCCCAGACTGGAGGGTTCCGATGAGCTCGTACAGACTACTGGCCAAAACCCTTTTCAGAATTGTGCCCAAAGTACTGGCAAAGGTTCCTTTTGCTATGTTTCTGCTGTCACAACAGCTGTGGAAATGTGTCCCAGAAGGGAAAGCTGCCTATGGGCACCAATGCTATCGCTGTGCTCTGTGCAGTGTTCTGCTTGCTGGGATAGTTTATGGGGCTTCTTGGCAGAGCTGGAAATACAATAGCATCAATCGCCCATCAAAGGAGAGACCCCAAAAGGGTAATTACTCACTGCATATTCACAGCCTGCTGATGGTGGCAATAGTTTGCTCACCAGCCTGCGTGTGTGGACCATAGTAACACATACTGCTCCTGTCATTCATGTGGGCTGTTACACTGACAAAGAAAAAGGATTCTCTTACTGTCTGCCATACTGACCTTTAGAGTGTTTGCTTTTCAATCAGCTTTAAGAAGACGAGCTCGAACTCCCCAGCTTCAGCTAGTTCAGTACGCCAACACTCTCACCCAAACATTTGCCAAGATAATGCCGAAGAGACAAATAAACACAAATTGTTTTTTCAGGTGTAAAATCAACAGATCAGATGCTGACCTGAGCTGTGGTTGTGAGTCCAGCCCGTGTTGTGTTTGAAGAATACCACTGCATCATTTACACTTGCAAACCCTTTGTAATCTTAATCTCTTTGTTGCTTTTATGTTATGCTGGCCCCCCAAGGTTAAAGAAAGAGATTTAGACCTTAAACACAAATCCAGCCTTCAAGCTCTGGAATTATCTTTGCCTTTAAATGCAACTGATCAATGCCCATTTCTTTTGAAAATAAAACCCTTTTGAACCTTGAAAGCCTTCCACTGTTGAGCTATGTCTAAGTGCCACATGGGGAAATGGGCAGAAAAAAGCCCATTTTTCCCTTAGTGCTTGCATTAGAGGTCCTAAAGTTCAGTCCGACGCAATCAATTTAATTGGTGCTAGCTCTAGTGACAAATTATACTGGTTTACACTCAAGTGTAGCACAGATTCCTCAAACACTGGGAAAGAAGGGAGATACACTTCTTGGTCTCTACTTAAAGAGGGCAACAGTATTGGAAAAGGAGCACATTTAATTTATCACTGTCAGAGCAGGTGCAAAGTTTAATTCTAACTAAAAGCATTAAACAATTAACCCAGACAGTCAGGCCCTTCTGAAAACGCTCAGTTGCAGAGAACACATGGACCAGATTACCAATGGAAAAAGTCATGGCTCTTCTTTTATTTAAATGAATATCTTTTACCTCTTAAGAAAAAAAAAAAAAAGGAAAAAGGGAGAATGGAAAGGAAACGGGAAAGAACTTTGTAGCCCTCTGTAACCACTGAATAAAATCCAGAATAAAAAACGTCCACCACCATGGCAGCAAACAGCTGTCTTTTAAGTATCTCATTGATCTTTGATACTGTATGAATTAGGAAATCTATACTTTATAGGCTGCCAATATGAGTTCTCTGTAGCATGTATGCATGTTCTTTTTAAAATGTCCAGCTACTATTTTCTTGTGAAAGGTTATGTTTTCATTAAGTTAGATTTTATTCCTTTGACACATTAAAGAAATATAAGAAATCTTTACAAGTTGGGTGCTACTTGACCAGGGGCATTTGTGACCCAAAGTTTTGATTTCAAGTAGGAAATTCCCCTGGATGAGAGTCCCATTGAATAAAGTCACTAAACCCATGCTTTAATCTTCCCTTAATTAGCAAACTGAAGTCCCACAGCTATAAAGACACATTGATACTTGCTTGAAATTAAAGATATCATGTGCTTTGGCAGGTGTTGAATGAGGAGCAGTGTAGTACAGGTGGTGCAGAACTTAGGGCTAAAAAACATGTTCTGCAAGACAGCTGTGGAGCAGCTCTCTCAGGCTGCCAATCTGAGTTGAAGTTTTGAATCCATGGATCGTGCATTCATAGTAAAATCCATCTTATCAGGATCTAAGAGAAGAGACCCTCCAAGAATGATTGAGTCTCTTGTCCAAAAGAAATTTGTGTCTTTTGTGAAGAAGAAAACTCTACTGTAGAGTTAATGAGTGAAGAGCCCAAATCCTTGATGGCCTCCCTGGGCACCCTCACCATCTTCTGAAAGTGTGTAAAAATTCCTGTCATTTCTAGTGCATTTTGTGTCAGTCTAAATTTGAATAGCCAAGGCAATTTAGAAGTCTGTCCTTTCTTTCTGAGCCATTATAAAATATGTCTGTGGAGGATAAATCGTTTCATTATATTCCATTATTTTGTGGATCGTTGTAGATAACGTGCTGGTGATATCCAAACAATGATAATAATAATATTGTTCCCACTCCAGTGTCATTGGCATATTCCCTTCTTCCCACCGTTATTTCAGCATCATTACAATGTCTCATTGCTTAGACCTCAGGTAGCCAATTTTGAAGCAATTCATCCTCACAAGAAATGCCAACTGTCCATGTCAGGTGCTCAGACTGTGTTTTTCAAATTCGTAGGTATGAACATTCAATCTGAAGGGTTTGGTTTCTTTTGATACTGTGTAACTAGAGCTGATGTGATCTTAAGTTAAACATATTAGTGCTATAAATAAATATATGAATATATACACATTTCAAAACTACTCAAACATACTATTGAGCCAAAGGCTCATTTTCAGACATGCAATAAAGGTAGAAATTACTTGAAATTACATGCGATCTTTGCTTATACATCTGTGAATCAGAATTTAACTCTATAATTTATAGAGAACTTATCCCCAAGAGAAGTGGAGCAGCAAATAAATAAGGTGCATTTTCTCTTGGTGGACTTCACAGCCCATGCTGCATGCCTGCATCCCTCCCTTGGCACTTTGGGCATGGCGCATTTAGCAGAAACTTCTCAGAGGATTCCAAGGACCCTCTCTCAAGCACCGCTAAGTACAGGGGTAAATCACCGAATTCACACTGCATCCTCCACAGCTGACATCTGCTGTATGGTAAGGGAGAGTTTGGTCTCTGCCTCTACTTCTCTGGAGAAGGATCTGCATAGCGGTGATGTTTCCTGTTCTGAAGCAGGGCCGTGTACCGGAGAGCTAGCATGGGCTGGAGGGCTCAAGAGGTGGTGGGAAAGCACCCGCTCACTGCAGGCAAACCAGGAGATGATTTTTCCTTTGTGGAATCCCATTGAAAACAACATAAATAAATAAATCCTCACCAGACTAACAGACCCTAGAACAAGGGTAAAGGCTGCAACTTTTAATTGTATTGTAAGTAAGCTGTTCTTCTGCTTTTAGCCCAGATAAACCCTGAGGCTCTGTGCTGATTTTCACTGCGTTTCTTTCTTTAGGGTAAATAAACATAATCAATTTAATCTTAAACCATTTTAAACAGGGAAAATAATTTTTCTTTTTCCCCTTATTGTTTAGAAAGACATCAGAAACTATGCCAATTTTGAGGTGACGTTTTCCTGTAAGCGCTTCCAACCGGGAAGAACTTGTGCTCTTTACTGGGAGAAGAGAAGGCTGAGGCTTTTGCCCCATGCAACTTTCTGGGAAACCCTCGAGAGTACCTGGGAGTGGAGTCGGGGAAGAGAGGCCCAACTGAGGCACTGCTGAACAGGCCTGGGACTGCCAACTTGAACCAACCCAAGACAAGGCACTAAGACTTGTCCTCAGACTTGCACTGGGGCTGCAGGTGTGTCACGAAACATTTATGAATGTGTTTTCTTGGAAAAGCTGGATGGAAATCTCATGACTACAGGTTCACTGGGGAACATCTCCAGTTATTGCTGGTTTTAGTTATTTTCTGTGTTGGGAATGGTGCCAGATCATTGGCCAAAGGGGAGCATGCTTTCAGGTTGGTGGGCTTCCAACAGGAGATCTCTGTGTTCTTCAAACCAACCCATCTCCCTAGTAGGCTCTTCAGTGTGAAAACCAAAGCACCCCGAAGCTGAAGTTAGTCTTTTTCGTGCCTCCATTTGGTTCTGTGGAGGTGGTGGGTGAGACCAGGACTAATTTGAGCAGATCCTGGAGGAAATCTGAACGTGTGGGAGTGCCTGGGATCCCATGAGAAACAGCAGAAGGAAACACAGGGATGTATGGGCAACTTTGCTGAGATATTTTCATGTCTCCTCCTCTCTTTCAGTGATTTTAAAATTGTTTTTATCCCTTAAAGTGTAAAACATTTATTACAAATACCAACACAAATTTCCTTTCAGTAGGATAAACACTCAGCTGTTCCACTTACTGGAATGCTATAACACAAACAAAAATAAACGCAATGATTTTTGCTGTGAATTCCTCCTCTGGTATGAAGTAGTATTTCTGCATTGTAATCAAAGCAGTGTTTATGTTTGCCTCAGAGCAATGGAGGGTGAATTATAGGATCCCACATGTACTCTTATATAGTGGAAAGATAAGGAGCATGGAGCAAAGAAAAAAGTGCAAGTGACCCGCTCAGTAACAGCACCAGTGTTTGGTTGCAGGTAGCAGTTGGATTGGTATAAGTGAGGGCAAAATGAGAAGCCCTGGCTATATCCTTGTGTAAACCACCAGACTCAGGGTCTTGTCTGCTTTTGTTTACCCAACACTGGGCTGCACCAGGCTGAAAAGATAACAAAGGTGAGTTGGGATGGTATGCAACTTATTTTACACCAGTTTTGTGTGTTGGCTTTCCCAAGTTTTCTTTAAGATTTTTCTTATGACCTTGAGGATTAGCAACTGTTACAATTATAAACTTGAAATAACATATAATCATTTAAGAACAGGAGCTGTGACTTTTGAGATAAACATCATCAAATTTTTGAATATGAGGATTTGCTCTGACTGTAGTATTTTCAGCTTTGTTATATACTATAATGTTAAAATATAAATGTCTAAAGCTTTTGACTGTTACAGTCATAACATAATAGTAGTAGCCAACTAATTTGGCCCAAAATGAAAAGTCATAATACAGTAATAGTCAAAATATTTTCACCATCTGTAAGTTATAGTATAATGTAAGAATCGAGTTAACAAACTGGAAAGAAAAAAAAACAACAACAACAAAAACACCCTTAAATTTATGAAAATGAAAGATTTTAATCACACCACAATCAATCGTTTTGATGAGGTCAAAATCAAATACCATTTTTATTTTTCTACCATAGCCTCTCATGCTCAGTTTCATGTGAAAATTTGGAGTTTCCCTTGCAGTGAAAGTCCTTTGCTGTCATTAGTGGGATGGCTTGGGATGCTCTCCTCAGTCATAGTTGTGCCACCATTTTTTCCAGTGCGACGTGCCATTATCCTTGATAGCATCACGAGGCAGTGAACTCTACGGGCTTAATTGCACATTGGGTTTTTTTGTGCGTCCTTTTACACTGGTTTTATGTTCATAACTCTCAGCTTATCCATGTGCCTGCCTGGCCCGGTGCTATGGGGAGCACAGAATACAGTCGTGCAGCTGAAGTTGAAGGTGCAGAATCAGAGATGTTCAGTGAAACAAGAGCAGTGGGAAGCTCCAGTCTGGACTGTTTGACCAGAATAGGTGTTTGTATTTCAAGAAAGCAGATTTTGCACCTTGGCAAGCGAGACTGTAACAAAACCATGTTCCTACTGTGCATGCCTGGGACAGTGAATGTGGTGGGGAGAGCAATGCCCAATGGGAAAAAGCTAAAACAAAAATCTACCCTCGCCAAAGCTGTGCAGGAGCACAGGAGACAGCGGTCAGCAACAGTGCACAGAGCTGAGCCTGGTGCTGCCTAGCAGGAGGAGCTGTGCCTACTGTGAGTGCTGGGAAGCACTTGGCAGTGAGCTCCCGAGGCATGTCTGCAATCAGAGAAAATGCTCTTCTGAGACACCGAGCCTGGGTCTGTCCCTGGCCTTTTGTTAAAAGTCTCTGTTTTGCTTCCCTGAAGGAGCAGTAGTCAAAAAGAAAAGCCCCTCATAAACACACGCGTGCTAATTCTGGCCAAGTGTGGAAAGGTTTTTGTTGATACGCTCTTTAAAAGCACGATCTGTTTTCTGCTTCCAGTTAAAAAGGGTAGTGGCAGTCTTTAGTGGCTGTGTCAGTGTAGCCCATATTATTATGTACAGATGTGCCAGCTGCAAGTAGGCATTATCTCTTTGATAGTGCTAAGCACTTTACAGTGGGTCAGAGAAGTGCAGCTCTCAACCAATAGATCTAATTGCAATCCTTTTATGTTCTCTATGATTGCCGGTTTCTCCAGCACTATAAACAAATAGTAATCAACTAAACCTGTTACCTCTGAGCAGCAATGTCACGATATGAAGTATTAACTGTTCAAAATACAGTAATGATGGTTTAAAACTGTATTTGTTCTCAAAGGTAAAAAAATAAGGAAAATCAGGAGCATGAGCACTGGCAGCATGAAGAGCCCTCTGGCTCTCTTTCATCTAATGAAAAATTGTGTCTGTATATGACATGTTTTATGTGGTCAAATACAGTGTAAATATTGTGTACATCTTTTGCTATAGCAACAACATATTAACAGTACCACAAATAATCTCTGCCTCTGAATCTACATTTTTATGACATCATTATGCTAATACAAGCAAACTTATATTTTGCTATGAATCTAATACACCTCAAATTAATCCATTTGTATTCCTATAATCCAGGCAACTTTTCTCACCTCAAGAAATATTAGGTGCAGTCACACATAGGGTAGGCTCAAGCCGAGAGAGGAGAGGGATGTGTTCTCATTTGTTTTTTCCTATCTCAGGAACATTTTGGTGGAATTCCTTTTTGTCGGTACTCAAACTGAGATGTTTCTGCCCTGTGCTTGGAGCATTTCCTCTGCCATGTTTGCAGCAAACTGGACTGCACTGGGCTCAGAAAATGGCCCCAGGAGCTGGATCCCAGGGCAGGGGTTGGTGTGGTAACTCCTGATGTGGAGCTCAGGGGCTGGTGATGCTTGGCTGCGCGCAGTGGCTTCATTCAGATGTGGAGATTCAGCTCCTCGGGTGCGAGGGATCTGGTGGGAGCAGCTCAAGGTGCCCCAGCCCGTGCCAGGGGCAGGACCCTGCTGGTGCTATCCGCTTTCCAGAGCACCTCACTCATCCAGGAATGAGGGACGGAGTCTGGGAATTGCAATGTCTTTAAAACGAAAATAAGCTTTTGTATCAGCCAGCTGGCGAAAGAATAAAAGACTGTGCTCACAAGATGCAATCAGAATTCAGCAGTGTTTTATTAAACATGTAATATTATCAAACTAAACAAAAGAGCCCTCAATGGCTGATAATACAATGCGATACAATATATTCTTTTTCTTGTGGTGTCATTCATGCAAAAGTATCATTGAGCATTTGGCTTCCTTGACAAGCTGCACATGTAAATACCAGTGCGGTGCATGGGCTTGACAATGGGACATGATGTGTCCCGCAACTCTCCGTGCTCATTTTATTTTGTCTCCAGATAACTTCTGCTGATGCTCAGGGAAAAGATGCGGGCTATGTAATGAACTGGAGAAGTACCTAGGTGTAATGGCCTGCTAAGGACCATTTCTGATACCACTTTATTACATTCATTCCTCAGAGACAGCCCTGTTTGCACACAGCTGCCCTTTTACCCCTCAATGCAAGTTCTGCAAATCAGTACCTCATTTGGCATATTTTGTTGGTTTTTATATTTTGCTTTAAGTTTGTTTTTATAGCACCTAACAAAAGCTGGTTAATAATGGATAAAATCCTGTGAACGAAACCAGATGTGTGCATCATCTAGACATGCATCTTCTCTGTTTTCATGTCTAGTTTTGCAGCAGTGGAAAGACATAGACCCAGAGCAAAGTCCTGGAGCTTGCACCTGGTCCAGATGCAGGGGGCTCCCAATACAGACGCTGCCTGCACATCACTGTGATGCTGCTGCAGGAGAAACGGCAAGGAGGCAGGAACTGGTGGCTTTGGTTTGCCGGAGCATTGCTTCCCTTCCTCCACCTCTCAGGCAGTCCAGCCTTGGCAATGCCTCTGTGACAAAGTGCAGAGCACCCAGGTGAGGGCAACCTGAGAGGTGAGCAGTGGATGGTTTTTCTACTCACATAGGGTTGGACTTGTGCTTCCCATTGCTCTGCAAAGCAGGGAGCCTGTGGGTGGTTTCAGATGATTTCTAACAGCTTTTAGGTGCTCCCATATTGTCTGAGAGCCCAGCACCGTACCACAAGGGTGCTCAAGCCGGCCTGGGGTCCTGCTCAGGTGTCTGTGCTGCAAGGGCAGCCCCAGCATGGCAACGGGAACACCAGAACTATCCCATTTGCTAATCCATCTTGAACGGTGCAGAGGGCTCTTCTGAATGCAAGGTGACAATGAATCAAGCCCTCAAATTGGTTATAATTATCTGAGAAGAATGATCAACAATTAAATTGCATTATTAACTCTTGATCTCACTGGAAATACGTGCTGTCTTTCGCCCTCAAGCACTCAAGGTACAGCTTCCCTCGACTATATTTAGTCCCTGAATTTTGGCCCCATAAGGGACTGAGGACTGAACAATCTTTCAATTAAAAAGAGAAGAGAGAAGTGTGCCTGGCCTCCATCAGATCAGCAAAGCAACTTTGTTGAAAGGTGTTTGTGAGCAGCAGCCCAGGAGCAAGCTGGCTGAAAAATCTTTTCTTCCCTGAAGAATCCCAAAGGCAAAGCAGCAGCACAGAAAAAAATCACTAAGAAGCGCTAACCTCGTAACATACAGTTTTTGCTAAAAATATATATTAATAATATATTATTGAGCGGGCATAGATGAAGAAGGCCTGGGAAAGCGTAAGCAATAAGAGTGTGAGCAAGGTCAGTGTTCCTTGCCCGAGGACTGCACAATCAATAAGATCTGGTCAATACCTGCTTTATTACTACACTACCACTCCAAGCAAAATCATTTTTACATTAAGAATATATTTTGCAAAACTGAATTAACGATATTGAATATTTTGCTCTTTGATATGACTAGCCTTCAAAATCAAATTATTAAATACAGAGAAAAGCATATTGGCTCAGCTAGGAGGTATTTTTTGTGCCTGGAAAGGACGTGGGCAGTTTGTGCCTCCTGTTTGTGTGGGGGCAGATGACTGTGCTGAGCAGTGAAATGCGAAGCACTTTCGTTTAGGTTCCAGAATACTGCTTTGTGCTTCATGGTTGAGGTGAGAAGGAGGAAGATAAGTGGGTAGAACTGAGGACAGCATGAAAATCCTGCAGGAACTGAATCTTACAATCATAGAATCATTAATGTTGGAAAAGGCCTCTAAGAGCATCTTGTCCAACCCTCCCTACATCCGCACCAGGCCCAGTAACCACTCCACCACATCTACCCTTTTCTTGAACACCTCCAGGGAGGGTAAGGTGAATACACCACTTCCCTGGGCAGTCTGTTCCAGGGCTTTGCCACTCTTTCTGGGAAGAAATTTTACCTAATATCCAACTTAAAAACTGAGATCCTCTCCACTTCGCCCTTCTAAAGCGACATGAGTTGATTTTTCTGAGGCATCTCTGAGATCTTTCCAAGAGAATTTTTCCCCTGCTTGAAGACCTCAGAGGAACAGGAGTAAGCAGGCACCAAGTAGCAGCTGGAGGAGGGCAGATGATGAGTTCAGCGCCATGGTGCCCTGCCTCGTGTTCTGTATAAACTGCCACTTTGGAGCAATAATTCTGCCTCTCTTTACAAGTACCAAATTATCTAAAGTCCTACAAACTCCAAGGGGATCCCTGTCAAAACAGCAGAGATGCTGTCATACTGCTTTTGTGGCTCTTTAAGTCTTTCCTGATGCCTTCAAGAGAGCACGCAAGGTTTTAACCCGGTGAGGCTGCTGGGCTGTGGGGCTCAGGACCCGACTTGTGAGAGGGGAGACTGTCATTCTCTTCGCCTCTCCTCAGAATCTTGAAGCCTCCAGGAGCACTTTTGTTTATTTTCCTTTGAGAGCTCTGAAGCCCTGGCCTGAATGCTGGCAGTTATGGCTGCAATTAAGGAGGGCTTTCACAGCACCCGGCGGCAGCAACCGCCTCTGTTTAGGCTGACATCGGAATTGAGGAATTCTGCCTTAATTAGCTCCCGTGTAAGAACAAGGTAAATAGCTCTTTATCTTCCAGCAGCACCAATGCACTGACTTCCTAGCCAGGTTCGTCGGTCCCTGCCCACCTGACATGACTGGAGTGGTGTGATGCCAGTGCAGAACCACTGGTATTCCTGGGAGAAAGCTCTGAGCTTTTGTAAACATTTCTCTTGCAGATGGGAGGAAGGAGTGTAGCATCCAATATGGATTTAATGGGTGGACTGTTCAATGGAGTCCAGAGGGTGGTGGTCCATGGCTCAATGTCTGGGTGGAGATGCTGGGACCAGTGCTGTTTAATATCTTCATCAATGACATCAACAGTGGGGTCAAATGCACTCTCAGAAAGTTTGTGGATAATACCAAGCTGTGGGGGTGTTTGACACACCTGAGGGATGGGATGCCATCCAGAGGGACATATAGATAGGCTTAGCAGTGGTCCTGATGGTGAGTGGCCTTTTAGTATCTGAAGGGGAGCTAAAAGAAAGAAGACAGCCTCTTTAGAAGGGTTTGTGCTTATAAGACAAGGGGAATCTTTATGAGGGGAGATTTAGATTGGAAATAGTCTTTTACAGTGCGGGCGGTGAGGCAGTAGCACAGGTTGCTCAGAGATGTGCTGGAAAGCCCTGTTCCTGGAGACATTCAAGGTCAGGCTGGATGGGACTCTGAGCAACCTGTCTGAGCTGTAGATGTCCCTGTTCATTGCAGGGGAGTTGGACTAAATGACCTTTAAAAGGTCCCTTGCAACTCTAAAGATTTTATCTAAAGACTCTTTGATTTTATAATTCTATGATATTTGGTGGACATGGAGCAAGGCATGAATGAGTTGTATCAACAGCACTGGCAAAGCTAATAAATTAAGGAAATGAAAGGGAAAAAAAAAGTCTCTATACCCTCTTCACACAGCAGTTTGCCTGTACGGCACTTGTTTTGGAGAATTCACAAACTTCACGTGGGTGATTCATGCTATCTTCATCCCCGATGTTGTACCAAGACACACCACCTGCTTATGAACACAGGAAATCAAGGGAAACGCTCACAACGGCTGAAATTGACCCTCAGGCCACCTGGATTTCACTGCTATTGGAATGCTCACACTGCTGGGAGATGAATGAACTCAATGACAAAGGCTGCAAAGCAGTCTGTGTGGCAGGGATCCCTGAGGGGCTCCTGCTCCCTGGGGCCCTTCTCCTGTGGGCACCCCACAGCGCAAGTACTGGGAGGAGGGCCAGCTGCTGGTGTGGTGGTGGCTGTGAACTCAGGCCTTGGGCAGAGAGCAAATACCTCGGAAAGGCATAATGGTGTTGAGCTAGGGAACATTTGCCACTGTGATAAGGGACTTCCATTTGTTACCTTTATTTTGGCTTAGTGCACTGGAACGCGTTGGCCTGGAGGTTGTGATGTTTACGGTGTCAGCCTCTGCTCAGCATCTATGACAATGGAGGGTTTCCTCCTATCTGTGATCCACATGGAAAAGCTCTCTGTGGTGAGCAGGACAGGCATGAGACCTTAAATAAAACCAACGCTAATTTGAAGCCCAAGCAAAAGGAGGGACATGGGGAGGGAGAAGATCAAATAACTCTGCTCATCCTCACATATGCATTGTAGTTGGCAGTCAGCTTGGTGGCAAACTTGTTGGCATGACAAAATCCCCCAAATATCCCCTCCAAAACACTGACCCATTGAAGAGAGTTGCTGCCCCGGGGGACAGACTGCCCATTGCTCTCCATGTTGTTTTACTCAATCTATGTGCATCCAGGTGGATAGCACATAAAGAAACTGTTTCTAGGGGCATGGCAGCCCTTGCTCAGCAGGACACTTGCACTCTTTTGAGTCCAATTAGTCTTTTCAGAAGTGTGGTGTGTGAGGGAGAACAGCCTGACCTTCTGGCACAAGATCCTCCTTTGACTGCCTTGGCTGAGGCAGCATGCTGGGCCATGGCTGCCCCAACAAAGCTGAGCCTGCTCTATCAGCAGGGCCACAGGTGTGAGTAGTGAGTGAACAGGTATTGCTATGGCTGTGACCGTGAGCATGGGCTGCTGATCTACTCTTTCTTTCCTCCTGACTCATCTCACCTTGTAAAGGGCTTCTTTCAGGTTGCAGAGGAGAGCAGCTCTGTATAGAGGCCTCGGTTGAGCACTTCTGTTGCAAGCTGCATTTTGGTGCTTCACATGGGAGGGGTGTGCCTGGGGTGCTGCTGGGGCTGCTTTAAAGGTGTTGAGGAGATGCTGGATGCTGCTGAGGTTGTATCTTTAAAGAGAGTTTGCTCCTCTAAAGTGCTTAAGTGAAAGCAAACTACTTCAGGCATGGCAAAATACATCGCTCGTGGTTTTTGTCTGGGGAGGAATCTGCTTGTGAGCAGGCTCATGTAAAACAATTTGGAGTAGAGGGGCATGCTGGGAGAACTCTTAAACAATGCTTCTTGGGAAACATAAGCAAACTGTAATTTTCTATTAGCGTTAATAACCTCTTAATCAACAGTTCCTAATATGCATATGTACCCAGGTGTATGTTTCTGTGTGCATATCACACAGGTTTCCTGGACTGCCTACCTGGTCTGCCTTCTTCTCAAAGCCCATCTGGAAGTTTATCTAAATTCTGTGTGGATGTGAACTTAAGGATCATGTTTACCGAAGGAACAGAGAAGGATATTAGGTGGGAGAAATTGACTGAGAGCTGTTGAGATGATGTGGTGTTCCTGCATTGTCATACCTCAGCCCTGCTGGTCCAATCATTCCCTTTGTATAGCTTGGCAAACCAACAAGCAGGAGGGATGGAAGGGATGGATGCACATAATTGGAAAGCTGGAAAGGGCAGCGAGAGGCATTCCTGAACCTCCCTCGTGGCTCTGCCTTCTCTCTCAGACTTCTGCAGGAGTGCCATGTTCCCCAAGCCCTGACTGATGGTACAGAAGCAAAAGCAAAAGCTGCACAAAGACATGAAGTTGCGAAGAGGCTACCACAGCATGAGATCTCATGTTAATTAATGTCTTCATTAATGACCTGGAATAAAGATTATACTCTCACATGATATCAGATGGGCAGGAGGTGCAAATATGAAATGATATAGGGAGAATGAGATAAGAAACATGACAGAATGACAGTAAGAGATTTAACGTAGCAAAATATTCCAGGCACCAGTACATAGCTGGAGACTTCAGAGAAGACTTGAGGCCATCCTTGGGCGCAGAGAAGTTGCACTCGACTTTGGCCCAGACACACTGGGAATGACTGGTGAAAGAAAGATGTGGGTACAGAGAGCCTGGGAGCACTACATAGGGCAAGGAGGTGAAGGCAGAAGAGAATTGAATGAAATTAAGTGAAGCCATGGCTGAATATTGGGAAGAAAATTCCATGATGGAGGGATACCTGGGGCTGCTGAGCAGCTGCCAGGATGATGTGATGGAAGCTCTGCTGTTTCATACTCTGACATTTTTGAAGCTAGGGAAGAACCCTGTGATCAGCTCCTCTGACTACGTAGGCCACAGAACTTCATCCATTTACTCTTGTACTGAACCTAAAGACTTGAGCTTGGCTAGGCCACAGCTGGAGGATGTGTAAAATCAGATTGGGTGATCTATTGAGAAATGAATTGTGCTGGCAGGAATTGAGTTCGATAAGCTAGGTCTTTCAGACCTAGACTTTGCAAGATGGAATAAAATGTGAACATGCTGGTTGACTTGAGACATCTAAGCTCACATGGAACATCCTCTGGCCTCAATTCCACATAGGCCTGAAGGTGAATGCCTACATGGTGTGAGAAGGTGAAATTTGCTCCCTGTCATGGAACCTTAAGTAAGGCAGATTAGCATTAAGGATGTGCTTTGTACCCTTGTGAACACACACATGAATGTTCTGGGGACTTGAAGGGGTCAAGTCTGGACTCCAGAAAAAGTTTTCCACTGGTTCCGAATGACTTAAGACAGATCTAAGCAACACCAGCTGGAACCAGACAGCTTTGGCTCCAGAGTTAATGTAGATAATTTATCAGAGCAGTGCTTGAATAATAAGACTATCACTGCTTTATTATATCAGCTGGTGTCATAACCAGATAGAGAAGTTTAATATTAACAAGGGGAGCTAGCTTCGGTAAGCATGTGTGTGAGAGAGTGCATTCTCATTTTTAACGTCTGTGTGTACTAAAATGTCAGTGTCCTGACCTCAGGGAAAGAAGTTCATTAAAAAAATAAAAATACAAAGTAAATAGTGTCTCTGAAAGGTTTATTTAATCTGTTTCTCTTCCTGCACTGATTTTTCTTAATGTATTTAAAACTTAATATTTACTCTAGCAAAACAAAATCTATAAAAGAGTTTTCATAGGCTCCTAAATAAGTAGTAGTAGCTCAGTCGGAGCCAGCCAGTAAGCACTGCAAAATATGCATTGTAGAGACATTTGAAGTTGTCCCCAGTGGACAATTTGCACCATTCAGTGTTAAAAGTCTCTGTTTCAGTGTGCAGAAAGCCCCCCAGACCCCCTGACTAGGCAAGTCGAGTTTACAGATGATGTACTCTACTCAGCCTGCTTGTACTTCCAGGACTTAAGTGGCTGGCAGGGCAAAGAGGGGATAGTTAAAATTCTCAAGCTGCTAAAATGGAAAGCCTTGCAAGGTTTTATGGCAGGAGAGGAAATAATTTTGAAGGCTAAGAGTTGCTGGCTTGACCAAGGAAATGGTTGGGAAGCAGTGGCTTAGGGATGGGAATGGAAATGGCAGAGGAAGTCTGGAATGAGAGTGCCTCTAAAATGCTTAACCTGCCCTGAGAAGTGAGAAAGGGGTGACGTATGACCGTATGACACCAGTACTGTTGGAGGCAGCTGGAACTCCTCTCCTTCAGAAACCTGCCCTGCTATTTGCTCTGCCTCAGTACCACCTCTGACAGGAGGCATTGATGCTCATTCACTGCAGGACTCAGTTGTTCTTCTGAAATTCAGCTTTGATTGTTTCCCCTGTGACATGTGACAAGGAAGGGGCCAATTCCACTCAGTTCCCCATCAAATCACATTGGTGTGTGTTCAGCCTGTCTGTCCTGTCTGTCCCTGCAATCAGCAGTGCCAACACATTTCAGGAGCACTCTGCCAGGCGAGCTTCCCCTCCAGCTTGTTTCAGGGCCCAAATCACTTTTGGGGTAATTTAGGATTTAGGTCTTCAGCGTACTGCAGACCAAGTCAAATTCTCCTTATCCTACTGCTGTGAAGTGATGCGTGAAGAAACCGAGAGTTTGGGAGATCATCTTTCTTTTTCTTACTTTCTCTGAATCATCTAATTCATATATAAAACACCCTTCTGTCATTGTGGGACTCTTTTATGGCTTGAGAGGTCTATATTTGCTTGGATTTGGGTTTTGGTTTAAGGGTGTGAGATTTTTTTCTTTTTTTTTTTTTTTCTTGCAATTGGGAAATTGCAAGTAGGTTTCTGATACTCAAGAATACATGTAGCCTCCTGTTGTGCATGGAGCAGTGTGCTGAATTCAAAGGAGCTCCTTAGACCATCTTCTTTGCTTGGAGTTTACACAGGATTTCCCATTACCATTCAGGGAGTGAACAACGTACAGGAAATATTTTTTTTCTCTTTTCAAGAGAAAGACGGAGCTTTTTTGGCAGCTAGTTAGAAACAACCCTGCAGGGGGACGTAGGTATAACACAGAAATAAACTCCAACTTGTATTTTGATTCTTTTAATTTTGAAATTGTGAGTTACTTCCTGCAGGCAGGAGAGTGGACACTGCCTACAGCACCTCGTTTGCTGGAGAGAATTGAGAGCATTTGGTTTTATCAGCCACTGGCATGGTAATGAGCCTATTTCTATTGAAATTGGCTCATTACTATTCATTTTTGCTGGCTCTCGACCAACTCATGAACTGCTTTTTGATTTTCAGAGGAGGAAAAAAAAAAAGTAAGGAGTCAGTCCCATCCACCAACAGAATTGATAGGAACAGAGCACAGCGTATGGCAGCGATGGGCGAGCGCTGCACCCTCACCCAGCATGGCTGGGCCATGACTCTGCCACCAGACCCCACATCCCAACCTGCTTGTGCCAAACACTGGGAGGGATCTGTGAGGAACTGATGCAATCCATGTATGTGTGAACAAATGAGAAGTTGGGTTTTGAGGGTAGACGGATCTGTGTGAGCATGGAATTGCTGTAAGAACAGCTCATGCTGTAAGCTTTAGTGCACTGATAGCTCGTGGTAGTGATTTGTTTTATTCCAACATGTCAGTTGTGTTCTTCGAGTGTATATAGTGACATTTAAGGCTTTTTTTCTTATTTTGAGCCACAGTATAAGTTCTTTGTCTCTCCTTCACACACACATAAATATCTCTGGGACACGCTTTAGTACCAGTGAAAATCAAAACTCAGCTATTTGAACATCTGAATGGAAAAATATCTTTCTTTAGAAGTGACTGAACATCTATTAATTATATATGAATGTAATTTAATCCCTATTACTGGTTTGAAAAATCTCAGCCAGGCTCTGCCACCTATTCACATGTGATTTAGAGTTCATCACACTGTTTTGTCTTGTGAAGATGTGGGGTTTCTCATGATGGAAGGAACTCACTGATATTGGTGGCATCTCTCTCTAGAAGCCTGAGATGAAAGCAAAAGCAGCCTCATTCTCAGGTGGGTGTCTCTAAGTGCCTCTATGGTGCACAAGAGAGGAGAATATTTATTTTTTTCTTGAATGTTAAAAATTAAAGTCAAATAAACTACTTTTTAAGTAACAGACTCTGGAAAAATGATAGGCAGATGATAATTTCTATGGAGTTAATATTGTCCCTCCAGGTAAATACTGAATAGAGGACAAAACATTTGCAACAATTGCTGATCCATCTTCAGACTTGTACTCTATTGCATGTCATTATAGAAAAACTTACAAAAATCAGAGATTTTTTTTTCGTCTTGACTGAAAATATATCTCCTTCAGAGCAAGAAGAGGCTTCAAAGTTTGGATTCAAACTGCAGCAGACTTTTGGAATTAATGGTGGTGTTACAATTGCTGGGGAAGGAAAACAATTTGCAGTACACATGGAAGAAGTGTAGAAGTCCTTTGAGGAAACAGTTTTAGGTTTACCTTTATGTACTTGGAGCTTAATTTGCTAGAGGAGTTGGCACATGTGAGAGTCTTGTTCCATGCTTCCAGCCTCAGCCCAGTCGATCAGGATGGCTCTGAGATATTGTGGCTGGTCCAGGCACTACTGTAAATGGGGATGCAATCTTATAAAAGCCTTCATCAGCTTTTGTTGCATCATAACAAATGATCTGACTTCTCATCTGACTGTCTCAGGTAAAGTTTGTTTACTTTCTTTTGTGTATTTTTTGAACTTAAAATACCCAGCTTTATTTTTATTGCAGTAAATTGACCAGAAGTGATCTGTTATCATAGTCTGAGGGGAATTCACAAGAGAGACAGATGTCTGTCCTTGTTCATTACATAGCTGGAATTCATTTTTATTTTTGCTGTAAAGACTTTAAATGAAGAAATGGAAATAAATGGTCCCAGATTCAAATCACCCTTGTCTTGTGTGGTACGGGTCCTCTGGTCAAGCTAGCATGCCTGTTTGTCTTTGGTGAAGACCTAGTAATATTTCAGGAATCCAGAGTGGTTGAAAAAAATTTTGAATAGACTGTCTGATGTGTCTGTATGTCATATCTTCTTGAAGTTTCCAGCATAGGAAAAGGATGATGCAGTGTAGGAAGCTCTTGTTTGAAAGGAATCAAACTTTTCTTCTCTGAACAAAAAGAAGTGCTCATGTACGTTCCTACCGGGATGGGGCTGGCTTGGGGCTGAAGAACCGTATGTTGGCTGCATGGATTTCAGAGGGAAAGGAGGACTCTGCTAAGGGCAAGACTACAGTCACCATGAATAGAAGAAATGGAGGAATTTAGCTCTTTTCTTCGAGGTGTGGAGAAGATCTGCTCAGGACCCACAAAGGACTTGAAAACAAAGTTGATTTTGATCTTACGGGTGATCCTACTGATTTCCCATTGAAATCTGGAAACTATCTAAGCAAATCTTTCTTCTCCCCAAGAAACATTACACTTAGAGTCACAGTCACATCCCCTTCCTCCTTGCCTGGTGACTTGGCAGATCTACTGAGGTACTGATGAACTTCATCTGAAGTCCCTGGGCATTGGTCACTGGTTATTGAGAATTAGTTTACGTGCCCTGAGGAACTTACAACGGTGTAAATTATTGGGACACGGAGTAATGGTAATTGTGCTGGGAGAGAGGGAGGAATGATTTAGCGAGGCTGATACACAAGATCTGAGTATGTGGGATTCCACCTTCTAACAAGAAGCAGGTTGAGGTGATAATCTACAGTATCACTTAGGCTGTAGTTAGACTACAGTGACAACAAAAGCTAGCTTTTCTATCTTCACAAATAGACATTTTCCAATACCCAGGGGCTCTGGGCCAGATCGACCCAAGAGAAGCAGAAGGAAAAATTCTGTGTGAAGTGATCTGAAAGGGCAGATATAGAAATGGTGATATGAAATGGCAAGGAAAACCTTATGTTGAATATTGCAACCTCCTACCAGAAAGATACATTAGGCTAAGGAGGAATATCCCAAGAGAAACTGTGGAAGCCCCATTGCTTGGATAATTTCTAATTAAGCTAGACAAAACACTTGAGAATATATTGTAAGGGAAAATCCTGTAATGGCATCAGGCTGGACAGGGTGACCCTATAGGTCTTATTCATTTCTAATTTCTATGATTCACTAATGATTAAGTAATTCACAGATAAACTAAACATCCGTATTGCTGGGTCTTATCCAAAGCTCACCTCACCTATCAACCTTTTCAAATTTACCAATTAATAGTTAATTAGTTAATGTTTGTAAAGTGCTTTGAAGATGAGAATTGCTAAGTGCTAAGTATTATTATAGAAATAGGGATAGATAAACTCATTTTACTTAATTCTGAACCCACTCAAACAATCATGGAGAGCTCAAAATTCAGATTCAGGCTTAAGCATTATTGGGTTTGCCTTCCTTGT